>NW_016107653.1:1483604-1551951 GCF_001604975.1 Cebus imitator
TGCAGGGCGCCAGCAGAAGCTCCCACCCTCTGGCATGTTTGCCGACGGCACGTTTTTTGTGATCACCTAATCTTTCTTTTCTACTCAGTGTAAATCAGCAGTCCCTGACCTTTTTGGCACCAGGGACCAGTTTTGTGGAAGATGATTTTCCCACGGACTGAGCAGTTAGCAGGGGTGTGGCAGTGGATGGTTTGGGGCTGAAACTGTCCCACCTCAGATCATCAGGCATTAGATTCTCATAAGCAGCACACAGCCTAGATCCCTCACAATTCACAGCAGGGTTCGGGCCCATGGTCTGATAGGAGGTGGCGCTCAGGCCATAGCGCCAGCTCACCCACCACTCATCTGCTATGCAGCCCAGTTCCAACAGGCCACCAACCAGTACCGGTCCGCAGCCCAGGGACTGGAGACCCTACTATAAATAACAGAGGCGAAGAGTGAATGGAAGAGACCCCAGCATTGCTGGCCACTTCTTGGGTTCACCTGGCCCCTTGGCTTTCCACAGGCTGGCCCTGACAAAGCTGGACATCCTGGACGTGCTGGGCGAGATTAAAGTCGGCATCTCATACAAGTTGAATGGGAAAAGGATTCCCTATTTCCCAGGTATGTGAAGTAGGGCAGCAGTTCTGCCTGTTGGGCCTTTTCATGGGCATTGGAATAGACAGGACCTGTGATTCCTCAGAGATGAGAGGTGAGTTCCCACATTCACAGGACACAGGGCAAGCAGCTTGTCTCTGGTGACCAGCCTCCATCATGGCTTCCGTCTCTCCCGGGCGTCTCCCCGCAACGTTCCCCAGGAGGCCTGGCCGGGCATCAGGGTGGCTGCAGGTGCCTTCCAGTGGTTTAGGAATGGCTCAGGGAGACAGACTACTTGCCTGGGACCCTGGGGGACCTTCAGCTGCCCTGAGGAAAAGGTCCACCTGCAGGAGCCACGGGAGGCTCGTAGAAGTTAGTGGATGCGGTAGGCTCTGGAAAACCTAAAGCTCTATGCAGATGTACAGGACGACTATTTCATCTGAGAAAATGTGCTTTGTGGTGAGATTTTTAAGACCTAACCAGGATCCCTGCTCCTGTGCACCTTCTTTGGAAAGCATGAAGGAGATGCCATTTTCCTGGATTTCAGTGTCATGCGCCACCTTGACCTCTGTCCAGGGTCATGTCCTGACCCTGCTCCCCACAATGGCTTCCTCCCCAGCGCCCTGGGTGAGCTGCCTGGCTGCTCTCCGCTCGGCAGATCTGTGTAGACCACAGAGGGCCACTGGCTCCAGGAGCCATCTATGTCCTTGCAGGCAGTGTCCCTGACCCTCCTGACCCTTGACCTTTGAGAGGATGCACTACTGAGGCCTGCAAGGTCTCCTCATGGTGGTCCAGGGTCCTGGGGGAAGGGGCATGCAAACACTGCCTGCCTCTGAGGCTCAAAAACACTTGCAGCGAGAACCCGTATTCCAGCATCTTCCATTGGTAAGGGAGGTTGGCTTCTACCGTGAGCCACAGAGTCCCGCATGGAGCGGGGGTCTCTGGCCTCTGGGAGCTGATGCTCTTGGAGTGGGAGGACATAGATGCTTCAGGATCCCTTAGTGCTTCAGGATTCTAGAGTCTCTTAGAAATTCCAAGCCAAGGCTTGGAGTGCCTCAGCTGATGGCACAGTGGAGGTTCTGGCAGAATGGGCAGCACACATGTGTCATGTCCCCTGGTCTGGAAGGCTTATAGTCAGTGTCTGAGTCTCACTGCTGTCCCCTGTTCGTCATCCAACACTGAGAAAAATCAAACTGGGCCATTTGCCCACTTGCTGCCCTCCCCACTGCCGAGTCCCTGGGCAAGGAGGCCTTGGAGGGGGTGGCTGTGTCACCAAATATCTGCTTCCCTGGCGACAGGAGAGAGGTCTGCGGGCCCTGCTGATCTCCTGTGTGCTTCCCCAGCTAACCAGGAGATGCTTCAGAAGGTTGAAGTCGAATATGAAACACTGCCTGGCTGGAAAGCAGACACCACAGGCGCCAGGAGATGGGAGGATCTGCCCCCGCAGGCCCAGAACTACATCCGCTTTGTGGAGAATCACGTGGGAGTCGCAGGTGAGTGCCTTGCCTCCCCAGCCACCCTCCCTGCACCCTGGATGCTCCAAGGGGCCCACAGGGCGCAGGGCTTGGCAAGCAACAAGAAAACCAAGTGTGGTCACCAAGTGAATATACCAGATGGCAAGAGGGGAGGAGGACTCGGGGCAGTGCTGCTCCCGGGTAGGGTGTGGGTATGACCTTGCCAGGAACCCTGGCCTCTTAGCATCCAGAACCACAGGTGGGACACAGCCTGGCCATTTGAGTGTATCATACGTGTTTACTCTCACAGGCCAGGGGCATTTGCACCGACAGAGAAAGGGCCTGCAAGAGTCACTAAGTAACTAAGGCTGCCATTTCCAAGGGGCAGGAGGGAGGGAGAAGGGAAGAGACTCCTGTTTTTGGCTACAGGAGGATCCCACATCTGCTACCTTCATAACTTAAAAATGAGAAGCATCTCCATCTGGAGAGAAATAGCCCCTTCTACCAGATGAACTGCAGAGACAGACATGACACTCAAGAACATCTCTGAGCTTTCTGCACCAGTGTGCATCGTAACAGTCTTTTTCGCTCTTTCAGTCAAATGGGTTGGTGTTGGCAAGTCAAGAGAGTCAATGATTCAGCTGTTTTAGTCACAGACAGCTGATCCCAACTGTCCCTGGCAGCATCTGGACTTGTGTAAACAGTGGCAATCACGTTCCTCGGCCGTCACAACCAACACCAAAGCAGGAAAACCATTTTCTGAACTTTTAGATTTCTGTTCAACCTGGTGGTTTCTACAATGATTTTAAACATTGGAAAGCCAGCCTTGTGTATATTTTTTTAAATTCTGCTATTTAAAATGAGCCAAAGTACTCAAAGCAGAGACCTTCTATGACACGTTAGTGTCACATGGTTGCGTGTCCAGCCGGAGCAGTGTCCCACTAATAAACATCTCCAATGGCCACCGAATGAAGTGGTCATTACATGATTGATTTGCCTTTGTCTTTATTGCTTTCACTGAAATATAACACTTCACCATGACAGCAATCTGGAGGATCTTGAGGTCACAAAGCCAAGCCTTGTGTTAACTTGGAAAGTTAAATAGAACAAGCCCATAAAAGAGACCAAGTGCATTAAATATGTTTTTAAAAACTAAACACATTAAGCAAATGACACTGTAGTGCTGTTACCTGGGCAGGACCCACCTGGGTTAACCCGGAGCTGACTCCTTGTCCCCCACGATGATGGAGCCCTGCCAGCAACCCCTCTTCATTCTAGTTGGACACACTTGGTCATCACCCTCAGAATTTCATTTGATTGGCTACACCGCATCTTAACTGACCACAGCTGCATAGAGCTGACGGTGGCCAGTGCTCACCAGAACGCCGCGTAGTCTCCTTAAGTATCTTCTCAGAGACTGGAGTAAGTTTAGAGAAACAGCTGCCCTTCCAGCATCCTTTCAAAGACAGGGGATCCTACAGAGAGACCAGTCTGGCGGGGTTAAGTTCAACAGGCAGTGGCCCAGCAGCAGAGCTGGGTTATGAGATTCCTGTGACTCCAGGGATGCAAGCAAACTTTTTGAGACAGTGCCAAGAACGGCCCTCAGTGAGGTGAGCGACAGGAAGCACACTGCAACTGCACGGCCCTGCCCCAGGCCACGGGCACTTCCGAGTCTCAGCAACACAGTCACCTTTCATGACATAGCAAGCGGAACAAAGGGGGAGCCCCCGAGGCAGGGTAAGCTCCTGGGGAGAGGGGCTGAGGGCTTTCTCCTCTCTGCCCTCACATCTACACAGGGCCCTCTCAGTCAAATCATTTAAATTGAAATTTGAGGGCTTCAAAATAGGTTTTCAAACCTCTGTTCTGTAGTAGCTGCTAACTCTTCCACTGGAACACAAGTTGTCATCGTTTCCCTTCCATCTCAGGATGGAAGCCCGGCAGGCAGTGCCGCGGGGCGTCTGCGGGAATTTCACGGGGTAAGCAGACACCAGCGCAGAGGGGAAGTACTTCTCCCTAGCATCAATTCAGTCACTTCCACGTGGACCAGAGACAAGAGGCTCTGGCTCTGAGCACTGCGTCGGTGCAGTCAGCCAGGCCAATAATTCGGGTTTCGCCCACGCACGCGGCCTGGGGGACAGCCCCGCTCCACAAACTGCCCGGTGTTCCGCCTCTGAACACGATGCTGATGAGAAGGGCAGTTTCCAGTGTGAACACAGGAAGGCAGCAGATCACACTGCCACGTGTGTGCCTACGCAACAATCTTGCATGTTCTTCACATGTACCCCAAAACCGAAAATGCAATAAAATAAATTAAAAAAAAAAAAATCCTCACGACCTGAAACATTTGAAACAATCCTCCTCTTCATCTATTTCCGGGATAAACCAAATGTGTGTTTGGTCAGAAGTGACTCCAACTGAGCAACTTTCAAGTCATTTCCCTAAAACAACAAATTCGACGTGGCCAGGAAGAGCCAAGAACGCCGGATCCCGTCCTGACACGGCCTCCCGTCCCCCGCCGCAGGGAACCCCGCGTGGCAGGAGAAGGCAAAGGACCTCGGACCCGGAGGCCGGCGCCCGTGGCCAGGAGGGAGTGCGCTGCCTCCGAGGGGGTCTGCGCAGCTGCGACGCGGGTGTCACGCGGGGCGGGTGTCACGCGGGGCGGGTGTCACGCGGGGCGGGTGTCACGCGGGGCGGGTGTCACGCGGGGCGGGTGTCACGCGGGGCGGGTGTGCAGGGCTCCAGGCGTCAGCTCCTCACCCCGGAGGCGGCGCAGACGGAGCCGCGAGAACACAGCCCAGCGCGAAGCCCACGCCACGGGACGCGGCGGTTCTGCACCCGCCGGGGCAGCGCAGAGCAGAGCGGCCTGTGGTGAGCGGAACCCCGGACAAGGGACAACGCGGGTGCACCGCGCGGCCTGGGCACCCCGAGTCGGACGGACCCGCTGTGCAAGAACATTTTCCACACAGCGGAGCACACAACCAGCGCCCGGGAGCGCTCGGCAGCCGCGCGCGGCCCTCGGGGCGCAGCCCCCTCACGCCTGTACTTCCGGAAGGCGGGGACCGCCACGGCGAGCGGCGGGACCAGCCGGGGCCACACCGTGAGACCCCGCTCCTACCCAAAACCAAAAGTCAGCCGGGCGCGCCTGCGGGCCCAGCTACCGGGAGGCCGAGGCGGGAGGATCGCCTGAGCCCGGAGGGCGGAGGCTGCAGTGAGCCGAGACTTTGCCACCGCACTCCAGTCTGGGTGACAGAGCGAGACCCAGTCTCTAAAAGGAAAAAACTAGAAAAAAGCGGGCCGCCCCGAACTTGGGGGAAGCAAATGAGGACATATAACCAGTGTCCACCTGTTTAGTTACCAAACAAAAGCGGACAGGAATCCCGCCACCTACCCGGCCCGCCCCGACGTCGCTCTGGCCTATCCTGCGCCGTTCCTCAAACCGGACCCGCCCCCGACGTCGCCCTGGCCTATCCCACGCCGATCCTCAAACGAGGCCTGCCCCCGATGCAGAAGCTCCGCCCCTTACTGTCTCCGACTTCGCGGCTCTGTCCTGACCCTCAGCCTCTCCCGCTGGCTCTTCCCGCACGGCAAAATCCCGCCCCTGACCTGTCTCCCAGGCTACCTCGCTTCGCGCCGCACAGGAACCCCGCCCCTAGTCTCTCCTCCCGCCTATCCTGAGCCGCGTGCGCACAAATCCCTCCTACGGACCCGCCCACTCTGAGCCTCAACCTGGCCCCTGGGCCTTTCCCGCGCCGCGCAGTCATGATCACCGACGCACGAGTCCCACCCCCGATCTCACCCTCGGCCTATCCCGCGCCGCTCTGCGCAGGAGCCCCGCCTCCTACCTCGCCCGCAGCCTATCACGCGCTGCGTCGCTCTCTCGCCCTCAAATTCGCTCACGTCCGCGGATGGGCGCGCGGCTGTGACGTCACGGCGTCGGCGGTAGGGGGCTGGCGGCGGCGGAGCTGCGTAGCTCCCGGCCCGTGGCGATGCCCAAGCGGGGCTGCCCCTTCGGGGACGCGGCCCCGCTACAGCTCAAAGTGCGCGTGGGCCAGAGGGAGCTGAGCCGCGGCGTGTGCGCTGAGCGCTACTCGCAGGAGGTCTTCGGTGAGTGCCGGGCGGACTGCTGAGGGTCCGCTGCGTCGGGCCTGGAACGGTCCTGGCCTCAGCGTCCCGTCTGAGGCTTGAGCGGGGGTCCCGAGGGCCCTGCTTCCCGGCCCCGCGCTCTCGGAAGCTGGGAGGCCCCGGGGACACAAGCTGCCCACGACCAGGGCTGGGTCGGTGAGGGGGACGTGAGGACCTCAGCGTTCACCCACCCTGTCCATCGGCCTGAGAGTACAGTAAAGGGTCTCTGTCCTGAGCCACCGCGCCCTTCTCCGCGAGCCCGGTTAGTCGCCGCCCCGCAGTCAGCGGCACCTGCCTGGCGCTTCCTCAGGACTGCCCCGTGCTGGATGCCCTGGGAGAGGCGCCCCCCACCTCCTGCCAGACGCTGCGGCTGCCCCGGGAGACCAGAGGCAGACAAGACAGATGTGCCCCGGTCTCCCGAGCTCCCCAGCCTAGTGGGGGAGACCAGCAGGAGAAGGACTCACCACAGGTGATCAGGACAGGCGCACCTGCAGGGATGGCACAGAAGTCCTCTTGGAAGAACAGTCTGAGCCGCATCCTGTGGGAAGAGTAGGTGTTAGCCAGGCAGAGGGGTCAGCCGAGGCAGAGACCAGGCAGGAGAGCGAAACAGGACTCCGTATGGCTGGCATATCCAGCTCTGGGTGGGATGGGAGGGCAGTGAGCTCCCAGGCCTTCTCTGGTTTTCTCCTGTAGATTTCAGGCGTGTTCAAGGCGTTCTTGATCATCAAGAAAAATGATCTTAATGGTCAGTGATCATTAATCACTAGGGTGATTAACACCCTGGGGCAGGTACGAAGTGGCGCTTACCTTGCCTAGTGTTTGGGGCACAAGGTCTGCCCCTGTAGAGCAGTTAGAGAGTGACTGGAGGCGTGTGATTTTCGTGGTACTGCTTGTGCTCTGGAGGTGAGGGAAGGACTTCCCCTCCTGAGGCTCCTCTGTGCCTTGTCGCAGGTGTGCTGCGGCTGTGAATGCAAGTGCTGTCTCCGGCCATGCGGAGGTAGGGGGAATAATGCAGTGGGAACTGTGGCTGGACCACAAGTGTGTGCCCTCTCTCAGGACAGTTGAAAAATTCAAACTGTGTAGGCAAGAGGAAGATGGAAATGGGGCCTGGGTCAGTCTAGCTCTTTACTCTCCCAAGTGCCATGACCGGGGCATTGGCAGATGTGTGCCACTCACAGGGTCGGGTTAGGGAGGGCTGCTGGGTGCAGTGAGCCTTCCATGGCAAGTGCAGGACACATACTTTGAACTGTGTGTCAATTTCCAAATTCCAGGCCACAGCTGTCACCCTGATCTCTTAACCTTGAATCATCCACAAGGCCTTGAGGACAAGGGGTTAGCCTCACCACCTCCCATTCCCTTCTCATTATAGATGGGAAAGGTGTGGGGGGCCAGGAGGAGGAGGTGCAGGGTGCTGTGGGCTGTAATCGGCCACTCCATTTGAGTTACCCTGTCACTATTATTGCTGCCCATTTCATGTAGAGCCACGTAGAGTTTCTGGGATCTCTGCCTTTAACTGTGTTACGATGAGGTGGAAAACAAAAAAACAAGGCATTTCTGGGTCTGGCCCTGGGCATCTGAGTTTTCGAAGCTCCAGAGGTGACTGAACTGTGGCCTGATGGAAAACCACTGCTCTGGATCCTGAGCAGCCACTTCAGCTCCCAGGGATGCATGTGTGTTCTACACCAAGAGGTCTGGAAGGTTCTGGGATGCTTGTCTTGCCAGCAACTCTGTAGCAGGTGAGGAGGGTGTGTGCTGGCTGGAGGCTGCAGGCTCAGCTCGGAACCTCTGGCTGCTTCCTAGGCAGGGGGCAAGATTTGTGAATTAGTGTTCCACAGTGCAGAGCTTCCTCTGTGCATTCCACAGAGACTGCTTTCCGGGTGGGGAGTGCTGGGGAAGTAGGAAAGGGAGAAGGGGGAACAAGCTCAGTGAGGCAAGGCCGGCTGTGAATTGCAGAAAATGAGCAGAGCGGTAGAAAAGTGAACGCTTGTATCGGACACACGTGGGGCTGCAGGGCCAGAGTCTTCTGGAGTAGATGACAGCCAAGCCAGGTAAGGAAGGGAGGCACGAGCATTCTCAGTGTAGAGGCAGAGCAAGACCCAGCTTGCCAGGACACAGCATGGATTACTGGGTGACAGAGGGCACACAGTAGGATGAAGGGGTCCATGTGAGGCTGGAAAGACTCAGTGGCCATGCAGAGGCTCCGTTGGTACACAGTGAAGGACGTGAGAATGATTTGTCTTCCCCTAGAGAAGACCAAGCGACTGCTCTTCCTCGGGGCCCAGGCCTACCTGGACCATGTATGGGATGAAGGCTGTGCCGTTGTTCACCTACCAGAGTCCCCAAAGCCTGGCCCTGCAGGGGCCCCGAGGGCTGCACGTGGGCAGATGCTGATTGGACCAGATGGCCGCCTGATCAGGAGCCTTGGGCAGGCCTCTGAAGCTGGTGAGTGGCACTGGCAGCCCTTCGTGGCTGTGGCACTGAGGGCAGGTGGCAGCATAAGCATTTTTTCTTCATTTGCAAGCTCAGGCTTTTCCTCCCTGGGCAAGCAGGAGTCTGACCCAGAGCTTGGCCTTCTGGCTCAGAAGGTTCCTGTTATTGGGAGGTTTCACATCCAAGACTGGAAGTTGTTAAACAGCTTCTAACTACTGGACCAGAACAGCAGCAGACTCCCCGGGTGTCGCGTCTGTTTTTGCCTACAGCCCTCTCAGATAGTCCCACGTGGCTGGAAACACGCCGGTCCCATCCCTGTGCAGTGTGGGTCTCACACCATCACCTGTGTTGCCTGTTAGAAAGGCAGTCCCCAACCCTGCCTGCAAGTCTGCTTGGTATGTCCGGGAGGAGCCCAGGCACCTCTTTGTCAACCAGTGAGGCAGTGGGCCACACTGAGACCCAGATGGGATGCATGGCATTCTGACAGGAACAGGGGAAGAGCGATCCTTCCAGCACTGGCCTCTCCAGGTAGCAGAGGGACCTGGTAAGGGAAGGAGTACTGAACTTGGAGTCACCTACAGGCATCTCTCACCGTGGATCTCTCTCTAGTAAAATGGGGGTCCTGTGTGCTGTACCAGGCTCATGGGTTGTCGGAAGGATCTAATGTAGGTGGGGATGGGGTAGGCAGGTCGGAGCCCTCTGCCCTCAAGTGTGCGTGGAGGCAGGTAGCCCTGCAGTCCCAGAATCTCCAGTCTCCTTCCAGGCTGACAGCATGGCATTTCATCCTCACAGACCCATCCGGGGTAGCGTCCATCGCCTGCTCCTCATGTGTGCGAGCCGTGGATGGGAAGGCGATCTGCGGCCAGTGTGAGCGAGCCCTGTGTGGGCGGTGTGTGCGCACCTGCTGGGGCTGTGGCGCTGTGGCTTGTACCCTGTGTGGCCTCGTGGAGTAAGTACTTCAGTCCCTGGAGCTGCTGAGATCCTATAGCCCCAGCAAGCCATGACAGGGGGTGAGTGGGTCACCCATGTGGGGAAGGGCCCAGAGCACCCACATGTTTGGCCCCTGACCAAGTGCCATCGGGCATTGCCTAACAGGACATGGTAGCAATAGATGCTTGGCCCAACCTTAGTGGCTAGTAATCCTCTCTAAGGGAAAGCCGGACCTCACAGATGACCTGCTCTGTATCTGGCTCTGGTCCCTGTCTTCAGCCACTTCCTGTCCTGGTCTTTGAGCTGCCCCCGGAACCCCTTTAGGACTTAGCAAGCCAGCACCTTCTCATAGGCATTCTTCCTGAATAATGGCTCACCGTCCATTGGTTGTCACTGGTTGGTGACAGCAGGTACACACTGCCGCTCACCACAGTCACGTGTGCTGTTTGGCTATGGGTGCCCTCAGGCAGGAAGTGGAGTATTTGCATAGTCTCCCATTTGTGGGTGGGTTTGCTGCAGCTGGCTGGATCCTGTCCTTACTCCTAAGGTGGGGAGGGGCGTTCTTAGCCCCTGGGCTACTGGTAGGTGGGAGTGGACAGTGGGAGCCTGTTTGCTCTGCCCCGTGAGAAAGATTACTTGATCCAGACACATGTGCAACTGGCTCTGTAGACCCAAAGCAAGCTTAGTCCCAACAATGTCTGAAATTGTCCATCTAAAATAGAAACCACGTGTCACATCTCGAGTCTTTTCTCTTGAGTCTTTCTTCAGTTGGGGCAGAGGCCCAGACTCACTGGAGACACAGAGCCCTGGGCAGGGGTGAGCAGCACTAGGGGGAAGCACCTCGTGCCTGTGGTCAGTTCCCATGGCTTCAGTATGGACAGGAGTGGGGAACATACCCCATCCAGGTTGGGAATCATCTGCAGGGCTAGCTATGAATGTGGGATACTCTGTCTTTGCCTTTCACCCACTGAATTCCCCTTCTTTTCTACTTCTGTGTAAACTGAAAAGGGCAGGGTCATCTCAGTGTCTGGTGGCCCTCTCACCAAGGCAGAATTGAACACAGCATGGACAGTTCAGCGGAGAGGTGGGTCCCAGAGCCCCACGTGGCTGGGCATCCTCTTGCCCTGCACACCACCCTTGAGGGACTCCCTCATGCGTGTTTCCTCTGGCCTCTGCCTACTTTCTGCGCTTTCTTCCCCTCATACCCGTAGAGTTCACAAAGAGCTGCCTCAGTGGACCACTGTCCCCACCGTGGACACACTCCTTTATCAGCCACAGCACAGGAGGTGGGCTCTGCCCACTTTCACGAATAAATCACTTGTTCCAGGTCACAAGTCAGAAGTGGCATTCCGAGGTCCGGCTGCCTGGCCTGTGGCGCCCGCAGTCTTGTACCCACTCTCCTGCCATCTTCTGGTTCAGGACCAGGAGTCACGTGAGTGGCAGAAAACAAGGATCTGTTCACATGGCTTTGGCTTAACACAGACGCAGCCCAGCAGCCATCGGCATCCCGCCTGCACTGGCCCACGCCTGACCTGTCCTCTGCAGGGCTCTCCAGCTGGCTGCTGGTGGCAGGGAGGGGCTGTCATCACGGCTCACACATAGCACTGCTGGCAAACTCCGCAACACCAGGTGGCAAGCAGTTCTGGCTGCCTTGGTGACTACATGGTCCTTTTGTATTTGACGTAGCCGTTGCCAATCTTGTTTCCTTGAAGCATCTCTCCTAGTCAGTTTCTCCCTGTGCTGTGCGGGGTTCTGTGGCCTTTACCCTTAGAGCTTTTTTTTTTTTGAGACAGAGTCTCGCTTTGTCACCCAGGCTGGAGTGCAGTGGTGCAGCCTCAGCTCATTGCAACCTCCACCTCCCAGGTTCAAGCAATTCTGTCTCAGCCTTCCAAGTAGCTGGGATTACAGGCATACACCACCTTGCCCAGCTAATTTTTGTATTTTTAGTAGAGACGGGGTTTTGCCATGTTGGCCAGGGAACTCCCAACCTCAGGTGATCCTCCAGCTTCAGCCTCCCAGTGCTGAGGTTACAGGTGTGAGCTACCATGCCCAGCCCTACCCTTAGAGTCTTGATACATCAGAATAAAAAAGCGTCAGAAGAAAAGCACTGTTTGATGTGCCTCAGTGGTTCGGTGAGTTCTGGCAGGTCATCTGGAGGTGTCTTTGGAGAGCTTCTATCCTACTGGAAACCCAGGTTGGGCCCCTTACGGGTTCATCGGCAGTGGGCATCAGCTAGGGCTGCTGTAACCGAGTTCCACAGAACGGGTGGCTTAGCAGAGAGGTACTGTCACGTGGTTTTGGAGGCCAGAGGTCTGAGAGGAAGGTGTTGGCAGGGCTGGCTCCTTCTGAGGCTGCAGTGGGAAACCTGTCCCGGGCCTGTCTCCTGAGGTCTGCTGGTTGTCCTCGGTGTTCCCTGTAGACAGCCCCCCGCCCCCCGGTATCGTGTCTTCTTTCTCTGTCTTTCTCTTCACGTGGTAGTGTTTTTAGGATGCTGGTCATGTTGCATTAGGGCCCCTATGTCAGCGCCATCATCTAGACGGATTATGCCTGTGGTGGTCCTGTCACCAGACAAGGTCATGTCCTGAGGAGTCCTGGGTTAGAACTTTGACGTTTGAATGGGGTGGGGGATGGACACAATTCAGCCCCTGACAACAGCTTTTCTCTCCCCTCCCTGGCGCTGTCGCAGCTGCAGTGACATGTATGAGAAAGTGCTGTGCACCAGCTGTGCCATGTTCGAGACCTGAGGCTGGCTCAAGCCGGCTGCCTTCACTGAGAGCCACGCCATGCACGGCAGCCTTCCCTGGACGCACGCTTGGTGTTCACACTGAACTGTGGGGTGAGCGGGAGGGATGCCTTTTACATGTTCTATTTTGTACTCCTAATGACAGAATGAATAAACCTCTTTATATTTGCACAAGAGGACTCTGTGTCAGCACTTTTGAGGGTGGAGTTTGTGACCCACCACCTGCTGGAGGACATCCACCTGGTAGGGCCCAAAGGGCAGTCGGTGAGGCCTGCTACCCCTGCTGTCTACCTGCCAGCTCCTAGAGACCCCACTGTGTATCACGTGAGGCCCCTCATTCGATCCACTCTACAGATGGGAAGGCTCAGCCCACAACACACTCCTCCCCAGCTCGCCCAGCGGTAAATGGGGAGAAAGGACCCAGGTCTGGCTCCAGGGTGCACAGCCAGTGTACTACACACTCTCGGACAGAGGTGACGTTTCCACACCATACCCAGATGCCACTGTCATGCACGCCTGATCCATCACATCGTGGTGTCCACTCTGCCTGTTTGGCGGCTGTATGGTCAGGCCCCTGCCCTCCAGGAGCTTTGGTCTAGCAGGGGAGGTGGCCCCAGCCGTGCTCCCTCTGGAGTCAGTGTAGCTTGTGTGGGGCCTTGAAGGAAGAGGAGTTGACAGGATAGGGGGCGGCCTGGAGGACGGAAGAGGGCAGGCTGCTTGAGTGCTGGGTCCCCACATGAGTCCACTGAGGGATCCCAGCCCTCTCAGGGAGCCACGGCCCCTGTGAAAAGCTCTGGCCTAGAGTAAAGGCTGTTTGGGGCAGAGGGCAGGTGGGAACGTGTGCTGGGGAGAGTTGAGAAGAGCCTTTGGTGTTCCTGGGAAGCACATGGAGGGGCAAATGATGCTGATTCTTAGCGAAAAATCAGTGGTGCCCAGGTGAAGGGTTGGAGCCAGGCCCAGAGTGGGATTTGCTGCTCTGGGGCCGAGGGTATACCACGCCCATGTGATGGGTAGAGGGGTCCTCAGAGAGGCGGTCAGCATGGTTAAGTTCCAGGGGGCAGCTTAGAAGGGATTGCAGAGGACTGGCCGGGGTCTTCCTGCACTGAGAACCTCCTTGACCACCCCCACTCTGTTACCAAGAGTGCAGCAGCTGACAGGTACTTTGTGCTGGGAGCACCAGCAGCAAGTGGCCGCGGTCAGCCATGTGCTGACTCCTTCCAGGTGTCCACAACAGACCGCCACCCAAGCCCTCATTTCTGTTACTACTATTACCGTCCCCTCGGGCCTGTCGGCTCTTCCCTTCACATCCTCTGGCCGCATCCCTGCCAGGGACCACAGTGCTCAGGCCAGCCTGCCTCCTTCCCCTTTAGGGTCCCTACATAGCACTACTTGGACCCCTGCTTCTGCCCTGCACCTGGCAGCCTGCTCTTACACAGCAGCCAGATCTGTCACTCCCCTGTCCCAACACTCCAGTGACTAAGCATGTCCTGTGGCCCCATAGCCTCTGGCTTCACCACTTCTCCCCCATCCCAAGGGCTGCTCTGCCCCAGCCAGGCCTTCCTGCTGTTCCAAGAATGCGCAGCGTGTTTCTCCTGCACACTGCTCACTCCCTCTGCCTGGGGAGCTCTTCCTCTGGATGTCCGTAGAGCTCCCCCGGGTTCAGCTCAGAGAAGCATCCCAGCACCCTAATGTGTAAGACGGCCCTTCCTTCACTGCCCCTCTTGCTCTACCTGACTTTTACCACTGGATATAATGCATATTTAAGCAAATATGCAAATGTACTTATTCTCTGTACTAACTGAGATACCGCTTCTGTGAGGGATGGAGCTTTGCCCAAAGCAGTACCTGCCATATATGTTTGCAGTAAATATTTGTTGCTCTTCCAGCTGTGGCGGAGCAACGAAAACTGGCCATAGATGACTAAAGAAAAAAAAAAGGACAAAATATGCAGACGTCAGACAGCAGCCAGTGCAGGATAGTAATGTCTGAGACGGAACAGATGCCCGGAGCCCAGGGCAGCTGGAGTGCTGGACTAGCAACTGCCTCAGTGTCCCTTCAAGGTCCCTGCTCAGGACTGATGGCTCCTGTGTGTGACGAAACTGGAAGAAAGCAGGAAGCAAGTCACATTCCCAGCAGTAAGTGTGGAGAAACATCATTCATGGGAACAGGGTAGAGTACTCAAAAGGATATTAATGCCATATCCAGGCTAGATTAGCTCTAGACTAGAGACTGCCCTGTGCCTTCCTAACAACTCTAAGTCAAGCCTCAAAAAGACCAAATGCTTGCAGGTACTTTAATAGCATCCAGAACAAAACTCAAAAGTAGGCCGGGCGCGGTGGCTCAAGCCTGTAATCCCAGCACTTTGGGAGGCCGAGGCGGGTGGATCACAAGGTCAAGAGATCAAGACCATCCTGGTCAACATGGTGAAACCCCGTCTCTACTAAAACTACAAAAAATTAGCTGGGCATGGTGGCGCGTGCCTGTAGTCCCAGCTACTCAGGAGGCTGAGGCAGGAGAATTGCTTGAACCCAGGAGGCGGAGGTTGCGGTGAGCCGAGATCGTGCCATTGCACTCCAGCCTGGGTAACAAGAGCAAAACTCTGTCTCAAAAAAAAAAAAAAAAAAAACTCAAAAGTAAGGGAAAAACATTTGGTTTTGTCTTTTTTAGAACAAGCATGAGGCCAGTGTCAGTGGATCACGCATGTAATCCAACCACTATGGGAGGCTGAGGCGGGCAGATCAGTTGAGGCTAGGAGTTAGAGACCAGACTGGCCAACACAGTGAAACCCCGTCTCTACTAAAAATACAAAAATAAGCTGGGCATGGTGGCACACGCCTGTAATTCCAGCTACTTGGGAGGCTGAGGTAGGAGAATCACTTGAACCTGGGAGGTGGAGGTTACCGTGAGCCAAGATCTCACCACTGCGCTCTAGCCTGGGCAACAGGGCGAGACTCTGTCTCAAAAAAAGAAAAAATCCAACATGCAAAGAAACAGGAAAATACACCACACAATGAGAAGGGAAGTTAGTCTGTAGAAGCAGACCCAGAAATGACACAAGGTAGTAGAATAATTGTCTACTAAGTAGACAAGGACATCAGAATGGCCATTATTAAGAAAGATAGAAGAAAACAGGAGCATGTTAAGACAAGGAATGAAAGACGTAAAAATGCCCCAGACAACTTCCAGAGACAAAAATGCAATGCCTGAGATGGAAAATGCACTGGTGGGATTAAAACCAAAATAGACATTGCAGAACAAAACGTTAGTGGACGCAAAGCCATAGCAATATAAACTATCCAAAAGGGGACAGAAAAAAATGGGGAAAATAACAGAGCACTCCTGAGTTGTGGGACAACTTCAAACAGCCTATTGTGCCTTTCACTGGAGAGCCATGGATCAGGGGCATAGCAGGGTAGAGACAACTTTTGGAAAAAATAATAGTAGGCTGGTCACAGTGGCTCACCACGGTAATCCCAGCACTTTGGGAGGCCGAAGCAGGTGGATCACCTGAGGTCAGGAGTTCAAGACCAGCCTAGCCAACATAGTAAAACCCTGTCCCTACTAAAAATACAAAAACTAGCCGGGCATGGTGGTGCATGCCTGTAATCCCAGCTACTGGGGAGGCTGAGGCAGGAGAATCACTTGAACCCAGGGGGCAGAGGTTGCAGTGAGCTGACATTGTGCCACTGCACTCCAGCCTAGATGACAAGAGCAAAACTTTGTCTCTACATAAATAAATAAAATAATGGCCATAAAATTTCCTAATTTGGTGGAAGCATAAAGCCATAGATCCAGGAAGCTCAACAAACCCAATAGAAACATGGAGAAAATTACATGAAGCACATCATCATGAAATTCCTCCAAACCAGTGAAAAAGAAAAATACTAAAAGCAGCCAGAGGATAAAAAACACTTTGTGTTTATAGGAACAAAGAATGGCAGCAAGACTTCTCATAAGAAACTGCAAGCAGACAGTGAACAACTATGGGTTGGGCACAGGACTTGAATAAACATCCAAATTTAGTTTTGACAGAAAAGAATGTCAGCCTAGAATTCTATACCCAGTGAAAATATTTTTCAAAAGTGAAGGTGAGATGAAGACTTTTGAGACATACAGAAGCTGAAAGATTTACAAAAATTGTCAAAAGCAGCTTTTTTGGCAGAGGAAAATGACACCAGATGGAAACTGCATATACACAAAGATGTGAAGAACACCTGAAGTGGCCACCGTTTGGGAAGACACAAAAGGCAGGATTTTTTTTCCTTTTTAAAAGTGACTGTAGTCCCACCTACTCAGGAGATTAAGCTGGGAGAAACACTGGATAGGGGTTCAAGGCCAGCCTAGGCCACATGGCAAGAGCCTGTCCTTAAATATGTGTATATATATAATCTCTAAAGGAAAATTGCCTAGGCCAGGTGCAGTGGCTCATACCTATAATCTGAACACTTTGGGAGGCTGAGGTAGGTGAATCACCTGAGGTCAGGAGTTTAAGAACAGCCTGGCCAACATTGTGAAACCCCATTCTAAAAAGAAAAAGAATTAGCTGGGCATGGTGGTGCACGCCTATAGTCCCAATTACTGGGGAGGCTGAGGCAGGGAAATTGCTTGAACCCAGGAGGCAGAGGTTGCAGTGAGCCGAGATTGCACCATTGCACTCCAGCCTGGGTGACAGAGAGAGACTCTATCTGAAAGAAAAGAAAAAATATTTTAAAAAGACAGTTGTCTATACAGATGCTCCTCAGTTTACAGTGGCTTACATCCAGATAAACTCATCATGAGTTGAAAATATTAAGGAGCATACTGAGTATGTATCACTTTTGTACCATCATAAAGCTGAAAAATTGTAAGTTGAACCATTGTAAGTCAGGGACCATCTGTACATAAAGAACTCCTAACACGAAACAATAAAAAAAAATTCAAAAATGGGCAAAGGACTTGAATGAACATTTATTCAAAGAATATGTAAAAACAAGCACATGAAAAGATGCTCAACATCACTGATTATCAGGGAAATGCAAATCAAAACCACAATGAGATACCACCTCACACCCATCAGAATAGCTGTTATTTGAAAACAAAACAAGTGTCAGGGAGGATGTGGAGAAATTGGAACATTTATGCACTGCTGGTGGGAATGTGAAATGGTGCAGCCAGTGCAGAAAACAGTAGGCAGTTCCTCAAAACATTAAACATAGGCCTGGCACAGTGGCTAATGCCTGCAATCCTCCTGAGACAGGAGGATCATTTGAGACAAGGAGTTTGAGACCAGCCTGGGCAACATAGTGAAACTCTGTCTCAAAAAAAAATAAAAGGAAGGCCAGGCGTGGTGGCTCACGCCTGTAATTCCAGCACTTTGGGAGGCTGAGGCGGGTGGATCACGAGGTCAGGAGATGGAGACCATCTGGCCAACATGGTGAAACCCCGTCTCTACTAAAATACAAAACATTAGCTGGGTGTGGTGGCATGTATCTGTAATCCTAGCTACTTGGGAGGCTGAGGCAGGGGAATTGTTTGAACCTAAGAGGCAGAGGTTGCAGTGAGTTGAGATTGTGCCACTGCACTCCAGCCTGGTGACACACATAGAGTCTTTCCTTTTTTCCTTATTTATAAAAAAATTAAAATTTTTTATTTTTTTTCAAAAAAAAAAAAGGAAAATAAAAACTAAACATAGAATTACTGTTTGATCCAGCAATTCCACTTATGGGTATAGACACGAAAGAATTGACAGCAGGGACATGAACAGTTATTTGTACACAGGTTTATGGCAGCATTATCCCCAGTAGCTAAAACGTAGAAACAACCCAGATGTTCACCACAGGACAAATGGATGAACAAAGTGTGGTCTATACATGCAATAAAATATTATTCAGCCTTAAAAAGAAATAAAATTCTGATATGCTACAACAAGAATGAACCTTAAAGTTATTATAGCTGAGTGAAATAACCCAGACATAAAAAGACAAACATTGTATGATCCCACTTATATGAAATCCCCAGAAGACTGGGGAGCTTCATTCATTTATTCAAAATGTATTTATTCTAAATGCAACATGGTATCCTGGATTGTATGTGTATACTGGAATAGAAAAAGAACATCAGTGGGAAAACTGGTGAAATCCAAAAAGTAAGCTGATAAAGTGAGACAATCAACAATACTCATTTAATCCAGAAAGAGGGAGAAAGGAAAGGGGGAGCAAAGAACAAATGGGACATATAGAAAAAGAGCAAGATAGTATATTTAAGCTCAACCATATCAATAGTTACATTAAATATAAATGGTCTAGACACCTTAATTAAAGAGCAGTGATTGTTAGATTTTTAAAAAATAACTAAAAAAAAAAAAAAGCAAAACCAAACCACATGCTCTTAGCCCCTTCTGTGGCTCTCTCCCAGACTTGCTAGAAGCAAAAGGATGAAAGTATTATCTATTGTATGATAAATTCAGTCTTTGAGCAGATTCCCTGGAAGTGACATCTTCTGGGAAGGCAGGCCCAGCCCTTATCCTGACATTCCCCAGTAGCACTCTCAGCTCCTGGGACCTTGTCTACGACACTGAGGCTCCCAGACCCAGGGACGTGCAGAGCCTTCAGTTACCCACACCTGCTGAAACATGGGAAGTCTAAGTGCTAAAGTTATTTTTATTATCTTCCTCCTTCCAGGTGGGCCCTGTGCTGGAAAGAGCATGACGTGGGTATGTGAGTAACAGACTCACCCATCCACATCCGAAGAATGGACTCAGACCCAGAGAACAGGAAAGTGAGACTTATTATTAATGACAGCCTTGTAACATCGGGTGCCTAATGGGCAGGCACACCCAACATAGTTTCAACAAGCAACTGTTGGGAAGGGGCTTTAGGTGTTTTCTTTAGAGTTGTCCTGCTGCATTTTGTTGCAGCCCACAATGCATTGCAATCCTGGCTAGCTCAGGGGCTTTTAAAATATTTGACTTATGACCTAAATAGCTGGGCAGGCTGATAAGAACAGACAAAGCGAGCTGTTTTGCAGGCTAGTAAACTTTCATCTTAGACTAAACGTTTTTGGTTTGGGTGAGGGCAACTAAGGGGCAGGGGGTGGGGTCGACAAGCAGGCTTCGGCTATCCAAGCAGGGGCCTAGTATATCCTGTTTCTTCTGTAGTTTGCTGACCTAAACCGATTTAAGGCACTTTGTCTTGGAAGTGCATCACTTTATGCACTATTTCCTTTGAGGTACCTCAGACACAGGAAGGAGAGCTTCCTCTTGGTTGGCATATTCCTGTTATAACTTCTTTAGACAACCCTCACTGTTCAGGGCTGCAGGGTCCTGCTCTGACCATGCTAGCCAGAACTGGACTGCCCCTTTTAAGGGCACCTGCACCTCCTGGAATTTCCTTCTGAGATGTGCATCCCACCCCTCATTGACAGCCCCACCCCCACCCCTGGGATGCTGCCTTCTGCTGTAGATGGTTCCATCCGGAAGTAGCCAGGAAGGTCAGGAAATCCTCAGAGGGTCTTCGTTTTTTCGTTCATTTTGTTAGGGCCTCACCCACTTGTAACAGTGATATCACATGGGGTCATATTTGTGTTAATGCCCGTGACTTTGAAGCCTCTCTCTCTGAACTATAGAACTATCCCTAAGGGGCCAGTTGTGGTGGCTCACACCTTGTAATCCCAGCACTTTGGGAGGCCAAGGCAGGAGGATCGCCTGAGCCAGGAGTTCAAGACCATCCTAAGCAACATAGTGAGACCCCATCTCTACCATAAAAAAGGTAAGAAATTACCCGAAGGCAGTCCCACATTGTCAGAGGGGCCCTGCTGGGAGAAGCAGCTCATGTCCCCTCAGCCTGGCTGGCTGGGAGGCGCTGTCTCTGCTGAGCACTTCCATACTTTGGTTACTTTCAGTAACGCTTTGCTCAGTTGGAGGATAGTGGAAGGGCATTGCTGTACTCTTTGGTTTCTGAGATTCACATTATTTATAGATCTGAAATCCAGATGCCTTTACCCTCGGAGCATTATTTAGTGTCATGTTTCGTGTATTTTCTGAAAAGCGGTGTCAGTCTCGCAGCCTGTCGGTCTCGAAGCTCACCCAGAGGAGAGCTTCGGACTGCTCCGGATGTGGCTGTTTTTGGCTCCCACAGACCCAGAACATCCTCCCCAGCCTGTGCTCCCTGTGGGGCACGCTCTCCAGTGAAGTGAGGGCAGCCACGTACCCCTGGGAATGCCTTGGAGAGGGGCCAACTGCCATCACCAGGGGCCAGGCTCTGCAACCACCCACACCTACGGCAAGTCCGTCTGAGAGATGAGGAAGCTGAGGCTCCCGGGCCTGTGGCTCCCATCCCCTCTGCGGGTCACCCGACCGCCCAAAGCCTGGCAGCCAACTCGCCATGTCAGTGGCTTGGCAGTGGGCTCCTCTCCTGGCTCGGGGAGCAGTTCCGGCAGGCATCCACCAGGTGGCAGCACCAGCACATTCTGTAGGCTGTTTAAGCTCAGAACTCTAGTGCTCTGGGGTAACCTGGGACCCAGCCCATCCCCTCCCCCTGCTCTCTCGAGGGTCCTGGCCCTTCTTCCACTGTGGCCCAGGCCATGATCTTGGCCCTAGCTCTGAGCCTTCCTGGTCGTCAGGGTCTCATTCACTGCCCCACCCAGGGGAACAGCAGCTGGGGCTGGGGGGCAGATGGCCACATAGTCCAGTGGTCTTCATGGCTGGAGTGAAGCTGCGTGGGGTCAAGGGAAGAAGAGGTGGATTCTAAGGGGGCAGGGCCAGCCAGGGCCTCCCATGTCCCCTCAGGCCAGGACTCTGAGGATGGGAGAGGCTGTCCCTGGGCACAGGACTGCAGACTCTAAGCCCACCACGAAGCCTGTCCGCAGACCTGCTGGGGCGGTGGTGCCCACAAGCGGAAAGGAAGAAAAGCAGCTGCTCTGAGGATGCTGGTTCCCTCCCGGGCTCCCACTCTCTCCCTGGCTGCGCACTCCTCCACCCAGCAAAGTGAGCCAAACTTGAAAAGCAACTTTTATTGAAGAATTTGGAGGGAAAGTTTCATATTATAATAGTAAAAATACTAAAGTTGAATGTCGTAAAAAAACGCCATGGTGCAGCAGCAGCGGCAGCGTCCGGCTGGGAGGGGCGTGGAGGGCCCAGGGACGGCCACCCCCAGAGCGAGTCAGGGCGGGCCTGGGGCAACAGCGGAAAGGTTCAGCGTCAAAAAGGTCAAGTGCTATCGAGGAGAGGTCATCTGACGGGAGGCTCCCGGTGGGACAGTCACCAAGAACCATGACACAGAAGGGGGAAGGGGGAGGGCTTTTCTGTCACCAAGATTAAAAACCCCCAAAATGCATTTGAACATGATACATAATAACAAATTGAAACCTTGCTCCTCTGTCCAACTGGGCAAACCCTGGCCCATCTCCCATCCCTGGTCCCATCCCAGGGGGCCCAGCCTCCGACATCCTCAGAGATGCAGCCCTGGTGCTGGGGGCTGCCGTGTGCCTGCCTCCTCCAGGAGAGGGTGCCGGCCAGCATGCCACAATGAGGTTGCGTCTGGTGCCGCCAGGCTGAAGTTAGGCCCAGGGCCACGGAGAGATGATAGCTGGTGACAGCCTGTGTGGCTGGCTGATGGAGTGAGGGGACCCAGCGGCAGGACCTGCCCGGCCCCCCAACCCCACATCGCGCATAGCTGCAGAATTGGGTTGTTCTGAGGGCTGAGGCCACATCCAGAGAACAAATCAGATGAAATAAATTAAAACCCGCAGGACAATTTTCTTGCCTACCCCGCTGCGAGGTAGGGTGCCGCCCACAGCACAAAATGTCTTTCCATCTGGGCTCAGGAGGACGGCATGGCTTCTCTCAAATGCACCGAGAAATAAAAACCATTAAATACAGATCATGGCACGAGGCTGCCTCTCCATCCCTCTAAACTGTGGTCCAGCGCAGTCCACCGCCGCCTCAGGCCGTGCCGCTGGCCGAGTAGGAGAACTGGGGGAAGTGGGGCCTGCGCTCGCTGTCCACACACTCCATGCTGTCGTCTGTGGGTGTAGACAGCTCAGACTCGGGCACCCCACCTCCCCGCACCTCCACCTGCCCACAGCTCCAGTAGGGAGCCAACCTCTCAAAGCACGGCCAGCACACTGCCATGCCACCAGCAAACTGAGGCCCCACAGCTCGACCAGGGGACCTGGGCCTCAGAGCATTGCCTCCCACCCTGATCACTGGCGCCCTCCAAAGGAATCTTTTAAAAATTTAGATGTTAAAACATCTGAAGCCAAAAAAGCAGAACAGTGCAGGCCTCTCTGAGTGTGGAGAGAACGGGGAGTGGGCGGGGCAGGCACAGTGGCCCCTCACCTTGGTCAGGTGGTGTGATGGTGATCATCTGGGCTGTGAACTCCTCATCAAAATACCTGGTGTCAGTCTCCGATGTGACCTGGGGCTTGAAGGGTGGGCTGAGCTGCAGAGGTGGGCAGATGGGACCGTCATGAGCTTTGCCCCCCACTCCCAGCATCCCCAGCCCCTCACGGCGGCCGGATAGCCAGGGGGGCTTCAGGCAGCACGGATGTCAGAAGCGACAAGCCACCAGCCCCCCCCACCGACAGAGGCAGCTCGGGAAGGGAGGAGCATAAGGGGTGTGGGAGCATGGAGACACCCTCATCAGCTGAGTCGCCAAGCTGCCCTCACAGCAGCCCCAGCAGGCAACAGGAGGTGGTGCAGCCCAGCTGTCAGACACCCTCTCTGCTGCCAGTAGAAGGCGATGACTTTATTTCCTTTTCCTTTCTGGTTTTCTTATTGGTCTTCTTGTAAATTGGGAAAGAGAGAGACTGTGGAACAAGGTGCAGAGGGCAAGCCCGCCCTGCCTCCTTCATGGCTCAGGGACCACAGGATGGCAGCCTGCTGGCATCTGGCTGCAGAGAGGACTCCTGATGACCCAGGATCAAGAGTAACTAAGAATTTACGTGCACATGTGAGGAGCTGCCAGAGAGCCCTCAGGTCCCGCAGTCAAGGACCCCTTCTAGCACTGCCCCATCCCAGAGTCTGGCCTGGACACAGCACTGTCCACTGTCAATTAGCAAAGCCTCTGGGCAAGGAGGGGCAGAGGCTGAGCACTGCCCAGGCACCCCCATACCCTTGGAGGGCAGGGCAGGGCAGGGCTGGAGGATGGCAGGCCTCAGGACAGGAACTGGGACCAGGGCCGGGGCACCGTGTTGATGGGAGGACAGGTACCCAGCTGGGTCCCAGTGCAGCCAGCTGCACGTGGCCTAGGACAGGCATTCAGGGAGGGGCAGGCTGGGAAGTGGTCAGAAGCACACCTGGCGACGGCACCCAGCACCCAGAGTGCAGGCTTCTGAACCCAGCTGCAGACCCATCAGCCAAGATGAGGGCTGGGGTCCCTGAAAAATGAGCCCCCAAGATGGCAACTCAGGCAGAAAGAGCTCCCTCCCTCCAGGGTGGACTCCCCCATGTGCCAGAGCTGTCCCTGCACAGCCAGAGTAGGGCTGGGCTCTCCTTGCAGCAGAAGGGACTGAGGTCAGACAATAGGAGGAACTGGTGGAGAGCAAGGGGCAGCACCCCTGGTCCACCGCCAGCCAGCCTTCTCTGCGCAGCCTCAGGGAATGGACTCCTAAGGCTGGCACTTGGTGTGACACACCTCCAGGGGGAGGAGGAAGTAAGAAGGACCAGGCCAGTTTCCTGATGAACTCAGCAGTGCCAGAGCCTCTGCGCACCAGGCACTGGGGTTGGTGCAGCAAGGCTGCCCAGGCTCCCAAGGTGAGGGCGTGAATGTGTGGGAGTGCCGCGAGCATGCCATGTGCATGCCATGTGCGTGTGGATACGCGGGGAGTGGCCGCACCTTCTTCTCGTACACGTGCTGCCACGCGATGCCAGCAAAGAAGCGGTGCTGCATGATCTCCTTGGCGTCCTCAGAGCCCCCACCAAGCCTGCAGGCAGGAAACAAGGCCACAGTGTTGGTACTGCCACCCCCAGGCCCCGGGCTCAGGCCCCTCCTCCTGCTGTAATGCATGGCCTGCCAGAGAGTGCTTTCCGGGGCCAGGGAGGGGAGCCAGTGGTGCAGCATCTGAGCAGCTGTGGGTAGTGAAGCACCCCAGGGCTCACAGCAGGGCAGGGGCATCCTGAGTGGGTGTGTGGGGGCTGCAGGGTTGGGGGCAGAGGCCCAAATGCCCCAGCCTGCCCAGCCACTCTGCCTGGGCCTGAGGCTTTGGGAATGAGCCCTGGCCACGAACATCAAGCTATGGCCATCAGCGTGGTCTGGGAGGTGCCAGGACCCCCTGGCGCAAGGGCAGCTGCAGACTGGGGGTGAGGGGACGGAGGCAGAGCCTGCAGCTGGGATGGGTGGCCCTCACCTCTGCTTGGGGTCCTTCTTGAGCAGCCCCGAGAGCAAAGACTTGGCCTCAGGGCCGAGTGTGCGCGGGAAGCGGATCTCCTCCATGAGGATGAGCTCAAAGAGCTTCTCGTGGTCCTGGTTGTAGAAGGGCAGGCGGCCACACATCATCTCGTACATGACCACGCCCAGCCCCCACCAGTCCACCGCACGGCCGTAGTCATTGTCCTCCAGCACCTGCACAGGTGGCAGACGGGCAGGACGGCATCAGAGGGTGTTCGGGACACTGCCGGGGGAGGTGTCGTGATGTGCTTGGGGCACCGAGAGGGCATGGCCCTGCGTGTGCTCAGGACAGGGGGACGCAGCGACGCATGTGCACACAGGTGGGGTGCACACCTCGGGGGCCAGGTACTCAGGAGTGCCGCAGAAGGTCTTCATGGTGGCACCGTCCTTGATCCCCTCCTTGCACAGCCCGAAGTCTGTGATCTTGATGTGCCCGTCCTTGTCCAGCATGAGGTTCTCCAGCTGGGGGAAAGGTGGCCTCAAGGTCAGCACCGCCAGGCCCCGAGGGCCCTGCCCCCCTCCCCCCGCCTGCCCGTGGCTGCACCTTGAGGTCCCGGTACACCACGTTCTTCTCTGAGTGCAGGTAATCCAGGGCTGACACGATCTCGGCGCCATAGAAGCGGGCCCGGTCCTCGGAGAACACACGCTCCCGGGACAGGTGGAAGAAGAGCTGCAGGAGGCGTGACCTGAGGTACAGCCGTGGCCGGGGCCTCTGCCCCCGCAGCCTGCAGGGCTGAGTTTTCTCAGGCAGGGTCTCAGGGCATTGGGCACAGGGAAGGGAGCAGCCCCCAGAGAGCTCGGGGGCCTGGAAAGCATCAGAAGCCCTAACTCAGCAGGAACAAGGCGCCCCAGAGCAGGCAGCTGCCTGGGCAGGCATCACCACCCACCCTGCAGGGAGCACCGCCCAGTGCTGTGCAGAGCAGCCGAGGCTCTGGGAAGAACCAGCCCCACCATGGGCAGCCCAGCTGCCAGGGCTGGGCCCACAGGGCCTGAGGCCCGTCCCCCGCAGCCCCAGCCCCTACCTCGCCGCCATTGGCGTACTCCATGACAAAGCAGAGGCGGTCATGGGTCTGGAAGGAATACTTCAGGGCCTGCGAGGAAGCAGAGCTGGAACCACAGCCCCCACTCGGGGGCAGGATGGCAGCCCCGCACCACGCCGCCCTGCACCACGCCGCCCCGCACCACACCACCATCAAGCTGGGCCCCAGGAAGCCCCTCAGGCTCTAAGGAGCGTTTCAAAGGTTAGCCAGGTGGCCGGGGCCCAGATCTCCAGGGTGGGCTGGGACCTCTGCAAGGTCCCAGATGCACCCTCCCAGGCACAGCCACCTGCACGCCTTCCACCACAGGCGGCTGTGCTTTTAAAGCAAAGGCCCCACCTGCGGGAGAATCGCCTCCAGTGACCCGGAACTAACCAAGCAGAACTAAACCCCTCCTGGGCCAAGTCCCCAGGACGGGGCCCACCTAGCCAGAGCCTCCTCAGAAGCCCAGAAGGTGGGGCTGCAGGGGTGTGGAGTGTGGCGACCTCAGCAGAGTGCAGCGAAGACCCGGGCCACCTGCCCCACCTGTCTGTACATGGGGGCGGTGAGCACAGCCCCCCAGCACACACCCGGCAACCCCACAGCTGACCCTCTAGGGCAGGCCTGTCTCACCAGTGGCGGAGTCCGAGTGCCTAAAGCCCTCACGTGCCCCAGAACACAGGACAGCGCCCCCGAGAGACCGCCCCATGAGTGGCTACCTGGCCCCAGCCCTGCAGCCCCATCTGGGCTCCCACTCACCGTGAGGAAGGGGTGCCTGGAGTTCTGCAGGACTCGGTTCTCAGTGAGCGTGTGGGCCACCTCATCCTGTAAGGGAAGGCTGGGTGAGCTGCCGCCCCGTGCCCTCGTCCCCACTCCACCCAGCCACCCCGGCCCCACCTTGGCCACGATGACCTCCTTCTTGAGGATCTTCATGGCGTAGTAGCGGCCCGTGGCCTTCTCCTTCACCAGGATCACCTTCCCGAAAGTGCCCTTGCCCAGCAGCTTCAGGTACTCAAACTCATTCATGGTCTGCAGGCAAGCACCAGGGTCAGCAGGCGGCACTGCCCACAGTGCCCAGCTGGTTGGCACGCATGGGGTGGCATGAGGGGCCCCAGAGTCACCCTCAGCAGACTTGGAGAAGGAGCCAGGAGGGTCCCCTGCTTTACACCTTGTGACCTGCTGGGCTCAGTGGGGACTCCAGGCTTACAGGAAACATGGGGCTGTGGCCCCAGCTCAGAGTGTGGGGTTCGGGAAAGAACAGGGTGATGCTGTCCTGGCAGGCCTCGGCAGCCCCACTTTTCCTCTGACATAGGGAAGGGGACCCACCTGGGGGGCAACTGCGCTCACATGGAAAACCAGCCTAGGTGGGGATGCTGTGGAATACCAAGTTTCTCCTGGACCGAGCTGGGACCCCATGACCCACCCAGCCCTCCACACCGAACACAGCCCCACACACAGGCAGAAATGTGGGGACAGGTCTCACCACGCGGTGCCTGGGCTTGGCCAGGGACACCTCCATCTCTTCAGCCCCCGAGTTGTCACTGGGTGAGCCCGACCGGAAGTCCATCATTTCCTCCTCTTGCTTCTTAAGTCCATCGGCTACCGTCTGGATGGCAGTTGTCCACTCCTCCCTGCAGGAGGTCAGGTGAGGCCACAGCCGGGTCAGGAGCGCCACCCACCAGCCTGGCAAGCATGGCCCCACAGCTGTCGGGGTCCCCAAAGACAGCCCTGAGGAAGCCACCCCTTGACCTGGGCTGGCCACACACACTCAAGGTCAGGAAGCCCTCCTGCACTGGGGGCACCCAGGCTCCACCCCCAGCAGGACTCCCCTAACCAGCAGGACTCCACCTCTGAGCCGGACTGGCCCTCTCCCACCAGGTTTTTCTTTTTTTGAAACAGAGTCTCGCTTTATCACCCAGGCTGGAGTGCAGTGGCGCAATCTCAGCTCACTGCAGCCTCTGCCTCCTGGGTTCAAGTGATTCTTGTGCCTCAGCCTCCCAAGTAGCTGGGATTACAGGCGCACACTACCACGCCCAGCTAAGTTTTGTATTTTAAGTAGAGATGGGGTTTCACCATGTGGGCAGGCTAGTCTCCAACTCCTGACCTCAGGTGATCCACCTGCCTCGGCCTCCCATAGTGCTGGGATTACAGATGTGAGCCACCGCACCCGGCCTCAGTTTATCTGAGTTATCTCCAGCCTCAGTTTCCCCACCAAAACACCACAGGCAGGACTGGGGAATGAGGCCAGCACCCCACCACCCCCATGTCCCTCCTAGGTACTGGGGCCACCCAAGCCACCCGGCCTAGCTGCCGCAGCCCGCATACCGCTCCTCAGGCGTCTCCACGTGGAAGGTGCGCTCGATGACGGTGGTCCACTGCAGGCAGCGGATGATGAAGGTGTTGGGCCGGGGCCGCTCCGTCTTCATCAGCTGGCACTCTGCGGACGGGCAGGCAGGCGCCTCTGTCTGCGTGCGTCCCCCTCCCCTACCAGAGCCTCACCACAGACCCAGTCGCACTGGCCAGCTCCCCTTGCACTCCACCCACCAGGTCCTGGGAAGCCCCATCTCTTCCTCTCTGCAAGTGTCAGTCTCTCGCCTCACAGAGTGGGGCTAGGACCCCCGTTCCAGCTCGGACACTCCACTCCAGGTTGAGGCAGCCCCATGGGACATCTGGCCCGGGTCAGGTCAACCGCACACCATCATCCCCTCCTACAGCCCTTCCTTCCTTCAGTCTCTGAGCTCCATGGTGCGCCAGGCCTCAGATGATGAGGGGTATGGAGACCCCACGGAGGGGCTGGCATGAGGGGGCCACCTGGGAAAGCAGCTTTTCCCCCCTGGTGTAGAAATGTCCTGCTATTTTCCCAAACTCACCCTGAGTACCTGGGAAATACAGCCACCTGGATAACACGCACACCTGGGGCACAGCCACACCTGCAGCACACGCACACCTGGGGCACACGCACACCTGGGGCACACGCACACCTGAAGCACAGCCACACCTGGGGCACGCACACCTGGGACACGCACACCTGTGGGACACACGCACCTGGGGCATACCCGCACCTGGGGCACAGCCACATCTGGGGCACACGCACACCTGGAGCACAGCCACACCTACAGCATGTACACCCACAGCTGGGAGCTGTGGGAATGCACAGGGCCCTGAGAGGTGTGAGTGGAGCGTGCAGCTGCTGGGGCTCCTTGGCAGGCTCTGGCCCAGACTGTGCAAAGCAGGAGGGGGTTCAGGGGCCAGTGAGGGGGCTCTGACATTCCAGCATGGGGCCCTGGTAACCACAAGGGGGCCCAGCCAGGCAGCGAGGGAGCTGTCTTCCAGGCCTGGGGGCCAGGAGAGGGCTCGGGACAAGCCTGGTGGGGAGGGTGGCCTGTGTCAACACAGGCAGGGGCCGCGGAAAAGCCGTGTGCGTTCCCGGCACACCCACCTCCACTTGGTCCTGCACAGTCCAGTCTACAAGTACAAGCTAGAACACCATCCCCAGGGCCAGTCTCGAGCCTACTGCCCCGGAACCCTTCTCCAGGGAAAAGCCCCTGGACAGACCCAGCACAGCCCCCGCCCAGCCCTGCTCCTTGGCCAGGCACTCCACACCACCCACCTATGGCCTCATCTGAAGGCCCCAGCCTTGCCCGCTGCTCAGGCAACACTGCCAGCTGGTGCCCACCGTGTGCCCCTCCAGAGAGCTCCCTTCCTCCTTCCTTCCTGACGCCCTTGGCCTGGGGAACACATCCTCAGCACTGCTCCCAGCAAGGGCCAGTCCCAGTGCTGCCAGGCACGTAGGGGGTCCCCAGCCTCTCCCTGATATCTGAAGCCCCCAACCCCAACTGACAAGGTGCTGGGGAGGGCATGGGACAAGTCACAGTGAGCCTCCTGTGTGGTTACAAGGCTGTCAGGGGATGAGGGCGTCTGCCTTCCCGGTCTCCCCTCATCCCCAGGGTCCCCTACTCTCCCAGGCTGCCCTGCTGCCGCTGCACTGAAGCTGGAAGAGCCAGGGGAGGAAACCCCAGCTCACAGGAACCAGGTCCTGGTAAACCCCACCTCCACCCCAGCCCCTCAGCCTAGGGCTTTGCAGGGCACGGCCTCTGCCCTCTAGAAGCTTCAGGGCACGGTTTGCGGGCCACTGCCCGCCTAGCAGCCAGGGTGCCAGACTGACGCACCAAGGCTGCAGTCCCTCCCTGTCCAGCCTGGAGATGGACTCCCTGCATTTAACCACCTCCCAGACTCTGGACCAGAACCTGGGGATCCAGCAAGGTCAGGGGAGTTAGAGGACCCCAGGCTTCAAAGCAGGGAGGGCAGAGCTACCTGGAGGGGACGGCCGGGTGCAGCACGCGGGGATGGACCCTAGGACCAGCCCTGGCTGAGGACCTCACTCTGCACTGCAGCCCAGCCTGAGACAGATCCTGGAGGCCCGAAGTTAACCAGCCCTGCCACACAGATGTCCCACAGCTGGGGCCTAATTAGCCACTCAATCACACCTGCACGCCCAGCCTGTGTCCCTGGCTGCCCCAGGCAGAGCTGGGCTCTAGGGCAGGGACACAGAAAATGGAGACCAGGCTGGGAGGCCCACGCACCCCCAGCCTCCCACCTAGCAGGGTGCCTGGTCTCCACACCTGGGTCCCTGTCTGACATGGGTCGGGTCGCATCTGCCCCGCTGCAGGTAGGGAATAAAGCCACAGCAGGGTGTAGGGGACGGCCACATCTCTTTCATCTCTGTGGGATGCTGCGGCCAAGGTCCCCCGCTGGCCTTTCTGCACCCGCCCCTCCTTGGGCAAGCAGGCTTCTGCCTTGCAGCCTGACACAGTGGAAGCAAAGGCCCCGCCACAGGGTCTGGGGGCCGAGAGTCTGTGCAGGGAGAGGCACGGGCTCTTCCTGGGGTGACACCCCCATGTACTCCTGCCCCCTCACCCATGGGGTTTCCCAGGGAGAGGCTCTGATGGGCTCCATCTGCCTGCCTTGGAGGAGGGCCCCCGGGTCAGCCATCCACCCTGAGGCCAGGTTCTGCTGCCACTTGGCTGGACCCTTCAGCCTCCAGAGCAAGGACATCAGGAAACTACTCCATGATCAGCCAGCCTTGGGACTCGGCCCGGAGACCCCGCCCAGCCAGCCTCAGCCTTGGGCCTTGGCCCAGAGACCTCCCCACCCCTGCCGCCCAGCCAGCCTCAGCCTTGGGACTCACCCGGAGACCCCCGCCCAGCCAGTGCACGTTCCTCGTTGGCCCAGGACATGGAGGCTGCAGGGGACCCCACTGTGGGGCCTGGTGGGTATAAAGGGCTCCAGCCAACTCCCAACTCCAAACCCCGAGAGGCCAAGGGGACACTCACGTGCCACAGAGAAGTTGTTGAGGGGGGCCTCGCGTTGGTCCACGTCCTGCGGCCGCTCTTTGTAGCCAATGAAGGTGCCGTCATTCTTGAGGAGGAAGTAGCGTGGCCGCCAGGTCTTGATGTACTCCCCTGCAGGGGAGCAGGTAGTGAGGGCCACGCACACAGCCCGTCAGACCCCCGCCGGGTAGCCAGGCAGCAACCAGCTGTGCCAGGACACATGTGCCTGAGACGCCTGAGTCCCGGGGAACAGGCAGGGGGTGGGGCTGTGTTCCCTAGGGCCAGTGACAGAAACGGCCCTGGGTCAACGGGGAGGCAGACTCGCCCCACCACAGAACCCTCTTGGAAGAGCCACCCTTAGCTGTGTCTGAAAACGGGCTGGGCCAGCTGGACTCAGGGGACGGAGAGCCATTGACAGGAGGCTGGAGGAGGTCTGGGCCAATCCACATGGCCTTACTGGAGGAGGAGGCACCAGCTATGGCTGCAGGGGCTGCAGGGATGAGAGCATTCCCCAATCAACCAGGGTTGGCCTGGTGGCGACTGCAGGTGACAATGACGTGTGTGGGCTGCCCAGCACGGCTGTCCTGCCCTCCAAGAGGATGGAGCATGGCATCCAAAATGAGAGGTCGGCACCACTCAGACTGAGGGCCAGGATCCTGGGACAGGACTGGCCGCTGCTCTGGCACAGCACTCCCAGTCTTAGGGGCCTGGAGCATCGTCCTGGGCACTGCCAGGGAAGCCGGACCCGGAGGTGGCCCAGCCAACTGGGCAGGGGCCCCAGGCACAGAGGGTGTACAGGCTGAGACCCACACTCAGGCCCTGCCGCGTCCCAGCCACGGGTCACCCAGGTGCACGGGAACGTTTTCCCTCAAGTTTTGCAGCATCAGCCATACGCAGGCGTTCACACTTCAGAATCAGAGCAGCTGTCCCCAGTGATAGCCCAGCAACGAACATTTTTCATACTGACACTTGGAAAAAATGTTCCACTTATGTTTTGCCAAGCAAGGAGTTTGAACAACAGGGAACTTACTAATGAGGCAACTGCCTCATGGGAGAGGCCGCTGGGCAGGGTAAGGGGTTGGGGGTCCCTGAGCTCTGGGGCCTGCGTTTTCCTATCAACCTGAGCCCAGACAAGGACACCTGGAGGGATGTGGGGGACAAGCAACTTTCCCATCACCAGACCACCCACCCCCAGTCCTGCTCAGTCCACATGGTGAGTGCAGACGCGCCCAGCACTCCCTGGTGCACAGGGCAAGTCCCAGCACGGCAGTGGCCCCAGGGGACTCAGAGGACACGGGTCATGGGCATCCCTGCAGGCAAGGCATTCCCTCTTCCGGGGACCCACAAGCAGTTTCTTCACTCTAAGAGGTGAGCCACCAGGGCTTCGCAAATGGCACCCCAGGCCAGGTGACCTTTCCCTCCTCCCCAGCCCCAGCTGCCCGATGCTCCTCCCGCCAGCACCACAGGGCATGGCCTCCACCGGACCAGCTCTTGATCTGCCAGAGCCAGGGCCGCTGGAGGGATGCTGGTGGTGGGGGGGGACACCCCACCCAGCAGGGCTTGAGTGCGGGGAGAAGCTGTTGTCAGCTCTGGGGTGGACCCAGGAGGGGACAGTCAGAGCCCACCCATGGCAGCCTGACACCTCCAGAGGATGACAAGTGCCCAGTCGCAGGGAGACGGGTCCAGGGCTCAGAATCTGCCCCCGTGTCCGGGAGCACTCACCAAGGGGCCCACTCACCCACTCCGCTGCCCTCCATGCCCCTGCTGGTGGGCTGCCGGGCAGGGGTGGTCTTGCCACCCTTGGGCACCGGCCCCTGGCCATGAGGACAGTGGCTCCTCCACTTGCGCCGTGTCACCCCAGTCCTGGAGCCGGGAGTAGTGGGGCCCTGGAGCACCTGTTGTCAGGGCTGGCCGTCCAAACCCAAGTATGCGCACACACGAACATACGTGCCACGCAGCTCTACCCCACCTCCCAGGTCCCCTCCCCCAGCCACAGGGCTCTGCAGGGGCAGCGGGCAGGCAGGGGGCTCTCAGCGAGAGCAGAGCAGGCTCAGGGGGCTGCACACGGCCAACCCCACCCGTCCCCCATCCTGGGCCACCCCACCGCTCTCGCCCACCCGCCTGCGCGCCAGTCTGGAGCTGTCGGCCCCTGATGGAGTGCCTCTCATCCTGCCAGCTGCCACTCCCCAGGATGCTAACTGAGCAGGAAGACTGATGAGCACCCAGGCCCAGCACCCCGGAAACCCATCTTGATCCACCAACTGCTGCAGGCCCCCACCGTGCCCAGCACGGCCCCTCGCTGTATCCGTGTTCACAGTCCACGTGCCCAGCCCCAGGCTATGGGAGCTAGATCGGGGAATGAGGGAGGGGCAGGCCAGGATGGGCACTCGCCAGGCGTGGGGGCTGGGAGAGAGCAGATACCCAGCCCGGACTACTCTTGGGGAGACCTGGGGTGGGCAGGGACCCAGCTGGACCCTGGGCTTTCAGTGCCTTGCCCTCGCCTGGCCCCACAGACCCAGGGAACAGACAGGATTAGCTCGGGCCCAGGTGAGTGAAGGAGCCTCACTCCGCCTTTGCCTTCAGCAGCCCAGCCCCTGGCCCAGCACACAGACCCCTCCAGGGGAGGAACAGGATCCCCAGGGACCTAGGATAGGGTGTCCAGAGACACACAGGTCTCTTTCTTCATCTCCCACCCACAGGGCCAGCCAGGCGATCACTTGGTGGGGTGCCAGCTGCGGCCCGGGCCGTGGCTTGCATCTTAACAAGTTCAGCCCAGACAGGATGCTGGGTGGGCAGCCAGCCCCGACAACAGGTGCCCCAGGGCCCCACTACCCCCGGCTCCAGGACTGGGGTGACACAGGATGGTGCAAGTGGAGGAGCCAGCACCACTGTCCTCATGGCCAGGGGCACCCGCAGGCCGGCACCTGCCTACTAAGGGTCCCTCAGGAGGGTGGGAGTACAGACACATAGAGTCCTCTCCTTCACTCTCCTGAGGGTCCCCAGGGGTGTGGGAACCTGTCGTCCAGGCCCTTCTGGGGTTCCCCACCCTGTGGTCGTTCTCAGGTGCCCCCCATTCGAGGCAGGAGTAGAGGCCGCTTGGAGAGGCGTAGAGCCAGCGCTGGCATCCCTCCCACCCCACCCACTGCCTGCAAAGCCGAGGGCACCAAACACAGAGTGGGCACAGACCCCAGGGTGCCACGCCAGGCCCTCACTCCAGATGGGTACAGGCAGGCAACAAATGGGGAGCTCAGAGCATGCCCCACCCACAGAACAGAAGCCCACACACAGCCAGACCCATCCCCCACCAGGAGCCACTCCCAGGGCAGTGGAGACCGCCCGGCATCCAGGCCCAGGGGTCTCTTCAGCCCCCAACTCTCACACCCTAGGGCTTGGCACAGGAACCCCCAAGTCCCCAACCACTGCACATGCTTCAGATCTGGAACCTAGGGTCCCAGCGCAGCCCTGGCCTGGGCCTCAGGTCTGATCCTGGCAGCAAAGAGGACTCGGTGCCCCTTCAGGAATGCCAGCAAGGCCGGGTAGGGTCCCCGTCCAGAAGACATGAGGGAGGTGAGTGGAAGACGGCAGTGAGAACCAGTCCCACCTCCCTGCCCCACTGCTGGCCCCGTGGGGTGGGGGAAGCAGCAGCTCCAGGCCACCTACAAGGTTCCCGCAAGGCCAGCCCTGGGCCGGGTGGGAGCCACTCTGACCTTTAACCCTGTGGCACTGCCCTCCCCCTCCAAGACCAGGTCCTGTGAAGCCACAAGGGAAGGGGCTCCTGTGCCCGACTGAAAGCCGTGACCCTCCCGCCAGCCATATACCCATGGCCCAGGGCTCTAGGCGTGGAAGGTGGCTGCCCTTGGTGGGGGTTAGGCCAGACTCCTGTGCCCTGCCTGGGGGGAACAATGGAGCTCAGGCTCCCCCAACTCCTCCTGCACCTCCTGGGCCCCACAGCCCCAGCCCTGGTCCCTTTGGCATCCCTATGTCCTGGGTGGCCCTCTGGCAGGAGCGAACTTCCATCCCCAACCCCGCTCATCCCCACAAAGGGACTGAAGCACCGGTTCCTCCCCAGCAGCTCTCCTGACCAAATGCCAGGGTTCTGAGAGGAAGCTGTTCCCACCCGGCCTTCCCCCACCCATACCACGGGGGCCACACGGACAGACACAGGCAACAGCCCACCCTCTCCTCGCCGCTCACACAGGTGCCCCAGCCACACTGAGTCAGGCCCCCAAGGCAGCACCCACGAAGACACGGGGGCCAGGATCTTGTGCCATCGGCAGGACTGGATGGGCCCCCAGGCAGGACTGGCTGGTGGGCTCTCTGTGCCCCAGGACTGACACGCGTCTTCCTGAGCCACCAGGTGCGTCGGCCCTCCAGGCCACTACGTCCTCAGCTCCAGGAATATTCTAAGTCCCCAGTTCTCAGGAAACTGCTGGATAAACACTTCGCAGAGACGGTGGTGGCAGCAGCTGGCAGGGTACCAGGCAGCACCAAGCTGCTTCTCCACAGCGAAGTGAGCCCAGCAGGCCCGGGGAGCGGGCGCCAGCTGACGGCAGCCACCTCGGTCCCCACCGCCGACACATCCATCGCCCCGACAGCTGCCGGGCACCCATTTACCTTCTCCAGCACATTGAGCAGACGGCCCCGCTGACGGCAGCCCGTGAGGGGCCCGCAACCCACCCTCCCTGCCTGCCAGGAAGCTGCACGGCTCCCCGCGAAGGGCCCAGCCCACCAGGCCTCTGCCCACCAGGCCTCTGCCCACCAGGCCTCTGCCCGGCCTGGGAGTCCACACCCCTTTACCAGCAGCCCTCGAACCCTGTAAACAACCAGGCTGGGGGCGGGGCAGGGGAGGGGCCACACAACAGATGCCAGCTGACCCCACTCGGGTGGAGCCCCCAGGTCTGTGGGTGAAATACACCCAATCTCCTCCCAGCACAAGCCCTTCTGAGTGGGCACAAGGAGCCCTTCTGCATGAGTAGCGGTGTCCGTTCCTGACTGGCAGGCATGGTGGGCAGGGCTCATCATGCCCACCAGCTCCCTGGGGAAACTGAGGCTTAGGGGAGGTGACCCTCAAGGTCACAGAGAGGCAGTTCACAACCAGAGACCCCAGGTCCTGCTGCCTAGGCAGGGATCATAAGTTAACACAAACTGCAGGTTCTTCACAGCCTTCGGCTCCACCAGCAAGCAGGCCCAGCCTGACACGGACACATCGGGAGGAACGTGGGTGCAGGCAGGGGCACTGCCATTGACCCCTCCACCTCACTGAAGCACAGCTGGAGGCGCTGGGCCCCTCTTCCTGCCGCTCCAGGACAGCACCCGGCTCTCAGCTTTCCATTCTCCTGGGCTCTGCTGCGGTGGGGTACTGGACCTCCCTGGCGCTGCTCCTGACACCACCTGAGCCTGGCTGTCCTACCCACAGGCACTGCCCATCACTCACCCCTCGGGCCGGCAAAGGCACCCCACCAGCCACACAGCCATCCATCACAGAGCCCACCCGGCAAATCCCGAGACTCTGTGGATCAGGCCCTGAGCCGTGTGCCTGTCCCTCACCTCATTTTTGGTGCCCCCAACCAAGCTCCACCATGTCACGGCCCACCCGGCTTACTCAGGACCCCTGCAGATGAGGCTGCAGCCCTGCCCTCTCCCCGAAACCCCAGAGGGCTTTGCCAGGTGCCCTCCACCCGCTGGGCTCCTAGGGCCCTCACCCTCACTCCCCACATGGGAGGAAGCTGGGCATGAGGAAGGCACGCAGTGCCTGCTGCGAGGGAGGGCTGGCCACAGTGTCCCGCATGTACACGCCGCCCTCAGGAAAGGAAGTGGAAACAGACACAGGCGCCTTCTGGGGCTCGGCCGGGGCACTCAGCCGTGCCCACACCCCCCTCCTCCCTCCTCTCCCGGGCAGGGCCCCTGGCGGGTGAAAGACTCCAGTGCTGGCCTCCTAATCCAACACTCCAGGAAAAGTGCCTGCACTGCTGGGGGAACTGGAGACCGGTGGTGGGGACCCCATCCTCCACACCAGCCATGGGAGCACCCCCTCAGAGAGGGGCCTTCCTTCCACCTCCCTGGCCTGCCCTTGTTTCTGCCCTAACTTGGAGCCACACCTGGGGCAGGAGGCCCCAGAGCACGGCTGACTGAGAGTGCCTTCTGAGCCCTGGCTTCACCCCCACCCAACCCGGCTCCTGCAGCTCCTCAGCTCCGCGCCCTACACCTGGCGGCTGTGTCCCTGGCCCTAGTCTGTGGGGGAGCCAGCCAGTCCCTGGCCAGCAGAGGGGCCCCTCTGCATTCTCCAGGCCCAGGGAGCAGCCGCCTGCCTCCCAGGCTGGCCCAGGGGGTGTCTCCACCCCTGGGGTCCCACTAAGGGCACTACCCTCAAGGGCCCTGGAAAGCCCCACCCCTGAGCTGAACAACCAGCTGATGGCCTGGGCAGGCAGCCTGCCAGGTTACAGGGTATGGGTGGGGTCTGCAGTCACAGCGCCCCAAGGATCCCACCCCAAAGCCCCCAGCACTGGCAGTAGAGTCACCAACAAACTCCCAACCCCCTCAGCACCAGTGTTTCTGAAATCTGAACGGATCATTTCTTAAGGTTCAAGGAAAACACACCTGAAGGCAGGGTGGTGGGAGGGAACTCCCGAGGGGGATGAGGAAGTTGGGGGCCTCGGGCTCGTCCAACGACTCCGTCCTGGCCTGGAGCCCCCAGGGCCGGCTGCCAACCTGCCCGGGGCCCAGCATCAGGCTGGGGAAACCTTCTCCTGAGGCCTTGGGACTGGGCCCAGGTGGTCCGAGCCGCAGGAGCAGCAGGCGTCTGCCCACCCACTGCGGGCTGGGGAGCAGGTCCAGAGCCACAGCCGCCAGGCTCCAGCAAGGGAGGGCCCGAGGGCAGGGTGCTGGCCCAAAGCCGGGCCGGGTGTGCCCAGACAGGGGGGACGCCAGCAGCGGCCACGCCGGTTCCCGCCGCTCGCCCTCACCAGGACTTCTAGGAACCCGGCCTGATGCAACCTGGCCGGGCCACCGCTGACAGCGGAAGGCATGCAGGGCCTGGGAGCCGGCACAGGAGCTGAGCCTCCCACCTTCTGTCCCCTCCTTCCTGGCCTCAGTTTCCCGTTCCTCGGAGTCCACCCCCACAGGGCATTTCTGCCCAGACAGGGCCAGCAACCAAGAAGCAGATGGAGGAAGAGCCGCCCACTCAGGAACCGCCAGGCATGGGGCTGAGGTCCAGGGCTGGGGCCAGCGGTGACCTGGCACCCCCACTCAAGGCCACCTCAGCTTCCTCTTTTGTTGTTTTTGAAGAACTCAACAAGCTCCCAAAACAGGAACCTCCCCAATGCTGGCAGCCTCCACCACAGCCGGGCCATGACCTCCACCAGACTGTGCCTCCTGCCCCACACCCGGGTGGGTCCAGGGCTGCTGGGGCTCCCACCCTCTGCCCAGCCCTCCCCGAAGGGGCTGTTGGGGACCCTCAGTGCTCCCCCAAGGATGCGGAGCGTGGCACTAACCAGCCGAGGACCACGGGAGTCAGACTGATGCCACCCAGACACAGCCTGGGGCTGACCCTCAACTGACAGCCTGGGAAACTGAGGCCCAGGAGGTACAGACAGCCTTGGCCTAGAGCCCACAAGGTTCCCACAGGCCGAGGGGAGGGTCCGTGCCCTCCCTCAGGGTCCTGCAGGGTCCCTCATCCCAAGGGGTAATGAGCAGCCTCCATCTGTACACAAACAATGAGCCCGGGGCCCTCCCAGCAGCTGATCTCTGAGTGGGCTTGGAGCCCCCACAGACCTTCCTTCTAACGGGTGTTTACTCAGCAAAGCCAAGGCCTCCTCCAGGTTGAAAGGGAGTGGGCTGCGCCCCACCTCATGCAGGGACCCCAGGACAAGCTGGCTGGCTGAGCGGCAGCTGGGGATATGGTAGGGGTCCGTTCACTCACCGACACGGAGTAATACATGGGGTAAAGCCACTCTCTCCCCACCTTGGTGCCCCCACATGGGGACAGCTAGTGCCAGGACCTCAAGAAGCGGGGAGGGGGTGGGAAGGAGGCCCAGCCCAGGCACCTGCTTGGGGTCAGGGACCCCCCTCCATACTCCCCACTGGGATGCCTGGGGCTAACTTGGCAGGAGCGGTGAGGGGCTGCCCTGAGGCCTGGACTGTGGGGTCTGTGCCTGGCATGGGCCTGGGCTGGGGCATGGTAAGGACTCAGGGGTCCGGATGCTCCATGAGCTGCATGAATACAAGGTCCCGTGTTGTCCGGGCCCAGCCAGGCATGCAGATCCGTGGCCTGGACACGCCTCTCACATGCACTCAGGAGCAGCTTCCCTCAATCCCTGCCCACTGGGCCTTGGCCTGCCAGGTCACGACCTGTCAAAGGTAGCCAGGCCTGCAGCTCTTCCCCAGGTCCCTCTCAGGCGGTGGGCAGCCTGAGGGAGTCCAGGAGGTGCCCCTGTGGCCAGCACCCACTCCCGACCCAGGCCCAGGCCCAGGCCTTTCTCAACAGCCCAGAGACCCTTATCCTGGGCCCCGGTGTCCCAGCCACCCTCCTCTGCCCTCTCCTGACCCACCTGGTCCAGCCAAGTGGACTGGGGACACTCAGGAAGACAACTGCAAGTGGACAAGGACAGGACCCCGGGGCTGGGACAGGGCAGCTCTCTGTGGGGCTGGGCGGCAGCCAGGGTGGTACGGGGCCCCAGGAGTGCTGGGACAAACGGGCAAGGTGAGCAGGCTGCTGGAGGAGAGTCCCTCAAAAGAGCCACCCAAGGAAGGAAACTGCTGGCGGGGTTCAGCCAGACCTGCGCCCCGGCCCAGGATTGACTTTTTTAAACTGTCAACCTTCAAAATTCAGGATAGTTCACACAACAGAACAAATCTTTGAAGACACAAACATCTGAGCAGCACAGAGCCCACCAGGCCCGGCCACCAATGGCCACAGCTGAGCTGCAGCTGCTTATCCTGAGACAGCCAACACGGGGGGACATCCGGCCCCGTCCCTACAGGCCCCGCCAGCCTCCTCACCAGCTGTGCCCTCAGCAGCCTGAGCTCACCCTCCAGGAGCCACCTTCCTGTTAAATGTCAGGCCCAGAGGCCTCGCCTTGGTCCAGCCACAGGTCCACACAGGCCTGGGGCCGGTACACCCGTGTCCCCATGCCAGGTCCCTTCCGCCCCTGAAGCTCCTCTGACACACACATCAGAACAACGGAAAGCAGCCTGGGCCACTCCCGAGACAAAACCTGCCTCCCAAGGGGCAGGAGAAGGAGCTGGGCCTGGAGTCTGCAGACACTGCCACCCAGCCACTCACACACAGGGCATAAACACCCCAACTCCTCTCAGCGGCCACAGCACCCCCAAAGGTACCATCATGCCATGCGTGGCCAGCCCAAGCAGCCGTGGCGGAACTGTCACCTGGGAGTTCAGCTGAGAATCAACGTGCCCCAGGCCATGGCCGTTGGGAGTCCTGGCGAAGGAGACGCGTGCGGGCGCACTCCAGGACAGCGCCCTAGCCTTCGAGGAAAGGCCAGGAGCAGCAAAGGGCACCTGCAAGGGGCTGCGGCTGGGCCCGGAGGACAGTCACTGCATCTCTCCCCGCTTCACCCCTAGCCAGGCCTGAGCACTGTTAGGCAGGGGTGGGGTCCGCCCAGCACAGCCCTGCTGGGGACAGGGAGGCAGCTGGCGCCTCCAACCAGTGTTGCGGGTGGGCTGGCCCTGCCAGCAGGATGGCAAAGCACATCTGGAACACACAGCGGACCCGAGGGACAGGGAGTGGGAAAACTAGGCAGGCCCTGGAGGACAGGCTTTCCTCAGCAAGCAGGGCCTGCCTTGCAGGTGGATGCCCACCTGCTCTCGGCAGCAAGAGGGGCTGTGCCTGCCAAGGGCATATGTCATATCCACGCCACCTCCCGTCCTCAGTGCCCACTACACCGGGGATGGAGGAGGAAGAGCCGCGGGGAGAGGTCCAGGACCCTCTCTACTGGCCTGAGGCTGGGGACCAGGCAACAGAGCCCGGAGGCTGTAGAGGCTGGCTGGACCCCAACTCAGGGACCCCACAAGCCATTCTCCACTCCACAAGGTCTCCCTCCCACCACTGCACCCTGGTGTAGATGGGGAAACCGAGGCCTGAGGCGCTATATGAACTTGCCCTTGGAAAGAGACACAGTGGTGGAATGGCAAACAGGGCTCAAACTCAGCTCTCTGGATGCCCCACTGGGCCTGATGTCCCGTCCCCCCAGGCCCCTCCCGAAGGCATGACCTGAGCAGCAAACTGAAACTCACCCAGGCCTCGGACAAGTACCCCTGCCTGGGCCCAGCTGGCTGATGGGTGCCCCAGTAACTGGGCCTGGGCCCCTGGGCGGTTGAGGCCCTAGAATCTCCTGGGTCAGCCCTGAATCCAACAGTCCATCAACAAACATTTGCCGAGGATGAGGAGGCAGTGGCCCCAAGCAGCAGGTGGCGTGTGGGACACAGAGGGACAGCGTAGGAGCAGGGGGTCCCCAACACCAGAGGGCTATGAGGCAAGGCGACAGCACCTCCAGGCACAGGGAACAGGACTCCTGGGGAACAAGCAGGGACAGCATGGGCAGGGGATCGAGAAGGTATGCTGGGCAGGAAGCCACGCCAGAAGCTCCCCAAGGACTGCAGGCTCTGCAGCCTCCTTGTCTGTCTCGAGGCCCTGCGTGCCATCCTGGTAGCTGCCCACTCGAACGCTCCAAACACACAGCTGACCACACCCCCCATACCCCTGGCATCTCATCTCAGTCACTCCTTCACCCCACCCCCAGGCTCCTGTGGCTTCTCAGGCCTGTTCTTCAGTGAGCTCCTATACATCCCACAATGCCCCATCTTGTGACACCCACTTTTGCCACACTTCCCTGTCTGCTCCAGCTGTGTCTGGGGTCTCCCCACTAGCACATGTGAAACACATCTGCTAGAGGGTGTATGTAAAGAGGGGTGAGCTGCTGGCATGAGCTCACTAGAGCTTAGGAGGGAACAGGTCTGGAAAAAGAAGTCAGGAGGGGTGGACTGATCCCACCCTGGGGCAGGAGAAGGTGACTGCCCCAGGTCCAGAGGACCTGGACCTGAACAGGAACCTGCCCCGGCAGGACAGAGGAGCCAGACAGCTGTCCAGCATCCTCTGCACCCCGCTGAGCATGGAGGGTGGGCGAAGCAGAAAGGCCTACACGGAGTTGGAAGGGGTGGGGCTGTGGCCCCGGCTCCCACCCCACCACTTCCTGGCCAGGCCCCTGGGCCAGCACCCCCTCCATGGGCTGCAGGGCCAAATGAGAAGGAGGACTCGGGCTGGGGGGCCTGGGCTTAGCCAGCTCTGCAGCTCCAAAGCAAACATGCCCTGTGCCCATGTGGTACGGATTTCCCCCCACCCCCAAAACTCAGGCCTGAAGCAGGCACCAGGCCAAGCCAAGCAGCCCTGCCCTGCCCTCAGGAGCCCTTGGGCAGTGCTCCGGGCCGCCAGCGTGCCAGGCGCTGGAACAGCCCAGTGTCCTTGCCGCCTTCCAGGAAAGCCAGGAGAGAGGCTGGCAGCAGCTCCCCTGCCTGCGAGGGCCTGCACCAGGAAACCACTCCGATGGCCAGCCCTGCACGGGGCCTCATCCTCCCAGCCTCCCTAGGCTGGGCCCTCCAAGCTACGGGAAGACATGGGGCCCCAGATACTCACCCTAGGCCAGCCAGGACCCCCAGGGGGGGCAGCCTGTCCCACCCAGCAGGCCTAGGCACAGGCACTGAGACCCTGCGGCCACCCCCGTCCCTCCCTCCCCAGGCCCAGTTCCGGCACTGACCTCGTTTGTGCAGCCAGCCCTCCTTCACAATAGCCACGTCGCTCATGGTGCCCGAGGCTCCCTCGACGCTCATGCGCTCCTCTCAGGCCGGTGATCCCGAGCCCAGCTGACCTGGCCACAGCCTCTGGGAGAAGTAAAGGAAGCTGTGTGTGAGGCCGTGCCTGGCTGAGGGCAGCTCCTCGCCCCGCGTGAGCCCGAGACCCACCGCATGCGCCTGGGGCTCCACGGCACCTGCCTTCCCAGGGGGGCTGCCATCCCTCTAGGCTCTCTGACCCCCATGTGCCAGCCTGCCTTACCTCTCCCCAAAACACTCAGGCTGCCGAGTGTAAAATCCATGTAATTGAACACAGTTTCCTGGACCTGGGCCTCTCCTCAGCCTAGGCTCGGAGCCCCCAGCCCCTGCCGCCGCCACCACCCCCAACAGCCAGGCCCTGAGAGCTGCTGCCTTGCTCACCTCCCCATTCCCACCTCCCGGGAGAAACCCCAGGCCCCTCCTAAACCACAGCGCCCCTGTCGGTCTGAATCTGGTTCATTCATTTGACCAACGTGTACCGGGCGTTGTGCCAGGCCCACTGCTGGGCGCTGGAGACAGAGAGGTTCAGACAAGTCCATCAGTGAGGAGCACCCAGTCCAGGGTAGTTACAGACCCGTAATTACAGCAGTTGGGAGGTAGCAAGTAAGTGGTGGAGCACTGGACAGTGCCCTCCAGCAGTGCCCACCTGCAGTGCCCACCAGCCAGCCCTCACCTGAGCACACTTTGGCCATCAATCCTGTATGGCTTCCTCATTTCCCCTCTGATGGATGAACTCCTAGGCATCCCTCAAAACCCAGTTCCTACATCACCAACTCCAGGCATCCCCAGAAACAGCATGTGGCATGCTCTTCCTGTGAACAGTCCTCTGCTACCCTTCCAGAGGGGCCTTCCTGAGGGGAGGAGGGTCCTCTCTGGGACCTCTGGGCCAGGCAGAGACCCCTGGCAACCTCTGTGGAATGGATCCCAACATGGGTCTTTCCACAGCCGGCCTAGATGCTCTCCCTCCCGCCAGGCCACCTTTCTGGCCTCCTGAGGCACGGGCTGAAAACCCAGAGGGTTGCTTTGCACTGATGGTCTCAAGCTAAATTTAGAATGGCAGGAAGGCCCACTGCTTTGTGTCTAATGCCAAGACAGGGAAGACCACACCTTGCCCAAAGTGGGAAGTGCCCCAAGTGCTCAGCAGGAAGGAAAAGCAGGCCAGATCCCAGGAAGGCACCGCAGGACTCTGAGGGCAGAGCTCCCGACGAGCAGGGCCAGTCTCAGGCACAGGGGGCTCTGACACACCGAGTGGGGCAAGGCCTGGAGGCAGAGGGCTGGACTCAAAGACCTCTGGATGTCCCCCCACCCCCAGCCCCGCCCAGGCCGCGGCCCCTCCAAGGCCTGCTGCTGACAGAGTCAGACAGCTGTCCGGAACCATGTGTAAAAGTACATCTGCGCACACACAGGGGGTGTACGTCTGCACAGAAACGTATATGCCAGGCCAGCGCAGGGCTGCCCGTGAGTGGAGGCACCCCAACTTCCCACAGCCTGTGTACCATAAGCACATATTCTTGCTACTATTATTATTAAGGTCGCAACTTAAAAATAAAACTATTCTGCTCCGAAAGGTCTCCTCCGTCTAGCTCCAGAACCCCGGTGCGTGAGAAGTCCACACAGCTGGAGAGGGAGCAGGCCCGCGCAGGGCCCTCGGCCCTTTGATTGGATGAGGGACTTAAAGCAAGGCCAAGGGACCCAGGAGTGAATGTGGAGGGGCTCTGGCCACAGGGCAGGGGCCCAAGCCCACCCGTTGACCACAGCGGCACTCAGGGGCCGCCCCGCCAGGACAAGCTCGCCAGCGCCCAGGATACTCGATCCGAGGGGCAAGCCCCAGCTCCCTCCAGCCCCGGCCTCTGGCACGGGCGGGCAGGACCCCCAGGGCCCACCCAAGACAGGAAGCAGTTCCGGGGCCCAGGAGGGTCACAGTCCTTTGTGGCTAGCCTGGGTACCCCGGCACCACAGACAACTTTCTGTCCGTGGGAAGTGAAGTCTCCTTCCGGGGCCCTCCCCCAGACTTGCAGGCCGGCCGGGGCGAGCGTTTCTCCCAACCCCCCGGCACCTCCGCCGGCGGCCTCGCTGGCCCCGCGCCCGGGGAGCCCCACGGCCGGCAGGGGCGCCCCGAGCCCCAGCCCCAGGCCCGGCAGCGCCCCTCCTCCCGGGCCCCGGCCTCGCCCGCCCGGCGGAGCGGCCTCCCCAAGGTCATGCGGGAGGCGGGGGCCGGCAACCGGCACCCCCGGCGCCCGGCGTGGAGCCGCCCTCCCGCGGCCGGGCCCGCGCGCCCTCCCCGCCCAGGCCGCTCGGCCACTTCCTGCTCCCGCTCCTCCATTCTGGCGGCGCCGCGGCCCGAGCGGCCGCGAACAAAGCAGCCCGGCCCGCGGGGAGGAAATCCGGGCCCCGGCGGCCGCGGCGGGAGGGCACTCACCGGGCCGCCGCGTCCGGGCGCGAGCGCGGGCCTAGCCGGGCCGCGGCCTCCGGCGCCCGCCGCTCCGCATCCCCGCGGGCCGGGCTGGGCGGGGCCGGGCTGGAGGCCGCGGCGGGCGGGTGTTGCTCGAGGCCGGGCCTCGCGTGCCGCCGCCGCCCGGTGCCCGGTGCCCGGCGCTCGGTGCTCGGCCGCCTGCTCGCGTCCTCCGGGCCGCGCTGGCTGCGCTGGGCCGGCCGCCCGCCGCGCTCGGTCCCGCCGCCGCCGGCCCGCCCTCTCCCCGCCCCACGCCCGGAGCCGCCCGCCCACATCCGCCTCCGCCGCCCGGGGGGCCCCCACCGCGCGGCCCGCGGCTAAGGCGGAGTGCGCCCGGGGAGCGCGCGGCGGGGCGGCGGGGCGGAGGAGCGGCCCTTGCGGCCTGGGGCCCGGGGCTGGGCTGGGCCGCTAACGGAGCCCGGCCACCAGTCCCGTCCGGGGCCACGCCCTCTCTGGCCTCAGTTTCCCTAGCTGTAAGTGACCCGGCGCTTCTGGGCTCACTCTACCGTGACCCCACTAGAACGGGCCCGAGACCGGCCAGGGAGGAATCCCGGACTTCCGCCTCCACGGCCCGGGGTGGATTAGGTTGACTTCAAGGCTGTGCCCCATGTGTGCGCTGCCCCACTCTTGGGGGCGTGGAGGGGAGGCCAAGAGTGTTCTAAAGGCCCAGTCCCAGGACCTTGTGCCTCTGGGGAAATGCGGGAGGGCGCCAGGACAGCAGGTCAGCTGGAGTGGGCTTCCAAGGAGCAGGAAGGCTCGGAGGGGACTCAAGCGTTCACCTAGGCACCAGCAGCTACACTCGCAAAAGGGGGGCTTGGCTGGGGTCTGGAAGAAGAGGGGCACACCTTGCCTGGGTCCCATCTTGAGCTGGGAGCAGACACCAGCCAGAGGAGGGGTGGTGTCTAGGATGGGCTGTGACAGCTGAGAGCCAGGACCCTCCCTGCTGGATGGACTTGGTGGGCCCCGATACCCAGTCGGAAGTCCACTGGGAGGCAGATGGCCCCCGTATGGAGTGAGTGAGTGAGACACAGGCCCCTTTCTCCTGCACACTCACAGGACACTGCGGGTGACTCCCACGCCGACCCCTTCCTAGCCAGAAGTTCCTTCAACAACTGCCCCTCCCCCATTCAGAGGCCCAGCGTTGATAATGACCCTTTTGTAAAAGTGGGACTCTTGTGCCTTACCTTCCTGAGGCTGCTAAGTGTTGGAGTGGGGAGCGTTTTTATTTTCAGCCAGAGCGAGTTCAGCTGGCAGCGGGAGGCGGGTGGGGGAGGAGATGTAGACAGAGGCAGCAGGTTCGGCCCTCAGCCCTCAGGACAGAGTCTGCAGCCAAAACTGGGGCTCCATCCCTGCCTCCTGGGGCTGACCAAGGGAAGGACACTCCTTAGAGAAGGACTCTCTTGGGCCAGGCGCGGTGGCTCACACCTGTAATTCCAGCACTTTGGGAGGCTGAGGCAGGCAGATAATGAGGTCAGGAGTTTGAGACTATCCTGTCCAACATGCTGAAACCCCATCTCTACTAAAAATACAAAAAAGTAGCCAGATGTGGTGGCATGTGCCTGTAATCTCAGCTACTTGGGAGGCTGAGGCAGGGGAATTGCTTGAACTTAGGAGTTGTAGCTTGCGGTGAGCAGAGATCTCACCATTGTACTTCAGCCTGGGCGACGGAGCAAGCCTCAGTCGAAAGAGAGAAAGAGAAGGAAGGAAGGAGGGAAGGAAGTGAGGAAAAGAGGAAGGGAGGGAGGGAGAGAAAAGGAGGGAAGGGAAATAAGGAGGAAGGGAGGGAAGGAAGGAAGGAAGGAAGGAAGAAAGAGAGAGAGAGAAAGAAAGAAAGAGAAGAAAACTCTCCCCTTGCATGGGGGCACTCACTCCTCAGGCAGGGGACTCCCCATTCCTGCCTCTCCCCTGGGCACCTCTGCTCCTTCGCAGCTCGGACTTTGTAACCCCAGGAAGGGCCCTACCTCAAGGGGGCCAAGTCAGAGGCCCAGTGGTCTGTGCCACCTGAGTAAAATGCCTGACCCAATGGTCGCTCCCAGAGCCTGGCTGGTGTCTGTCTCTTCCCCAGCAAACCTGCACCATGGGCCACCTGGAGCTTCCTCTGGGAAGGTCACACTTGCCCATTGCTTCCCCAGGAAGAGTTCCTGGTATCCACCCACCATCCTGGGCTCTGCCATGCAAGGAAGGAGTTCAGGGAGGAAGCAGAGGACAAGAGGGCCGGGAGATGGGGCCAGCAAGTGACCAAGCGTAGTGGGTATGGGAGGCAGCAGCATACCCTCTCATGGAAAAGGCAGTGACATGGCCAGGCTGTTCTTGAAATGGTGGGACCTCCTGCTTATTCTACACTGGCTGTCTCCAAGGAGGCCTCCCAGCCTTCCCAGCCAGGTGCCCTAGCACCCGCTGGTGCCTGCAACCCACTGTGGGCCCCACACTCCAGTCCTGTCTTCGTCTTGGCATGAGCTGCCCTCCCCAAAGACAGGGATCTCCCTGTGGGCAAGGCCAGCCCCCTCTCCTCTGGCATCCCAGAGTGAAAGCAGAGTCCTCTCTTCAAGAGCACCCCCTCTCATGCCCCAGACAGAATGGCCAGGAGAGGCCCCAGCCCTCCAGCTGCTGCTGGGACTGCTGAGGCGCTCCATGGCCAGATGTTTCCAACAAAAACTGCTGCACCAGGGGCGGCCCGCTGGCTGCCCACTCCCGAGCTCAGGGGCCTCCTGCCTTGTCACCTTCTACAGCTGCTGGCTCGGGGCAGGACTCGAGGGCCCTGGGTTGTGTAGGTCCCGGCAGCAGCTGTAGGGCGGGGCCTCAGGAGAGTTCCCAGGCCAGATGGCCGCCTGTGTCTGGAGAGGGCCCGCCTAAGCCACCACCACCACCGAGACGGCAGCTGTGTGCCGGTGTCCTGTCATTCCTGTGCTTGAGACCAGCCAGCCACAGGGACTCTGAGATGGCAGGTTGCCTGGGCTCCCAGCACCAACTCAGGGCTGCCTGGGACAGCCCCCTCCCGGATCAGTGTGGGGCAGGAGGGACTTGAATGCAGACATTTCTGAGACGTACAAGGAGCTTACTGTCCCCTCCCTGTCCTCCACCCCTTTCCTAGCTGAGCCCCACCTTCCAGGTCCTACCCTAGGCTCCTGCAGGCAGCATCCTGACCCTCCCTGTGTGCCACAACCCCCTCAAGTGTCCCAGGCTCTCTCTGTCCCAGCGGCCAGGCAGGGCAGGCTGAGGTGCTTGCTCCCGGCCTGGAGTGGGGAGCGCCAGCCTGTGGCCCAGAGCCCCAGCATGGCAGGCCACCCCACCTGCTCTGAAGGCTCAGGGGCTGCAGGTGTGGGCAGACAGGGCTGGACTGTTGCCACAGAAGATTCAGGATTAGGGATTGTGGGACCATCAGTTACCACTCACAGAAGCAACTGTCATGCATTCACTCAACAAACATTTACCGAACACCCACTTTGCATCCTGCCAACTTTTAAGCACCAAGTGAACAAAACAGCTCATTCCCTTTTGGCAGGAGATGGGACATCCCTCAATATCCCTCAATCACAGAACACCGGAATGCGCTGGAGGGGAGGGGAGGCAGCCCAAGGGGTTTGGAGGGAGCTTAGCTAAGCTGTGCAGGACTGAGGAGTGGGTTCTGAGCAGAGACAGGATTTAAGAGAAGCCATTGAAGGGTTCTTTGGGGAAGAGCATTCCAGAACCTGAGAGCTTGCTGAGTGCCAGGGCCTGTAGTTAATTTTCACAAAGACCCCAGGATGCACTCTGATTCCCATTTTGCAGATGAGGATTATTGAGGTTCAAAGAGGTAAAGGGTTTGGTCCTGCTCAAGGCTGGGAGGGGCCGGGGCAGGGCTCTGATCCAGGCAGGGCCAGAAGGAGCAATGACATCTGGGTTCACCCTTAACTGAATTCAGCTATTCCTGCTGGTGGCTGGGGCAAGTCAGATGAGTATTTAAATGGGTGGAGGAAGGGGGCTTGGCCTTCCTCAGGAAGGGGTCCTCAGGGTGGACGGCCGGAGGTGATAGGGGCCAGGGCTCTGCTGTCCCTAAGCTGGTCTCAGTGGCTGTGAGTGCAGTGTGATTCCAGGGGTCCAAGCTTTGGTTGCCAGGTTTAGGAAATAAAAATGCAGGACATCTGGTGAAACAAGGAATGATATTTTAGTATAACAATGTGGCCTTCCTTCCCGGACTTCAGAACCTACTGTGGGCTCCACTCCTCCTGCACACACATACCTGGCCAGGTCCTGTCCTTTGTCGTCCCGCCCCTCTTCCAGCACCACCCCCCCACTGCACAGCCTTGCTGGGGTGACTCCTCCACCGCCTCCTCCATTGCCTGGGCTGCAAGGCAGTGCAGAAAGAGACTGGCTGAATTCGAATCCTGGTTCAGGGACTTGCTGCCTGATACATGGCCCTGGGTACCTTACCTAACCTCTCTCACCAAAAAGGTATAACAATAAGAGCATCTCGTTAATGGGACCGTTGTGAAGATGATCCGGTGGTCTAGGGTACCTTCAAAACTGCTCAGTCAAGGGTGGCCTAGGTTGTGCCCCTGGGAAAAGGCTCCACCTGCTGGGGAGGGACCCTAACCCCGCCAAACACACTCCTACTTCTCTATTTTGCTCTCCCAGAACCAGATGTCCCCCTCACGTGGTTTTAAGGCTTCTTTGTCCTGGAACACTCCCCCCCACTCCTTCCTACCCCACTCCCATGCCAGCCCCTGGCCCGAGTCTCCTGTTTGAACTCGTTCCTGCCTGCCCTGGGCTCCGGAGGGCTTCCCACTCCCTCCGCTATGGCATTTGCCCCCCATCCCACCATGTCTGCTGGGAGGTGCCCGCTTTCCGTGCCTCTCTGCGCTGGGTGCCCCATGGACGCTGGGCTGGGTCTGTGGAGAGGGTGGAAGTCCCCGTTTCAGGATCCGGATCCTGTTTGAATGTTTGGAAAAGGGTCCCAGATGAATTAAATTCAAAAGTAGGCTTTCAAGGAAGAAGGAGGTGTCATCTTTGCAAAATGAACGACTCCCCATCCACGCACCCTCTAACCCCATCCGAAGGCCGGCGCCCTGCGAGGTGGCGGGAGGCCGGGGTCCCGGGTGTGCCCTGGGTTGACTGCCCAACAAGGGCCGGGATAGAAGCGGACCCTCGACAGTGTTCCCTTTGCAGACTGGCGCAGTAAGGACCCCACGCCGGGAGAGGTTGGGAGGTGGGGGACCCAGGCCAACCAGGCAAGTATCGCGAGAGACCCCCAGCCCCCGCGCAGTGCCCTAACCCCCCCTTTTACCCTAACGCCCCCGCTGGCTGCGCGCGGTGCCCGGCCGGGTGGGGCAGACAGGGGAGCGGGGCGAGGGTGACCTCAGCGGTTCCGCCACTCCGGGAAGTCGCTTGGCCCGCCTCCTCCGGCCCCAGCTCCGAGTTTCGCTCTCTCCGGGGCGGGGCGAGCGGCGGGCGGCACTGGGCCAGCCAAGTTGGAGCGCGCCCCGCCCGGCGCCCTCCCCGTCCCCGCGCCCTGGCGGCCGGGGCGCGCCACCCGCAGCTCCACGCGCGCCGGGGCCGCACTGGGGAGGGCGCGCGGCCGGGCGGCGACCGGAGAGGAGCTCAGGGCGGCGGAGGTGAGCGCGGGGGGCGGGCTCCCGGCTCCGCCCGCCCCGCCCGCCGGCCCGCTCCCCGCAGCCGCGCTGCCATAAATGGGGCCGGCGGCGGCGGCAGCTGGTGGGCCGGGCGGCAGCTGAAGGCGGTGCGGAGGCGCGGAGGCGCAGGGCGGGCGGGCGGCGGAGGCGCAGCCACCGGGGCGTCAGGGACGCCGCGAGCCAGCGGGCGGCCGCCCGGGAGTGAAGTTCAGGATCGCCCGGGCGGGGACGCGCGCAGGTTTGCGCCTCTCGGGTCCCTGCGCCTGAGTCCCGGGACCCGCCCCCGCGTCGGAGCGGCTACTGTTTACTTTCGATCGAGTTTTTCCTGCTCGGGGCAGGTGCCCGCGGCGGCTCCGGACGGGCGGTTGGCGCGTCACTCCCGCGCTGCCTGCCACCGGGAAGGGCGCTTCACGGGCGTCTCCAGGCGCGCTGACAGGCGTCCCGTTTGTGCCCAGGTGATGACGGCGGCGGCATGGAGTTCCCTGAGCACGGCGGACGGCTGCTGGGCCGCCTGAGGCAGCAGCGCGAGCTGGGCTTCCTGTGCGACTGCACCGTGCTGGTGGGCGACGCGCGCTTCCCGGCCCACCGTGCCGTGCTGGCCGCGTGCAGCGTCTACTTCCATCTTTTCTACAGGGACCGGCCCGCGGGTAGTCGCGACACGGTGCGGCTTAACGGCGACATCGTCACGGCGCCCGCCTTCGGCCGCCTACTGGACTTCATGTACGAGGGCCGCCTGGACTTGCGCAGCCTGCCTGTCGAGGACGTCCTGGCGGCCGCCAGCTACCTGCACATGTATGACATCGTCAAGGTCTGCAGGGGCAGGCTCCGGGAGAAAGACCGAAGGCTGGACCCGGGGAACCCTGCCCCTGGGGCAGAGCGTGCTCAGCCACCGTGCACCTGGCCTGTCTGGACCGCTGACCTCTGCCCAGCTGCCCAGAAGGCCAAGCTCCCCCCAGTTGGGGTCAAGGCTGCCCTCCCTCCTCGAGCATCTGGGCCTCCTTCCTGCCAGGTCCCAGAAGAGTCAGACCAGGCCCTGGACCTATCACTGAAGCCTGGCCCAAGGCAGGAGCGGGTCCACCCACCCTGCATCTTCCAGGCACCCCTCTGCGGCCGGATGCAGCCAGGGGTCCAGCCACTGGTGAAGGATGAGCGGGACTCATTGTCGGAACAGGAAAATAGCAGCAGCTCTAGGAGCCCCCATAGCCCCCCGAAGTCACCTCCTGTTCCCGCAGCCAAGGACCTGGTGGTGGGCTTGCGGCCGCTGCCTGTCAGCGGGGATGGCAGCCGGGAGCTGGAGCTGGATCTGGATGCAGGGCGGGTGGCAAGTGAGGACGAGCTGGGGCCTGGCGGGCCCCTCTGCATCTGCCCGCTGTGCAGCAAGCTGTTCCCCAGCTCCCACACGCTGCAGCTGCACCTTAGCGCCCACTTCCGTGAGCGGGACAGCACACGAACCCGGCTCTCCCCGGACGGCACGGCACCCACCTGCCCGCTCTGCGGGAAGACCTTCTCGTGCACATACACGCTGAAGAGGCATGAGCGCACACACTCGGGTGAGAAGCCCTACACGTGTGTGCAGTGTGGCAAAAGTTTTCAGTACTCCCACAACCTCAGCCGGCACGCCGTCGTGCACACTCGCGAGAAGCCGCATGCCTGCCGGTGGTGTGAGCGCCGTTTCACGCAGTCTGGGGACCTGTACCGCCACGTCCGCAAGTTTCACTGTGGCTTCATCAAGTCCCTTCTGGTGTGATGCCTCCCTGCGGATCCTGAGGGTGCGGTGGAAGGGAAGGGATGGGGCCCTCCCAGGTGGGACAACAGCATGGGGTGTGAAGCCTGGCCAGGTGGAAGTCCCAGCTCAGGCTGGATGGCTCAACCCGCCCGGCAGAGAGCATGCTGCCACTTCCTGGAACTTGGCCTTAGACTCGGGTGACTTGGGCAGCCCTCTTCCCACCTTGCCTCTCCTTCCCCCTCACTCCCCAGCTCATTCCAGCCCCCAGGCTTCCTCTCCCGTCCCCTCCAGCCAAGTTCTGAGGGGGTGTCCAACCAGCACCTGGCCCTGCCCTGGTTTCTCCGTGTGAGATGGCACACCCACCTCCCATCCAGAACTTTCCTGACCACCTCTCTGGCAGGCTTCTTGAGCCTGGCCCCTCACTAGGTGAATTATTCACATGTCAGAAAAGTTGCTGTGTGTCCTGATGGGGTGCTGGGAGGAAACAGGACACTCCTGGGGGGAAGCAGCAGGAACCCCTGCCAAGAAGGCCTGGGGCACACTGATTGCCAGCAGGGGCCATCTGGTCACAGCTGGTGTCTTGGGGGGTGGGGTGCAGCCCCAGCAGGGATCCTAAGGCAGCAGGGGTAGCCAGCTAGAAGCTGAGTGGCTTTGGCGTCATTATCTCTCGGGTGGGACGTGAGTCCATGAGAGCATGCAATCATGACTACACTGTAACTTTGGTCAGAGAGTGGGAATTTCGAACTGGATTATCTTTTTTGCTTTTTCTTTCCTTTTTTTTTTTTTTTTTTTTTTTTTTTTTTTTTTTTTTTTTTTTTTTTTTTTTTGATATGGAGTTTTGGTCTTGTTTCCCAGGCTGGAGTGCAATAGCCCAATCTTGGCTCACTGCAACTTCACCTTCCAGGTTCAAGCTATTCTCCTGCCTCAGCCTCCCACGTAGCTGGGGTTACAGGCATGCACCACCATGCCCAGCTAATTTTGTATTTTTAGTAGAGGCAGGGTTTCTCCATGTTGGTCAGGCTGGTCTCAAACTCCTGACTTCAGGTGATCTGCCGGCCTCCGCCTCCCAACGTGCTGGGATTACAGGTGTGAGCCACAGCACCCCGCTGAGAATTGGATTCTCTTGAGACCCAGAAAGAGCCTCCCGAGGTGGCCAGATGTCTGCTGGTGGCTGCCCAGCCACGTGCTTCCCTGCCTGAGTGCAGGTCTAGGAAGTCTCTGGGCATCCCCAGAGTGGGTCCTGGGCCCCCGTGGGCCTTACTTTGAAGGTCACTCTACCTGCTAGAGTGAAGGTCAGACCCTGCTAGGGGTCTCCCTGGAGTTGTGGGCACTGCCATGCACTCACTGAGCAGGGGCCAAAGGCTGCCCTGTTTGCCAGGAGCAGGGTTTGTGGGCCTTTTCCTGGGTGAAGCGTGGGTGAAAGTGGCCACGGCAGCAGGAGTAAGGACAGGTGAGGAGTGGGAGTCACAGCACCCCAGCCTCCATCCGCAGCCTTGGGAGGCTAACGCTCCTCAATCATGAGTAGAATGTGAAGACCACGCCCCTTGTACATGTCACTGGTTCAGGTCATGCCCTGCTTTGCCCACCTAATCACCAAGCACATCTTGCTGCCAGAACCTCACTGGCCTCTGGGGTCAGCAGGTGCAGAGTCACATGGATGCCTGGAGACCACCTGGGCTGTTTCCTGTGACCAGCAATGGCCTTGATGACAGAGTCCAGCCAAGTCTACGTTTCTTCTCTTCTCCTGACAACACTGGATGTCATATTTATTAGCCTGGTCTGGAGTGAAAGACCGTCCCTAGTGCATCTTCCACTCGCCCTGGGCTCCTGGTATGCTGGGTACCAGCCTGGGAGCCCAGCGCCTCTGGGTGATGCCCCAGGGCTCAGACGCCCTGGATGGCTTTGGTCTTGAGACAGCTGGGGGTGGGGCCCTGCTTCTGATTGTCCTGGTCCCCAGCCCCCACCTCTGCAAGAGTTCAGTGTGATGTGCTCCATAATTGCGTGTGTGTGTCTAGCACATGGCAAGGCCCAAGCCAAGCCGGTGCCCCGAAGATGGGCAGCCACACTGCTGCCCAAGCACGGAGGTGTGGCCGAGGCACTGGTCCCCCAGTGGTTTCCATGGGGGAAGGACTTCCCTTTGCTGGGTGGGCAGCCTGCCCTGAGCTCTCTATCAACACTGGGTTTGTTGTCTTCTGCACAGCTACTGTGAAGAGAATGTAAGAAGTGGTCGGTTTTATTATAACTGACATAGTTGGGACGAAATATATACAGGTACATATATTTAAGACACTAATTATGTGGGAGAGTGTAGTAGAGGCCTGTGTAGATGCAAGGCAAGCAGAGTCAGCAGTGGGGGGGTCTCCTGGGCCAGCCCAGCACCTGTGGGTGCTCTGGCCCTGCGGGTGGGGACAGCTCTAGGCTAACCCCAGAAGACAGTTGTTGGTGCACAGCGCCTAGGAGGTGTGGGAATGGGTGCTGTCTTCCTTTTCAGGTCATGGTGACAGTAATAAAGCCCACCTCCAGTGGAAACGGCAATGACTATTCCTGGGGACGGGTGGGGACTCCCAGATGCCACCACATGCTCATGCTGCTGGGTGGGGGAGACTGGGACAGGGCTGAGGGCAGGTGGCACCCCCTCTTTCCCCAGGTTTGTCCCTGACTGCCAGCATTTGGGGGAGGGGGTCCAGGGAGGCAGATCTGTCAGGGAGGCACAGGACATGGGCTAGCTTGGCAGGGGAAGCCACAGTGACTTCTTGCCCTGGGGAAGGAGGCTGGCCCCTGGAGGAAAGCTGTGAGCCTGGGGATGCCGTGGCCCTCCCCACCACCCTACGCCCTTGGCCTCTTGCGGGTGGGAGAAGGTACAGCAATTTCTAGAGCCTTGTGGCAGGCTGGGCTGGACTCTGGGGTGGGCAGTGCCACTCCTCCTCTGCCCTGCTCCCTCCAGAGGCCCTGCAGGGGGTCATCAGCCCTGAGCCTTCCCCTGGAGGGAGCACAGCCGTCTTTTCCAGGCCAGCTGGGGCAGGGCCTCCGCATGTGCTATAAGCTTCAACAAAGTGCCCCCTTGGCTTGAGAAGAGCCAGGGTAACCCCCAGGCCCAGGACAGGGTTGGGACAGTGCTAGCCAAAGGGTCCCCAAGGTCAGGCTGCACTGGTGTGCAAGGGGCTCCACTACTGGGCCAGCTCCTGCCACCTTCCCAGTCCTGACCCCAAATGCGGGTCCTTCCTTCTGGGAGGTGGTGCTGGCTCCTCCCCTACCCCTCCTGTGTCCACCCTGCCTCCTGCTGAGCCTGGCCCAGGGCCCTGTTCTGCAGGGAGGCCTTGTCATGTTCCCAGTTGGACCCATGACTCAGCCCAGGCCTTCTCAGCCCAGAGAAGGAGGCTGTTTCTATGCCAACCAGGCAGGAAAGGAGGATGGTCTGCTGTCCCCTAGGGGGTGTGGGGCTTCCTGGGGCCCTTCCAGCCTGCCCAGCTCTGCCACATTGTGCTTACAACTCAGCTGACTGCTGGAGCTGTTGCCAAGGCTTTCAGTTCCACTCCTGACCAGAGTGGGACTCCTGGCACCCTCCTTGAAGGCCATCCAGCCAGCTTCCTTGGCTGGATGGTAAACTGAGGTACATTGAAGGGACCAGTACTGCCCACGGTCCCAGGGCCAGTTGGTGGCAAATCCAGGACTTCTTCCACAAACTCCAGGTACCTCAAGCTATCTGCCCACAGTGTTGGGCACAGGATCTCAACGCTGTCAGAGGCACAGTGGCAAGTTGGGGCAGCAAGGACGAGGCCAGAGGGAAGGAGAGGGTTAGACTCTGTGGAGAAGGAATCCCAGCAGGCTCCCCAGGAAGGGTGAACTCTCAGGAGCCTGCGAGTGGACAACATGAACACAGGCACCAGGCAGGGGCCAGCCCCCCAGAGAGGCCCGATCACGTCAGGCCAGGTGCGTGGACACCACCCTGGGGAAGCTGCCTTGCAAGTGGGAAGCAGGAGAGTCGGCAGCTTTGGCCCCTCCCTCCTGCCACCTCCCCAGCTCCTGCTCACTCCCCAACACACCTGGTCTTACCTCTTCCCAGCGTTCCTAAATGGCACTGAGTCCTTGCCAGTGTGGGAGCTCCACTCCACAGACATCCCTGGGGACCCTGACGACAAAGCTGGTGCAGGTATGACTCCAACCCCTGCCGTCCCAGCTCTCAGGCATGGATTCCAAGCCCCCAAGGCCTCTCTGCCCTAGTCTTCTGACTTCTCTCCTCCCCGCCTCAGTCAGTCCAATCTTCACTGAATACATCCCACACTGTCATCATGGTCATCATCATCACCATCACCCCGCCCCATGGAACCACAACTGTCACCTCCACCATCAGTATCACCTCCACTATCACATCACCTCCACCTCCAGCATCATTTCCACTACATCCATCACCTCCACCTCTACCATCACCCTCACATCTACCATCACCTCCACCACCTCCTCCATCACCATCACTACCTCCTCCACCTCCGTCACCTCCACCTCCAGCACCATTACCTCCACCATCACCTCCACCTCTGCCATCATCTCCAATTCTGTCACCTCCATCATCACCTCCGACTCTACCATCACCTCCACCTCTGCCATCATCTCCACCTCCTCCACTACCTCCTCCATCACTATCACCTCCACCTCCACTACCATCATCACTAACTCCACCTCCACCATTGCCCCCACTTCCACCATTGCCCCCACTTCCACCACCATCACCTTCACCTCTATCATCACCTCCACATCTATCATCACCTCCACTTCCACTACCACCATCACTATCTCCTCCACCTCCACCATTGCCTCCACTTCCACCACCATCACCTCTACCTCTACCATCACCTCCACTTCCTCCATCACCTCCACATCCATTACCTCCACCACCACCATCACCTCCACCTCCACCATTGCCTCCACCTACACCATCACCTCTACCTCCACCACCTCCTCCACCAAAACCTTAACCTCCATCACCTCCACCTCCACCAGCGCCTCCACCTCCAGCACCACTGCTTCCACTTTCACCATTACTTCCACCTCTACAATCACCTTCACATCTACCATCACCTCCACCTTCTCCACCACCATCACCTCCACATCCACCCCCTCTTCCACCACCAGCACCTCCACCTCCATTACTTCCACCTTCAACCACCATCACCTCCACCACCATCACCTCCACATCCACCACGTCTTCCACCACCAGCACCTTCACCTCCGTTACATCCACCACCATCATCACCTCCACCTTCACCATCACCACCACCATCACTTCCACCTCCACCATCACCTCCACTCCACTATTACCTCCACCATCACCTCCACCTCCACCATCATCACCTCCACTTTCACCATCGCCTCCACTCCACTATTACCTCCACCATCACCTCCACCTCCACCATCATCACCTCCACGTCCACCATTGCCTCCACCTCCAACACCATTGCCTCCACCTCCAACACCATTGCCTCCACTTCCACCACTATTACCTCCACCATCACCTCCACCTCTACCATCACCTTCACATCCACCATCATCTCTACCTCCTCCACTACCTCCTCCATCACTATCACCTCCACCTCCACTACCATCATCACTATCTCCACCTCCACCACTGCCTCCACTTCCACCATTGCCCCCACTTCCACCACCATCACCTTCACCTCTATCATCACCTCCACATCTATCATCACCTCCACTTCCACTACCACCATCACTATCTCCTCCACCTCCACCATTGCCTCCACTTCCACCATTGCCCCCACTTCCACCACCATCACCTTCACCTCTATCATCACCTCCACATCTATCATCACCTCCACTTCCACTACCACCATCACTATCTCCTCCACCTCCACCATTGCCTCCACTTCCACCATTGCCTCCACCTCCAGCACCGTTGCCTCCACTTCCACCACTATTACCTCCACCATCACCTCTGCCTCCAATACCAGCATCACTATCTCCTCCATCTCCACCATCACCTCCACTTTCACATCGCCTCCACCTCCAGCACTCCACTATTACCTCCGTCACCTCCACCTTCACCATCACCTCCACCTCCCTCACCTCCACCTTCATCATCACCTCCACCATCACTTCCACCTCCCCCATCACCTCCACCTCCATCACCTCCACCTCTACCATCACCTCCACATCCACCACTCTTCCACCACCATCACCTCCTCCTCCATTGCCTCCACCACAACCATCATCTCCACCTCCATCATCACCTTTACCTCCACCATCATCTCCACCATCACCTCCACCTCCACCATTACCTCCACCATCACCTCCACCTCCTCCACCATCTCCTCCATCATCTCCACCTCCACCATTGCCTTCAACATCACTTAATACCTCCACCACCATCACCTCCACCTCTACCATCGCCTCCACCTCCTCCACCATCTCCTCCATCATCTCCACCTCCACCATTGCCTTCACCATCACTTAGTACCTCCACCACCATCACCTCCACCTCTACCATCGCCTCCACCTCCTCCACCATCTCCTCCATCATCTCCACCTCCACTATTATTGCCTTCACCATCACTTAATACCTCCACCACCATCACCTCCACCTCTACCAACGCCTCCACCTCCACCATCAACTCCTCCATCACTTCCACCTCCACAATTGCCTTCATGATCACTTCCACCTTCACCACCATCACCTCCATCTCTTCCACCCCCACTGTAGCCTCCATCTCTACCACCATCACCTCCACCTCCGCCTCCACCAACATCACCTCCATCTCCAGCACCATTACCTCCACCATCATCACTTCCACCTCTATCTCCACCTCCACCACCACCACCACCACCTTTATGGAAGATCCCCACAGAAATTGAGCCAACTCTAGGTTGGCTTCCAGGCTGAGAAAGTAGGACTTGATTATGTTCAAGCTGAGAAGTGGTTGGAGAAAGGGGTGATATCTGCCCTCCTCACTCAGTGGAGCTTCAATATCTACACTTCCCTTTTCTGTAGCCCTCAAGTTTCAGGATTTTTATTTTTTGAGACAGGGTCTTGTGTCAACCAGGTCTGGTCTTGAACTCCTGGACTCAAGCGACCCTCCCCACTCAGCCTCCTGAGTAGCTAGGATTCTAGGCATAAGCCAAGAGGCCTGGCTAGTTCCAGGGTATTTTCTCAGTTTCCCTGCACCTCCTCCCTCTTGCTTCTACCCTTCCATATACACAAGAAGTCTGCATCTCTGTGACAGTAGGTCTGTACCCTTCTGCACACACACACACTGATGCCTCTGAACACAGCATAGAAGGAACATGTCCCCTTCAAGTCCTGGGACTTCCATGGCACACAGGACCACCAGTGCCTGCCCCATCAGCCCCATCTTGTGCTTGTAACCACGTCACTTCCCTTCTTTGGCCTCAGCGTTCTCGCCTGTAAAATGGGAATGGCAGACAACTGTTGATGGGTGAAAAGGGTAACATCCACACTAAGTGTTGGCAGCATTGCTGCTGACAAATGTTAACACCTGCCTGCCTCCCTCTGGGGCCATTGCCAGGTCAGAAGGGAGCCAAGGGTGAGGAGCCTTTAGCACCAAGGCCATACAGAGTGCCCCCAGACTCCCTGGGTGCCAGCTGTGCTTGAGCATTGCTAATGAGTACAGTTTGTGGACCTCTGCAACTGGGCCCTCGCCTGGCTCTGTTCCCCTCCTCCAGCCAGCCTCTTGCTCCCCCTCCCCACCCCTTCACCTCCAGCTGTTGCAGAGGGTGGTGGGGTACACCATGGCAGCGAGGAGTCCAGGGACAGCAGCCTGGAGGGCTGGGCTGTTGCCGACACAGGCTGGCAGCAGCAGAAAATGCTGCCTTCAGAGCATGTGCCAGAGCCTGTGCCTGAGGCAGAGAGGGCAGCCATTCAGAGAGGTCCCAGGCCGTGGAGGACCATCCCCTGCCAGGCAGGGGTGATTGAGTGCTGAGGCTGCTGCTGTCCCAGCTGTAGCCCTGGTATCAGAGGGTCAGTGGATCTGGGGAAGGGCCAGAGACTCTCCTCCCTCCGTGGAACTCTCCTCGTTTTGTTTCCACTAATTTAAGCAGAAGTCTGAGTCAAGACACCCCTTTCCTTGCTTTCTGAAGCAGACACTGGGGTTTGGTTTTGTTTCTTTATTGGCTGCAGTAGTTGGCTCTGGCTGTCATAATAATGTACCACAGACAAGGTGGCTTGAACGACGCTTATTGTCTCACAGGTCTCAAGGTATCTGCAGGGTTGCTTCCTCCTGAGCCCTCTCTCCTCAGCTTGCAAAGGGCGGTCTTCTCCCTGCAGCCTCATGTGGTCTTCCCTCTGTGTGTATCTTAATCTTTTTTTTTTTAGTTTCACTCTTGTTGCCCAGGCTGGAGTACAATGGCACAATCTCAGCTCACTGCAACCTCCACCTCCCAGGTTCAAGCAATTCTCCTGCCTCAGCCTCCTGAGCAGCCTAGATTACAGGCATTTGCCATCATGCCCAGCTAATTTTGTATTTTTAGTAGAGACAAGGTTTCACCATGTTGGTCAGGCTGGTCTTAAACTTCCAATTTAGGTGATCCATCGGCCTTGGCCTCCCAAAAATGCTGGGATTACAGGCGTGAGCCACCACACCAGGCCCTAATCTCCTCTCCTTATAAGGATACAAATCATATTGGATTAAGGCCCACCCTAATGACCTCACTTTACCTTAATCACCTCTTTAAAGACTCTATCTCCAAATATAGGCACGTTCTGAGGGACTGGGGGTTAGGACTTCAACGCACGAATTTGGTGGGGGACAAAATTCAGTCCATAACCCTTGATGTTTCAGAAGAGTGCAGCTGGAGGCCCAGAGCCCACCCTGGCTCTGCCAGTCCTGGGCAAGCCACTGCAGTTTTTTCATCAGTAAAATTTGTTGAGGTTGCCATTTTTGCCCCACAATATCGCAGGTACACACATGGGCGGTTGGGCATAGTCAGAGGTACAGCCTCACCCACCAAGAGCACCCAGGCCTGACTCCATTGCCCAGGCCCCCCACAGTAATGCCCTTCCCTCGCTTCTCAGCTCACCCTGCATCCCCAGAGCAGACCAGAGTATGGGGCAGCTGAGGTCCCCTTCATGCTCGTTCTCCTTGGCATGAGCCGCCCCCACTGCTGTCCTGCACGCTGCTCCCCTGCAGAAGTCCACCTGCCCCACCAACAGGTCAGGAAAGAAGGTGGGGGCATCCCTGGCCCCCTCCCGCTTACCTAGGCCTGGCTCTCCAGAGACTCACACCCTCTTCTCCTCCTCCTCTCCGCAGGGCTCTTGACCCACCCCCACCTCACCCTCATTTGCTGAAGGCTGCAGCTCTGAGCACCCCATCTCCTCATCTCCCATCCCACCAGCCCTCCACTCCCAGGTCTGCGGTCTGTCCCAGGTGTCCCGGGTCATCTGAGTCTGAGCTTCAGGCGTCCTCGCTCACGACACAAGCTCCTATTTTCCTGTTTGCCTAATCAAGCAGGTAATTTCTCTATACAGAAATGTCTTGAATTCATAGTTTTCCATTTCTTGACCTGGCCACCTTCCGGCCGTCTGTCTCTGCCCCCTCCTGCCTGACTCTCAACTCAACATTTGGTCACTGTTAGACTGACCCCCAGATCCTGCCTTGAGCCCTCACCTCCTTTTATGTCAAACTACTTCCCAAGACCCAACCTGGATGAACCCACACATTCCCTTCACTGCGCAGGTCACAAAAAAGGAAGGGGAAGCACTCCACACACCATTTGTAATAAATATAATTTACACAAGTAAACCCACCCCCCAGGGAGCAATACTGGAGCAGCCTGGGCGGACTGACTGCACATGGATAACAAAGATAGATTCTGAACAAAAATAGACATGTTAAAAAAAACTGGAAAGCACTGGAGAGCGGGTGAGGCAGGCAGAAGCTGGAGAGGAGGCTGCCCTTGGAAACAAACCGTGGCAGGTAAGGTCTGTGTGTTTGTGGCAACAGATTTGATAGACATTGCACAAGCAAGTTACACAAATGGCTGATAAACACGTGAAAAAGTGCTCGATATCATTAGTCACAGGGAAATGTAACTCAAAAACCACACTGAGAGGCCGGTCACGGTGGCTCGTGCCTGTCATCCCAGCCCTTTGGGAGGCCGAGACGAGGAGATCGCCTGAGGTCAGGAGTTGGAGACCAGCCTGGCCAACATGTCTCTACTAAAAATACAAAAATTAGCTGGGCTTGGTGATGGGCACCTGTAATCCCAGCTATTCGGGAGGCTGAAGCAGCAGAATCACTTGAACCAGGAAGGCGGAGGTTGCAGTGAGCTGAGATTGTGCCACAACACTCCATCCTAGGCGACAGAGCAACTGTCTCAAGAAAAAAAAAAAAAAAGATTTGTGCATTTCAACGTATGTAGGATTTTTCTGAGACAGAGTCTTGCTCTGTCGCCCAGGTTGGAGTACTGTGGCATGATCTCGGCTCACTGCAACCTCCGCCTTCCTGGTTCAAGCAATTCTCCTGCCTCAGCCTCCCAAATAGCTGGGATAACAGGTGCCCACCACCATGCTCAGCTACTTTTTGTATTTTTAGTAGAGATGGGGTTTCACCATATCAATCATAGCTGGTCTCAAACTCCTGACCTCAGGTGATCCGCCTGCCTCAGCCTCCCAAAGTGTTCGAATTACAGGTGTGAACCACTACACCCAGCTGAGGGAATCGTTTAAAACTTTCCTTGCCGGGCGCGGTGGCTCACGCCTGTAATCCCAGCACTTTGGGAGGCTGAGGCGGGTGGATCACGAGGTCAAGAGATCGAGACCATCCTGGTCAACATGGTGAAACCCTGTCTCTACTAAAAATACAAAAAATTAGCTGGGCATGGTGGCGCGTGCCTGTAATCCCAGCTACTCAGGAGGCTGAGGCAGGAGAATTGCCTGAACCCAGGAGGCGGAGGTTGCGGTGAGCCGAGATCGCGCCATTGCACTCCAGTCAGGGTAACAAGAGCGAAACTCCATCTCAAAAAAAAAAAAAAAAAAAAAAAAAAACTTTCCTTAATAGGCGGGCATGGTGACTCACACCTGTAATCCCAGCACTTTGGGAGGCTGATGTGAGTGGATGAATCACAAGGTCAGGAGTTCGGGACCAGCCTAACCAATGTGGTGAAACCCTGTCTCTACTAAAAATACAAAAATTAGCCAAGCATGGTAGCATGTGCCTATAATCCCAGCTACTCAGAAGGCTGAGGCAGGAGAATCGCTTGAACTTGGGAGGTGGAGGTTGCAGAGGGCTGAGATCGCACCACTGTACTCCAGCTTGGGAGACAGAGCGAGACTCCATCTCAAAAAAAAAAAAAAAAAAAGGGCTGAGATCGCACCACTGTACTCCAGCTTGGGAGACAGAGCGAGACTCCATCTCAAAAAAAAAAAAAAAAACTTTCCTTAATAAAATGTTTATAGGAAAAAATATAAAGATACCATCTGGGATCAGACTGGCAAAAATAAACACTTTGTGCCTTAGTTCATGGTGCTGTTATAAAATACCAGACTGGGTGGCTTAAGCAATGGAAACACATGTCTCCAGTTCAGAAGGATGGCCTGTCCAAGATAGAGGTGCCAGCGTTTGGTGTCCGGTGGGGACAGCCTTCTTGTTGTGCCCTCACACTGCAAATCGAGCAAACTCCAGCCTCCTCCTCTTCCTGTAAGAACATCAATCCCTTCATGAGGGCTCCACCCTCATGACCCCATCTGAACCCAACAACCCCCCGCCAAGGTCCCATCTTCAAATATCATTGCATTGGACAGTAGTTTCCTGTGAATTTTGGGGGTATGCAGACAGGCAGTCTGTAACTTTGAAACACATATTGCTGGGGGAGCTGTGGGACAACGGCACTCTCTACTACATTACTGGTAAGGTATAAATGGGCACATACCTAATTCAGAGAGAGGGCAACTTAATCACTGCTGTCCTCATTATAATTACCTAAGTGTTTTGACCCAGCAGTGGGAAGCTATCCTATAAATGTGCACATGAGCAATACGAGCTCCGTGTAAGGGTGTTTGTTAAGAGTACTGTTCAATACAGCAAAGTACTGGCAAAGGCAGGGGACCAGCTAGTATCAGAATACTCAGTCATAAAAACAAAGGCACTCTCTTGCAGCCTTTGGGGCTCATTAGGTTTAGATGGGTCCTGAGTATTAGAGGATGAAGAACAGGGAGTATGACTGTATCCTCTCCTCCCGTGGTGTAAAGAGAAGGGAAACTGGATGCACGTGAACACAGTGTGCATCTTCACAGGTACCAAATATTTCTGGACAGATCAAAAGAAATTTGGTTGTCTATGGGGAGGCAATTCAGTGGCTGGAAAATAAGGGAGGGTAACTTTTAAACGTTGGAACCATGTTACCAATCACTAATTATCAATTCAATGGATTAGATTAACATTCAAAACCTCTTCCTCTTTCCCTTATCTCCTTCCACTTTTCTGCTCTTTCCAGTAAGAGTTCTCACATGACTGGCCACTTCAGTGTACTTTCTTTCTTTCCTTTTTTCCTAAGTATTGTTTTAATCTTTATCCTCTGTCATTAAAAAAAGACACTGAGAACTCCCTGTGGCCTGTGTTCCCTGCCTACCCTGTACCTCCATCCCTACTCCCTTTCCCCTGCCTTCAAGGAACCACTATTATTAGTTTCTTGCGTATTCTCCAATGTTTCTTTTTGCAACTATCAGCAAATATTTTCCCCCATTACCACCCAAAAAGCAGCATACCATGTATGCTGTTCTGCACCTTGCTTTTTTCACTTAAAAATAGATTGTAGGCTGGGCGAGGTGGCTCACGCCTGTAATCCCAATACTTTGGGAGGCTGAGGCAGGTAGATCACCTGAGGTTAGGAGTTCGAGACCAGCCTGGCCAACATGGCGAAACCCTGTCTCTACTAAAATACAAAATGTAGCCAGGCAGGGTGGCAGGTGCCTGTAATCCCAGCTACTCAGGAGGCTGAGACAGGAGAATTGCTTGAAGCTGGAACGCAAAGGTTGCAGTGAGCTGAGATGGTGCCACTGCACTCCAGCCTGGGCGACAGAGTGAGACTGTCTCAAAAAAAAAATAGATTATAGAGATCTTTCTGTATCAATACATAGGAACTTTTTTTTCTTTTATTTTTGAGACGGAGTCTCACTCTGTCACTTAGGCTGGAGTGCAATAGTGTGGTATCAGCTCACTACAACCTCCACCTCCCAGGTTCACACGATTCTTCTGCCTCAACCTTCTAAATAGCTGGGACTACAGGCACCCACCACCACACCCGGCTAATTTTTGTATTTTTAGTAGAGACGGGGTTTCACTACTTTGGCCAGGCTTGTCTCTAACCGCTGAACTCCTGAATCTGCCCGCCTAGGCCTCCCAAAGTGCTGGGATTACAGGCGTCAGGCACCGCACCAGGCCAGAAACTTCTTTGACCCTTTTATTCCCAAACAGCTTCATTGTATTTCATGGTGCGGCGGCACCATCATCCATTTAACTGTCTCTTGGCGATGAGCACCTGCTGTTTCCAAACTGTTGCCATTATAAACAACGCTGGAGCCAATAACCCAGAACATGCATCCAGGGGTACACAAGCAGGAATTCAGGCATAAACTCCCAGGAGCGTGTCCATGGGCAAAAGCACTGGCGATTCCCTCAGAGGGTGCCAAGTTCCTTCCACAGCGTATGCACCACCTCCACTTCCCTGGCACCCATTTCTCTCAACCTTGCCATGCTATCAAACTTGGATTTTTCAAAATCTGATAGGTAAGAAATGGTATCTCACCATCATTTAATGTGCACTTCTCTTATTCTGAATGGGATTCAGCACTTTGTGCCCACGTTCATGGGTCATTTGTATTTCATTTGCGCGGATCTTTGCTCATGTCCTTTACCATGTTCCTGCTGAGTTCGTCCATTTTTTTCCTAGCACTTTTGTGACTTTCACTTTTGCTATTTTTGGTCTTTTCAGTCTGTAGCGGTACAGGGTCAAACCGTATCATATCCGAATGGGCCACGCCACTTACTACCCCTGCTGACTGGGAAGCAAGTCTCACATCTAAGTTCCCTCGCGTGTGGAGGTGTGTCCCTTCCCTTGCCGTGTCTGCATTCGTCAGCAGCCACGCTACGCGGCTGGACCAAATGGAGCATCACAACGGGTTTTATTTTATCCTATTTTACGTTTTCTGAGACAGAGTCTCGCTCCTCCCGTCCACCCGCCGGCGCTCCTCGAGCTGTCTCCTCCGGGAGCGGCAGCGCTGCAGGAAACCTGGTCTTCCCCCTCTGCGGTCACGGCCATCTCTCGCGAGCCCCCCTAGAATCCCGCCCGCGCAACTCCCACGCCACAGCCCGGGCCGCCTCTCTCTCCGGCCTCGCCTCCCAAGGCCCCATCCCTGTGCCGGCGCCTGCTGGTCCGGCGCGCGGGCCACTCGCCCCGCTCTTCAGGGCCAGCGCCGGCTCCCCGGCCTCCCCGCCTCCCCGCCGTGGCCTGCGCCCCTTTACTTCCTTTCTCTAGAGGGGTCGGCAGTGGGCTGCTTCTCCCACCCGCCTTCTCCGAGCTGATGCCGAAGCCGTATGGACGCGACGAAGGCGGCCTGCCGCGGAGTAGCCAGACGCGCCCCTTGGCCGCCCGACTGAGGACCCGGCGGGCGGGACCCGAAGGCAGCGCCTGCGCACCCGCTCTCTGCGCTCGCCGGTCACGTGGGGCCACGAGTGGCACCGCTTCCGGAAGTGCCCCCCGGAATCGCGAGCAGCGTGGGCGCCGGGTTCCGCCGGGGCCGGGCTCTTGCGCAGGCGTCCTGGGGGGATGCTCGCGTGCCGACTTCCGCGTAGTCGCCTTCCTCTCCCAAAAAGCGGGCCGCGAGGATGGGCGACGCCAGAGATTTCCTAGCCTGTGTGTCGCGAGGCTGCGCTTTACTTGGAGCGTTACGCGCACTCGGCGGGGATCCCGAGCCCCGCGCGAGCCTCCCTGCCAGTGTGTGGCGCCGTTACTGACGCTGAGGCGTGAACACGGAGCCGGCCCAGAGGGGCTATTGTCCCGGACGCCGAGTCCACCCAGCGTGGCCGCCGGGCCGGGCAGAGGGGACCTGCAGGGAGCCGCGGGCCGCGTCCCTCCCGGAGGTCTGCGAGCTTCTCGAGGCCTCACGCCCCGTTTGAGTGCCCCTGCTGCCCTGTGGCGCTGCTCCTCCATCCCTGCGGCGACCGTCGGCCGCGTTCCCTACGCCTTGCTCACGTCTTGGTGCCAGGGCCAGGGCGTGCCCCTGCCCGATCCTCGGCATTGCCCAAGGGAGTTTGCACTGCCCACCGTGCCGGGTCTCTGTGGAGAGGAGCCGTCCACCTGCCTGACAGGGCCCAGCTTTAGAAAGACCTTGGTTTTGTCTGCTGGGTGGACTGACCCTGGCCCTCAGCCCAGGCCTGGGCTGGGCAGTAGGGTGAGACGAGCAGGGGCATGATGCCCAGGTGGAATGTGGATTTCTCTCCAGGGTGGCAGAAGAGGGTTTAGAGGCAGCAGTGGGATTGGGGAGAACCCTGACCGCGTCTCAAAACGTCAGGACACGCCAGATCTAGGGGAAAAATATCACAGGGCTGAGAGAGTTTGGTTTGGTGCAAATCTGGGAATCCCTCAACACTTCCACTTCCCTAATCCTGCTAACAGTTAACAACTTCCTACAGGCTGACACCTCAGGAATAAGCTCCTTCACCTGCGTTCTCTCTGTTTATTCTTTCTTCCAGTCTTTCATATATATATATATATTTTTTTTTTTTTTAA
>NW_016107653.1:1552196-1572450 GCF_001604975.1 Cebus imitator
CCAGGTGCCAAGCTGGAGTGCAGTGGCATGATCCTGGCTCACCAAAAACTCTGCCTCCTGGGTTTAAGTGATTCTCCTGCCTTAGCCTCCCTAGTAGCTGGGATTACAGGCGCCTGCCACCACACCCGACTAATTTTTATATTTTTAGTAGAGACTGGGTTTCACCATTTCGGCCAGGCTGGTATCAAACTCCTGACCTCAAGTGATCCACCCACCTCAGCCTCCCAAAGTGCTGGGATCACAGGCTTTTTTCCTTTTGAGATGTAGTTTCACTCTGTTGCCCAGACTGGAGTGCAGTGATGTGATCTCAGCTCACTGCAACCTCCACCTCCTGGGTTCCAGTGATTCGCATGTCTCAGCCTCCAACTACACCTGGCTAATTTTTGTATTTTTAGTAGAGATGGGATTTCGCCATGTTGGCCAAACTGGTCTCGAACTCCTGGCCTCAAGTGAGCTGCCCAACTCAGCCTCCCAAAGTGCTGGGATTATAGGCATGAGCTGCCATGCCCAGCCTCCTCCAATTCTTTATAAAAAGCAAGTTTAATCATATCATTCATTTGCTTAAAACCTAGGCCAGGTGTGGCTCATCTGTATAATCCCAGCACTTTGGGAGGCCGAGGCAGGAGGATCACTTGAATGCAGGAGTTGGAGACCAGACAGGGTGGGCAACATAGTGAGCCCCCATCTCTAAAAAATAAATAAAAACTTTGTTAACTATAGGATAGATATGTAGATGGATAATGTATCAGTTAGAAGCACTTTTGGCTTCACAGCAGAAACTCCAACAAGTGTGGTGATTTGAACCAATAGGGATTTATTTTTCTCCCATAACAGGAATCCTGGAGGTAGGTGTGGCTGGCATTACTTCAGCAGCCCAGTGGTATCAGGGCCAGCACTTCTGCAGTTCTGTGACTTTCCCTCATGGTCACAAGAGGATTGCCACAGCTCCAGACATCACGCCATGTTCTAGCTGTAAGAACGGGGAAATGATAGTTACAAAGATGTTTGTGTCTTTTATCATGAAAACAAAACTCTCAGAGGCTCCCGAGTCAGATTCTACCTACATCTCACTGGCCAGAAGCAAGTCGTGCCCAGTGCTGCTGTGAAGCTTGGAGAAGTTGGCACTAAGCATTCCCAGTGTCTGTAGTGAACAGGAGTCGGGGAGACAAGCTTGGAGTTAATTGTGGCGATGGTTATCCGTCATTGGGGCCACCCACCATCTTTTGAATATCTTCTCTGCATTTCGATAGTTCTCTCAAGGGGAATTCTGTCATTCCCACTTAGAACTCAGGATTTCCTTGGTCTGCCCCTCTTTGCCACTAGGGGAGATGAGGCTGAGGCTGCCATGCCGGGGCACCCGGGGCTGACTGGTGGGGCAACCGTTTTGCTAAATATGGTCCTGGCAAACCAGACAACACATTTCTGGAGGTCACACTGGTTGTGTCAGCTTCCTGCTACAGCAGAACCACAGCAGCTCTGGGGCTCAGACCAGTTCTGGCAGGGATCTTGCCATTGTTCCCAGAAAGCCCGATCTGTGGGCCATCCTACAACTCTTCAGAAATCTCATTTCTACTTAAACCAGCCAGAGTGGATTCAATTATTTGTACTTGTTATGAATCGAATTATTTCCCCAAAAAAGCTATGGTGAAGTCCTAACCCCCGGTACCTGTGAGTATGGCCTTATTTAGGAATGTAATTGATTACAGATATAATCAAGTTAAGATGAGGTTGTATGGGTGGGCCCTAATCCAATATGGCCACTGTTCTTATAAGAAGAGGGAAATTTGGACACAGATACATGAGGAAGGCCATGTGCATTAGAGTTCTCCAGATACACAGAACCAATACATTTATGACAGAAGAGTTACTATAGGAGCTGACTCACGTGATTGTGGAGGCTGAGCAGTCCCATGATCTGTTGATCTGTTGCCTGCATGCTGAAGAAACAAGACAGCCATGGTGTCATTAGTCTGAGTCCAAGGCCCGAGGGGAGGAGAAGATGGCTGTCCCAGCTCAAACAGAAGCAAATTCTTCTTCTACATTTTTGTCCTTTTCAGGTCCTCACATTGGACAGTGCTCACCCACACTGCTGAGGGTGAGTCTTCTTTAATCAGTCTGCTATACTAATTCAGGGCCGGGCGCGGTGACTCAAGCCTGTAATCCCAGCACTTTGGGAGGCTGAGGCGGGTGGATCACGAGGTCAAGAGATCGAGACCATCCTGGTCAACACGGTGAAACCCCATCTCTACTAAAAATACAAAACATTAGCTGGGCATGGTGGCGCGTGCCTGTAATCCCAGCTACTCAGGAGGCTGAGGCAGGAGAATTGCCTGAACCCAGGAGGCGGAGGTTGCGGTGAGCCGAGATCGCGCCATTGCACTCCAGCCTGGGTAACAAGAGCGAAACTCCGTCACAAAAAACAAAACAAAACAAAACAAAACAAAAAAACAAACAAAAAAACTAATTCAAGTGCCAGCTTCTTCTAGAAACGCACTCACAGACACACCTAGAAACCATATTTACCAGCTATGTGGGGATCCCCTTGCCCAGTCAAGTTGACATAAAATTAACCATCGATCATGTGACAACTGAGGCAGAGCTCGAAGTGCTGCAGCTTCAAGCCAAGGAAGGTAGGACTATGGCCACACCAGAAGCTAGGAGAGCAGTGAGGGAAGGTCCCCCCAGCCTTCTGAGGGAGCACAGCCCTGCGACACCTTGCTGTCCGGCCTCTAGAGCTGTGCAAATATATTTTTGCCATTTGCAGCACTCAATTTGTGGTCCTATGTGGTGGAACCCCAGCTCAGCCCCCATCACAGTGTTTGGGCAAGTGGGAGGGAGCAGGGCAGACAAGCAACCCGATTCCACAGTTGGGTTTTGCTTAATGATGCGATCCCCATATTCTAAAGAGAGACCCGACCAAGGGCCCAGGCTTCTACCCCTGGGCTTTCAGAAAGTGACAGAAGCTACCCAGCTTAGCTGGGCACAGTGGCTCACACCTGTAATCTCAGCACTTTGGGAGGCCCAGCAGGATGTTTGAGACCAGCCTTGCCAATGTGGTAAAACCCCATCTCAACCAAAAATACAAAAATCGGTTGGGTATAGAGGCACACGCCTATAATTCCAGCTACTCAGGAGGCTGAGGCAGGAAAATCCCTCAAACCCAGGAGGCAGAGGTTGTAGTGAGCCAAGATTGCATCACTGCACTCCAGCCGGGCAACTGAGTGAGACTCTGTCTCAAAAAAAAAAAAAAAAAAAGAAGCTACACAGCTCCGGCAGCCCCACGTCACACCCTTCCCTGTACTGGCTGCAGGCGGGGATTCAGAGCCCACAGTCTGACAGGCACAATGCGGTAATTCCCACCACTGTCACCCCTGAAGCCGTGAGGGTGTGCATTTGAAATGCTTGCAGGTGAGGACTCCAGCATCTCACTCCCTAGCTGGGAGCCCCCAAACTACATTCCCTGCAGACAGCCTTGCTGTCCCCCTGGGAGCAGAGCGATTCTCAGTGGGCTGGGCTCATCGTCCCTGAAGGTAGCCTGTCCAGTTGAAAGTGGAGACGATGCCCACCACCCTGGGTATTTCCAAATGTGGGAGCCCGTGAGAAGCAGGCACCAAACTGGTAAGGAGGTAGGCAGGGTGGCAGGCCTTGGGTGAGAATGCCCTGGGTGGGGCCTGCAGGATCTGGAGCTCCCTCCTGCGAGGTGCAGGCAAGGGTCAGGGAACAGACCAGGGGCCAAGGTGTCCAGAGACCAGCCATGTGAGGGAGCTGCCCCTACCCCATGCCCGAGCATGATGGGAGAAACCAGGGTTCCTGCCCTCAGCAGATTCACCGTGAGGCTGGCGAGGTTTGAGAGTCAGGGCCCCTCACCTTCATGGGCCTTTCTCAGGGCCCTGCGAAGGACCCCAGAAATGTACTTGCAGAGTCATGTGACTTAGAGAATTTACATATCTTAAATAAATAAGTATCTCTCCACATCTCTCTCCATATCATCCATCTACAGCCTGCCAGGGCTGCCCAAACAAAACACTATAGCCTGGGCAACTTAAACAATGGAAATTATTTTATTTTGAGACAGGGTCTTACTCTGTTGCCCAGGCTGGAATGCAGTCATGCGACCTCAGCTCACTGCAACCCTCATCTCCTGGGTTCAGGCGGTTCTCCCACCTTACCGGCTCCAGTAGCTGGGACTACAGCTACCGTGCTTGGCTAGTTTTTGTGTTTTTTGGTAGAGACGGTGTTTCACCATGTTGGCCAGGCTGGTCTCGAACTCCTGACCTCATGTGATCCACCTGCCTCAGCCTCACAAGTTTCTGGGATTACAGGCGTGAGCCACCAAGGCTGGCCAACAATGGAAATTTATTTCTCACAGTTCTGGCCACCAGAAGTCTGAAATGGGATGTCAGCAGGGTTGGGTTCTCCAGAGGCCATCTTCTCCCTGTGTCTTCAAGTGGTCTTCCCTGTGTATGTCCTAATCTCCTCTATGAGGGCACCCATCAGATGGGATCAGGGACCTCATACTCTAGTGACCTTATTGAAACTTGATTACCTCTGAAAAGACCCCATCTCGAAATACAGTCACATTCTGAGGGACAGGGGTTAGGACTTCAACATATGAATTGGTGGGGACAGGGACACAATTTAGCCAAAAGCAAACAAAGAAATAAAACATATTTCTATATTAAAATATACACTCTGTATGTGTGTAAGAGTGTGTGTGTGTGTGTGTATGTCCTTGTACCTTAAGGAGGAGCTTACAAAATCTGCCTGTTGAATTCTGCAAACCTTCGTGTGCCTCTGCCCGGATCCCAGCAGAGCGAGGACCCCGTGGGCGCTGCAGGGCAGGTGTGGCTCCAGAGGCAGCGCCTGAGCAGGGAGGGTTGTCGAGCAAGGCCCCAGTGGCCTCCCGCCTTTCAGTCTCCTGCCAGCAGCTCCACCGGCCACTTCCTGCAGGAACTGGTGGGAAGGGGGTGATATCCCGGGCAGAGCACAGCACTGGGCAGCCAACGGAGGATCACGGCACAGCCCACCTTTGCACTTCGCATCCTGTCCTCCGTGACTGCCCTTCACTGAGAGAAAGAATTTCTCACCTCAAACGGGAGAAACCAGGGCGGCACTTCCCACGGAAATCGGAACTGTGTTTGAACCACTACTAATCCTTCCTTAGAGGTCTCGGGAAAGGAGAGGATCAGAGGAAATGGTAAACTAACCTGCAATACGCTGAGTGCAGAAATGGATGCTCCCGCTGCAGCTGGCCCACTCCTCATCCCTGCACCACGGAGGCTCCCCTGGAGACGTGTCAGAACCCCAGCCTGACGTCCGAGCTCTGCCCGCTGCCTACCACAAACAGCCACCACTTGAGCCTGACGTGTGCATGCAGCGGTGTCGTCCACCGGGGAAGGAGACCCCGGGGAGAGGCCTGCCATCTGAGAAGCAGGCTTAGGCCTGTGTGGGCAGGAATTCTGGGATTTCCAGCAACCTAGAGGGAAGGGGCTAGGTGCTGAGGGGACGTGTCCCTTGAGCTGGAGGAGGCCAGCACAAGGCACTCTACCGCATGGGCCTCAGGACAGAGGCTGAGCTCCTGGGTCAGCGCAGTGCTGGCCACTGCTCTCCACACCGCAGGAGCAGTCAGGGGCCCGCATGGGTGAGCACAGCTCCTGTGTCTGGGTGCTATGGCTGCTGTAAGGAGGTGCCACCAGCGGGGCGTGAACAGCAGCAGCGTGTGGTCCCACAGTTCTGGCGGCTCCAGCTATCAATGCGGCTGGTTCCTTCTGGGGCAGCGGCAGGGAAGCTGGCCTCTCCTCCACCCTCTAGGGGTTTGCTGGCCATCTTTGCTATTCCTTGGCTGGTGGAGGCAGCACCCCAATCTCTGCCCAAATCTTCACATGGCGTTCTTCCAGGGAGCTGTGTCTTTATAAGGACACAGTCACACGGGAATAGGGGCCTGCACTCCCGGGATGACTCATCCTAACTTAATGAATCACATCTGCAATGACCCTATTTCCAAACAAGGCCCCATTCTGAGGTCCTGGGGGTTAGGCCTTCGACATATGAATTTGGGGGGACACCAGCCCACAACAGCTTCAGTCTCCCTACACGTCCCATGCACTCCCCACTCTGCTACACCTAGGCTGGGGTCTCTACCAGACACCTCGACCTGAGACCTCACTCAGGCCAGCTCTGGGCCTCATGGTTCTGTCTGTGGGAGCTGCCCTAATTTTCCACTGAGCTTTATTAGGGGATGTGAGAATATTAAGTGGTGCCCCAGAATCCCTGGGTTTTGACGTAGTGCTTCCTCCCCACCTCCTGAGGCAGCATTCCCACCTTCCTGCAGAGATCTCTCCAAAGAGATTCCTCCTCAGAGATCCCTGGCCAGCGTAGCTCCCTTGTCCAGTGGTCAGCTCTGCAGCAAGAGGTCCCCCATGGCAGGAGGGCGTCTCTGCTCCTGAGTGGGGGAAGCAGACCCACATTCCCCTGAGGACCGGCCGGCAGGACTGCCACTCCTGTGACCCCACCGTACCAGAATGGGAAAGAAAAATCCTTCAGTAGCTGATTAGCCATCACAGCTCCTCTGCGGAAGGACTGTGGGGGTGAGGCAAGGCCGTGAGTGGCGTCCGTCCGTCCACAGAAGGCCTCTCACAGGCGTGGCTACCTCCACTTCTGCATGCTGGCGGTGGGGAAACGGCCTCCTTGGTCGGTCCCGGGTTAGGAGTCTGTTCTGCTTCCCACAAGCCTGCGCCTCAGCGTTCAGGGGTGCAGTCTCCCCAGTGGAGCCATTCCATCAGTCTGCCCGGCTGCCTGCTTCTGGGCGAAGGGCACGCAGTGAGACCAGCGGAACTGATGCACATAAGCTTCTCACCACGCTGGGTTTCCTCCGAAACGAGGCCCTGGATTGCAAGTATCATTTGTGGAATCCCAAGGCAGTGAAGGGGGCCAAGGGTAGCATGCTGGTGGGAGGACCCTGAGAGGACCCATCCCTGCAAGGACTGGCTCTTGACGGAAGGCAGGTGGTGTGCTCTGCCTGCTTCCCGGAGGGAACCCACGGGGGGTTCCATATCGGGGCTCAGACACTGTCCTTGCTGTTGGAAAGATGGGCGCCCAGCTGTCCACGCTGCTGGAAGGGTCTGGTGGGGGTAAACAGGCCACAGAGCCGGTGTGGCCACCATGCCTGTGGCCTCGGCCATTTTGTGCAAGGACAGCAGAGGCGTGGCAAGACTGTGACGTGTCTGTCCACAGAAGGCCTCTCTGGTTTTGAGCCCCTCCTCTGCAGGGGATGCTTCCTGCATTTTCGTGGATTACAAATGTCTTCAGCCCCTGCCCTTTCAAGCAGCTCCTTAGCTTCCCTCCCCTGTTCACAGAGCCCTCTCCTGCCTGTGAACTAGGCTTAATCAACATCAATCTGTCCTCTGGGCCCTCCCTTTCCTCCAGATGAGGTGCTGCTGGACGTCTGACCCCGCCTGAGATGGCCCCTCCCTGTCTTCCAGGCCATCCCTGTGCAGCTGTCTGTGTAGCGGCTGTGACACCAGTTCACCACACAGGCCCCCGCAGGTGAACCAGTTTAGTGTCTGCTTTCTCTTCTGTGAATGAGCCGGGCGCAGCCCTGCGAGGCCAGGGCAAGCGTCTGCTCCAGCGAATCCTGGCGAATGCCTCCTGGCGCTGCTCGGCCCAGTCTCATATGCGCTGGCTTTATCTCATGGCAGGAAGGCCGCCGTGCATGTGTCATTTGATATTTGTATGTTGAACACCACCAGTTCATGGTGGGCCACTCACGGAGTCCCTTGATGTTCCCTGATCAGGTCTTCAGGGCCGAGTAACCAAGCCAGGAGGGGCTTCTCAATGGAGAGCGGTTTTTGGCAGATGAGTGCACTAGCTTATTTAGTGTTTCTCAGGGTCTTCATCATGAATCTCCTGAGAGGGCACCGAGGGCCCATACAGAATCCACGTCTCTTTTCTTTTCTTGTATTTAGACAGGGTCTCACTCTGTCGCCCAGGCAGGAGCGTGAACTCGGCTCACTGCAGCCTCTGCCTCCTGGGCTCCAGGGATCCTCCAACCTCGGTCATTTTCCTCTTGTAGGGACCCTTGTGCTGACATTGGCCCCAACTGAGTCCTCCAGGGTCCTCTTCATTACAAGGGCTTTAATCACACCGAACACCCTTTCTGCCAAGTAAGCAATGCATTCACAGGGCCCAGGGAGTAGGCCATGGGCCTCTTTGGGGGCCATCATTTAGCTACCACTGGATGGAAGAAGGAGCACCACCCCTGTGACTTTCATGTCTTTAATGGTGACCCTGGGCCAATGAAGGGAGTTCCTTAGAACTTCCGCTGGAGTGATTGACTTTTAGTTTTTTCCCCTGTGCCTGCGAAATTTAAACATCAACTGTTAAATTTCCTGTATGGAGAGCGATGGGAGGGGGGCATGGCACTGAGAAATTCTTGCCCTTTAAAACTACGCCCCCTTGTAAACCTGGAAAGAGAACACATTCCCTCAATGTTAATTTCAGTTCCCTCAGGGATCTATTTTTTTGGCAAAATGTATAATTCTGGTGGAGTTGGGGTGCAGTTTCAGGGTGTTCTGCTTGGCCTTTCCTAGCTTAACTCTCATTCCGTCAATCACCGAGCCAATATAGAAGCCATGCCAGTGCCAAATGTCTACTCGAAATACATTTGGAAGCTGGGGAAACAACCACAGACAAGCCACAGGCCTGCGGGGCCTTATGGGGCGGACTTGGACCATCCCATGAGCTCTTTGGCCTCCATAGTCCTCTACTCTGCCCGTGGTGGCACGTCAAGTCCCCAGGAAGAGTATCAAGTTACAGTCAGCATGCAGTAATCCCTGAAGACCTGGCCATGCTCTTCTCCCAGTTCCCAGCTACCCCTCTGGTCTCACAGGGACCCAGCGGCTCTTCCACTGAAGGAGTTTTGGCTCTGTGGACTGCCTGAGGTTTAGGAACTGGGTGAGGGTCTTGCATTCTCTGGATGGGAGCTGGAGTCAGGGTTCTGCTGCAGCTAACTAACCACATGGGCTGTTAGAACCACTCCCAGCTGCTCAATCACAAGGCTGAATCAAGTCCTCTGCCAGAGCAGTGGCTCATGCCTGTAATCCCAGCACTTTGGGAGGCCGAGGAGGGCAGAACATGAGGTCAGGAGATCGAGACCATTCTGGCGAACACAGTGAAACGCCATCTCTACTAAACATACAATTAGCCGGGTGTGGTGGCGGGCGCCTGTAATCCCAGCTCATCGGGAGGCTGAGGCAGGAGAATCACTGGAATCCGGGAGGTGGAAGTTGCAGTGAGCCGAGATCATGCCACTGCACTCCAGCCTGGGTGACAGAGTGAGACTCTGTCTCAAAAAAAAAAAAAAAAAGTCAAGTCCTCCATGAGTGCACCCCTAGGAACAAATTTGTCTTGACCCAATCTCATGTTTACTTTCCTTGGTCCAATCCTTTTAGAATCTATTCTCACTGATATAATGAACCTGTAGGTTCTGACCAATATAAATTAACAAGTTCTTCCTCCCTGAGAAGATTTTGCAAGTCTCCCTGGGCTACGCTGGGATTTAACCCTTGCTAGTGATCTAGAGACAATAGTGACAGTGGTGGGTCTGAGGGAGTGCCCACCCGTCGCTGACGATGGTCTGAATGCCTGTGGTGTTACTGCATGTCATGTTATCCATGTCCCACTGCCCCTTAGGGAGGACACTGGGCTTCCACCAGATGTGTGAAAACACAATGCCCAGGTCCCATTTGGAAGATCTGTTTCCTAAGCGTGTTCCTTTCACCCAGTGCGAGGTCCACCAGTGGCAGCGTCCATCAGGGGTTGTCAGGAAGCACTACCCACCCCAGACAGTTCAAATGCAGAGGCTTTACGGAAAGGATGACTTATGGAGGTGTGGGCATGCCTTGGGCAGCAGACGAAGCATGGTGAGGCTCTGAGAGGCTCTCAAAAGCAGAAAGCCATGCCTGTCTTTAGGGTTGAAAGGATACAGGTGCCAGCTAATGTTTCCAGGCCGATTGAGAACTGGGCCATGGAGCAGGGCTGCCCCGTGAAGGTTGTTCTCATGGAGGGCTGTGGCTGCTGTCAGAGACTTGGCATTAACGCTGGAGGGAGCTAGAAAACATATTTAAATGACCTGAACATTCCCTCCCTTCGGTTGCTTGCTGGTGCCCCCCAGCTGGCACAGAAGCTGAGTGGAGTGGTGTGCAGTAGGCAGCCTCCCAGAGCACGCAGGCCAGAGGCTCCACGGGCAGCAGCAAGGGGTTAAAAGAGGGCCAGAAAATAAGACCCCATGGGACATCAGGCCAGCTGGAGGACACTGATCTTGGAGAAGAGCTTGAACCACGGACGGCTGGTGGGCCTAAGGGAACAGGCAGCTGCTCTTGGGCAGTCTCAGGAATGGAGGGTCCAGATGCAGCTCTCTGCTGTCCGAAGATAACCATGACCCACTTACATGGAGACTTTTACATGGTAGGGAAAGTGGACCAGGCCAGGACAAGAACAGGGACATCTCCCCACTCTGAGGGTCTTTGCCTCCCTGCCTCCACTTCCTTGCTCCCAACCAAGAAGGCCCATGGCCCAGGAGAGGAAGGTAAGAGGTAAAAATGTTGTCCCAGAGGCAGACCCATTGCTCTCCTTCACCTACGGTTCGAGAGTGGGTGAGCAGACCGCACCTCTGCTCCTATGTAGGTCCACTGAGTCACAGATGTGGCCAGCAATGACGGAATAGTGAAGGATGGGGGGTTTAGATTGGGTATGAGATCGATATTTTAAACCAACTGGACTGTTTTGATATCTTAACATTGTGGACTGCCTGGGATGTAATTATAGGATGGAAAGCAGAAGAGAAGTTAGAGCACAGTAAGTTTACACCCAAGGAACGGACATGCCTTCCACAACAGGTACAGGGCCAGGCACGGTGCTTCACGCCTGTAATCCCTCCACTTTGAGAGGCCGAGTTAGGTAGATCTCTTGAATCTAGGAATTTGAGACCACCCTGGACAACATGATAAAACCCTTTTCTATGAAAAATACAAAAATTAGCTGGGCATGGGTGCATATGCCTGTAGTCCCAGCTTCTTGCTGGGAGGCTGTATTAGTCTGTTTTCACACTGCTGATAAAGACATAAGTGAGAGCAGACAAGTAACAAAAGGACTTCCAGTTCTACGTGGCTGGGGAGGTCTCACAATCATGGCAAGGGGAGAGGCACACCTCACATGGCGACAGACAAGACGGAGAAGGAGCTTGTGCAGGGAAATGCCTCCTTATAAACCCATCAGCTCTCGTGAGACTTACTATCACCGGAACAGCATGAGAAAGACCTGCCCCCATGATTCAATTACCTCCCACCAGGTGCCTTCCACAACACATGGGAATTCAAGATGAGATTTGGGTTGGGACACAGCCAAACCATATCATAGGCTGAAGTGGGAGGATTGCTTGAGCCCAGGAGGCAAGGCTGCAGTAAACCAAGATCATGCCACTGCACTCCAGCTTGAGTGACAGAGTGAGACCCCTATCTCAACATGCCCCCCACCAGAAAACCAAAAACAGATACAGGTGGATGATTGGATAGATCAGGGATGAATGAACGGTTGGATGGGTGGATGGATGGATGGATGGATGGATACTGGATGGGTGGCATGTTGGATGGATGGGAGGATGGATGGATGGATAGTAGGATGGTAGATGGGTGGATAAATGATGGGATAGTAGAATGGTAGATGGTTGGATTGATGGATGATGGATGATTGGAGGTCTGGATGAGTGCATATTGGCTGGATGATAGAATGGTGGATGGATAGATGGGTGGTAGTATGGTAGATAAATGGTTAGATGGATAGTAGAATGGTGAATGGTTGAATGGATGGTAGCATGGTGGATGGTTGCATGGTTGGGTGGGTGGATGGTGAATGACTGGATGGATTGAATGGCTGGATGGATAGTGGATGGTTGGATGGTGGATTGGATGATGGATGGTTGGATGGATAGATGGTTAGTAGATGATAGGATGGACGGGCAGTTGAATGAATGGTTGGGTGGATTGATGGATGGTTGGCACACCGGCAAGGCAATGGTGGGGGCGCTGCAGCAGGGGGAAATTCGGAGGGTGGGCTGGGAGGGCTAGGTGGGGTGTCTGACGAGGCTGGGGAACCCCTGTTCTTAGGTTTAGGTGGGGTGAGTACTGTCCCTAGGAGGGTGTGGCTGAGGCTCGCCCCCAAGACACTGCCACATAATGAAGCACTTTAAAGGGAGTTCCCCAAATGAAGCCCGTAAGGGAAAGGTCTAGTCCTTCTGGGAAGCGGAGCAGACTGCGACGGCAGGGGTGGGAGGAGGCGGGGAGGAGGGGGTTTGGAGGGGGCGGCGAGGAGGGGGCGTGGGGGGAGGGGAAGGGGGGCGTGGGGGGACGAGGAGGAGGGGGCGTGGGTGGTTTCCCAAGTCATCCTCTGGCCTCTGGTAGCCGGCCAAGAGCGCTCTCTGCGGCGAGAAGCGCTTGCCCCAGAGCCCACCACCCCGCTGGGGAGGCGCCTTTCCCGCGGCGCGGGCGCCCCGGGCACCCCGGAGGAGCACCCCTCCCGCGGTCCCCCGTGCCGGCTCCGCACTCGCGCGCGCCCTCTCTCCGCCCCCTGCTTCCCGATCCCCGCGCCCTCGCCGCGCGCCTCCTGGCGGCAAACGTAGCAATGGCCCCGGCCGGGATCCGCTCTTCGGGTTGCCGGAGGGCCGTGGCTCGAGTGGGAAGGCGACCCTCGGACTCAGCGGATGCGGGGATCTCACCGTCCGTCCCGGGGCTGCTGCGCTGGGGGCCTCGGGGATGGGGGCGCAAGCTCAGAGGGCGGAGGCCTCGGGCGCCCCGGGTCCCCCCGCAAGGCGAGAAGGACCGCAAGAGATGCGAGGGTCTGCGGGGACCTGCGGGGCGAGGGGGCGGGTGGGCTCGGAGGATGCCGCGGGCTCCCAGGGAAGCGGGAAGGGCGTCGGGGAGGTGACGGCGAGGAGACCTCGGACGCTGAGTCCCGAGGGGCCGCGGACGCGGGTGGGGAGGAGTGGAGGGAGTTTTTCCCTGGGAGTGGTGGTCCGGTTTGCTTTCCGGATGGTCGCTTTGTCTCCTGAGTGGAGAATGAGGAGGTGGCAAGAGCAGGGGCGTCAGCGGGAAGCTGCCCGGGTCACGCTGGAAAACGCCAGGCCCGCCCCCACCCCACGGCCCGCGGGAAGCAGGGAAAAGGCGTTGGAGATGCCTAGGAGGCAGAGGCCTTGGTGGTCGATCCAGTGTGGAATGGGGCAGGGGCTGTGAGAGGGCGCCCAGGACTGGGATCCGTGAACAGTGATAGGATGGGGCAGGACGGTGACCCCAGCAGCAGCGCTGCGGTTGGGGTGCAGGTGGCACCCGAGCCGCAGAGAAAGGCCTGCGTGGGGCCGGCACAGGCTGGCGTGGAAGTCCTGGGTGGACGCCCGTCCAGGGGAGGGCGGTGCTTCACATGCCGCAGGCACTATCTTGTGTGGCCCCAAGTGCTGTCTGAATCCTCCTGGGTCTTGGGCCGCGGCACAAACAGCCAGGCAGCGATTTGAAGCCTCCCTGGGAGGCTGACTGGGAGCAGGGAGGCCCCATGGGGAGGTAGGGGTGTGCAGGGGGGCTTGGCGCCTGCAGATCTGGAGGGGCAGGCAAATGATAAGGCTAACCCCTCCTGTCCTGTGCCCAGGCAGCAGCTGAGAAGCCGCCAGGGGCTGGGGGAGGCCAGAGACAGGGCGGGGAGGTGGGGCTGGGCTGAGGGCAGGTGCCCCAGGGGCTGCGGGCTCTCCTTTGTCAGGTTCCTGCCGGGTGCAAGGCTGGAGAAGGCAGGTGGGGGTGGGAGGGGCCTGGCTCAGAGAGAAAGGGCTGGCCAGACAGACCAGAGTGCTCAGGGCAGGGGTTGGGGACGTGGCTGGCTCCCCAGGCCTCAATGGCAGAGGCGTGGGGATCCAGGGCTGGGAGTGAGTCTTTGGTTCATGGTATTTCAAGAAAGGGGTCCTGATCTAGACCTCAAGAGAGAGTTTTTGGATCTCACGCAAGAAAGAATTTGGGGTGAGTCCATACAGCAAAGTGAAAGGAAGTGTATTAAGAAAGTAGAGGGACAGGGGCCGCGCGCGGTGGCTCACGCCTGCAATCCCAGCACTGTGGGAGGCCGAGGCGGGTGGATCATGAGGTCAAGAGATCAAGACCATCCTGGTCAACATGGTGAAACCCCGTCTCTACTAAAATACAAAAATTAGCTGGGTGTGGTGGCACGTGCCTGTAATCCCAGCTACTCGGGAGGCTGAGGCAGGAGAATTGCTTGAACCTGGGAGGTGGAGGTTGCGGTGAGCCGAGATCGCGCCACTGCACTCCAGCCTGGGTAACAAGAACAAAACCTCGTCTCAGAAAAAAAAAAAAAAAAGAAAGTAGAGGACTGAAAGAATGGCTACTCCATAGACAGAGCAGGCCCGAGGGCTGCTGATGGACCATTTTTGTGGTTATTTTCTGATTATATGCTCAACAAGGGGTGTATTCTTTGTGCCTCCCGTTTTAGACCTTGTGGGGTAACTTCCTGACATTGCCATGGCATCTGTAAACTGTCACGGTGCTGGTGTGAGTGTGGAAGTGAGGACGACCAGAGGTCACTCTGGTCGCCATCTTGGTTCTGGTGGGTTTAGCCGGCTTCTTCAGTGCAGGCTGTTTTATCAGCAAGGTCTTTATGACCTGTGTCTTGTGCCGACCTCCTGTCTCCTCCTGTGACTTAGGCTGCCTTCACCATCTGGGAATGCAGCCCAGTAGGCTTTGGTATCATTTTACCCGGCCCCTATTGAAGATGGAATTGCATCTTTGACAATGGCTGCCTCACCCTGCAGAATCTGACCCCGACCCTGCCGGATGTCCCTGCGTGCCTCAGCTGTATGTTCTGTGTGTTTAACAAACTCCCTGGATGCATGCTAATGTTTGTTTAAAAATATTTAAAAGACCAGGTGCAGTGGCTCACACCTGTAGTCCCAGCACTTTGGGAGGCTGTGGTGAGTGGATCACTTGCAGTCAGGAGTTCAAGACCAGCCTGGCCAACATGGTGAAACCTGTCTCTACTAAAAATACAAAAATTAGCCAAGCATGATGGCACACAACTGTAATCACAGCTACTTGGGAGGCAGAGACAGGAGAATCGCTTGAACCTGGGAGACAGAGGTTGCAGTGAACCAAGATCACACCACTGCACTCCAGGCTGGCAACAGAGTGAGATTTTGTTTAAAAACAAACAAACATACTCTTTCTTTCTTTCTTTCTTTCTTTCTTTCTTTCAGTCAGGCAGAGCTGAAACTATTTCTTAACATGTTTTTATTGAGATTAACTTACACATAGTACCATGCGCCAATCTTAGGTGCACAGTTAGATAATCTTTACATGTGTGGGCATTCCTGTAAATACTGCTGTGTTCGCGGGGGCCTGCAAGCAGCTCCCCTTGTCCACAGGGCAACTAGTGCTCTTCCCGCTGCCACCACAGCCCAGCTCTGTCAGTGGAATTCAGCTAAATGGAATCATACAGCATGTTCCTTTTTGCATGCAATTCTTTTCACTCAAGAATAGCCATGAGATTCCCCACGCTGTGGTGCGACAGCTTTTTGTTTTTACTGTTCAGCAGCATTGCCTGTACGATACTCATTCTCCTACTAATGGGCCTTTGGGTGGTTTCCAACTTTTAGAATGCAAAAGCCTGCCACTGTGATTGCTCCTATACCGTCTTTGGGTAGACATCAGCATGCTCTCACTATGCTTTTTTCCTTGTTTTAAAATTGAAGCACAGTTAATATGCAATGAAAGGCACAGGCCAGGTGCAATGTCTCATACCTGTAATCCCAACAGTTTGGGAGGCCGAGATATGAAGATCACATGAAGCCAGGAGTTTAAGACCAGGCTGGGCAACATAGTGAGACCTCATTTCTTTAAGAGAAAAAAAAAATAAGAGAAAATTAGCCAGGCAAGCTGGCATGCACCTGTAGTCCCAGCCACCAGGGAGGCTGAGGTGGGAGGATCCCTTTGGCTTGGGCCTGGGAGTCCGAGTCTGCAGTGGGCTATGATCATATCATTGCACTGCACTCTAGCCTAGGTGACACAGCAAGACCCTGTCTCAAATGAAAAAAAAAAAAAAGAAAAAAGAAAGAAAATTAACAAGGATAGCCAGAATTTGAACTCAGATCTGGACCAAGCAGACCTAATAGACATCTACAGAACTCTCCACCCCAAAACCACATAATATACATATACATTCTTCTCAGCACCGCATCACACATATTCTAAAATTGACCACATAATTGGAGTAAAACACTCCTCAGCAAATGCAAAAGAACAGAAGGCATAACGAACAGTCTCTCAGACCACAGTGCAATCAAATTAGAACTCAGTATTAAGAAACTCACTCAAAACCGCACAACGGCATGGAAACTGAACAACCTGCTCCTGAATGACTACTGGATAAACAATGAAATGAAGGCAGAAATAAAGATGTTCTTCGAAACCATTGAGAACAAAGACACAACGTACCAGAATCTCTGGGACACATTTAAAGAAATGTCTAGAGGGAAATTTATAACACTAAATGCCCACCAGAGAAGTGAGGACAGATCGAAAATCAGCATTCTAACATCACAATTAAAAGAACTGGAGGAGCAAGATCAAACAAATTCAAAAGCTAGCAGAAGACAAGAAATAACTAAGATCAAAGCAGAACTGAAGGAGATAGAGACACAAAAATCCCTTCAAAAAATCAATAAATTCAGGAGCTGGTTTTTTTTAAAAGATCAACAAAATAGATAGACCACTGACCAGATTAATAAAAAAGAAAAGAGAGAAGAATCAAATAGATGCAATAAAAAATGATAAAGGGATATCACCACTGATACCACGGAAAGACAGAATACCATCAAAGATTACTACAAATACCTGTATGCAAATAAATCAGCAAATCAAGAAGAAATGGATAAATTCCTGGAAACTTACACCGTCCCAAGACTAAACCAGGAAGAAGTTGAATTCCTGAACAGACCAATAACAAGGCCTGAAGCTGAGGCAGCAATTAATAGCCTACCAACCAAAAAAAGTCCAGAACCAGATGGGTTCACAACTGAATTCTACCAGATGTACAAAGAGGAGCTGGTACCATTCCTTCTGAAACTATTCCAAAAATACGAAATGAGGGAATCCTCCCTAACTCATTTTATGAGACCAACATCATCCTGACACCAAAACCTGGCAGAGACACAACTAAAAAAGAAAATTTCAGGCCGATAACCGTGATGAACACTGATGCAAAAATTTTCAATAAAATACTGGCAAACCGAATCCAACAGCACATCAAAAAGCTTATCAGCCACAATCAAGTCGGTTTCATCCAGGGATCCAAGGCTGGTTCAACATCCTCAAATCTATAACTGTAATCCATCACATAAACAGAACCAAAGACAGAAATCACATGATTATCTCAATAGATTCAGAGAAGGCCTTCAACAAAATTCAACAGCCCTTTATGCTAAAAACTCTCAATCAACTAGGTATCGATGGATTGTATCTCAAAATAGTAAGAGCTATTTATGACAAACCCACAGCCAATATCAGACTGAATGGGCAAAAGCTGGAAGCATTCCCTTTGAAATCAGGCACGAGACAAGGATGCCCTCTCTCATCACTCCTGTTCAACATAGTATTGGAAGTTCTAGCCAGAGCAGTCAGGCAAGAAAAAGAAATACAGGGTATTCAAATAGGAGGAGAGGATGTCAAATTTTCTGTTTGCAGATGACATGATTGTATATTTAGAAAACCCCATCGTCTTAACCCAAAATCTCCTTAAGCTGATAAGCAACTTCAGCAAAGTCTCAGGATACAAAATCAATGGGCAAAAAGCATTCCTATACACCAATAATAGACAAACAGAGAGCCAAATCATGAGTGAACTGCCATTCACAATTGCTACAAAGAGAATAAAATACCTGGGAATACAACTAACAAGATCTGTGAAAGACCTCTTCAAGAAGAACTACAAACCACTGCTCAAGGAAATAAGACAGGCCACAAACAGATGAAAAAACATTCCATGCCCATGGTTAGGAAGAATCAATATCGTAAGAATGGCCATACTGCCCAAAGTAATTTATAGATTCAATGCTATCCCCATCAAGCTACCAATGACTTTCTTCACAGAACTGGAAAAAAAATGCCTTAAACTTCATATAGAACCAAAAAAAAAGCTCGCATAGTCAAGACAATCCTAAGGAACAACAACAAAAAAAAAGCTGGAGGCACCCTGCTATCTGACTTCAAACTATATTACAAGTCTACTATACTCAGAACAGCATGGTACTGGTACCAAAACAGAGATATAGACCAATGGAACAGAAAGAGGTCTCAGAAATAACACCACACAACTACAACCATCTGATCTTTGACAAACCTGACAGGAACAAGCAATGGGGAAACGATTCCCTATTTAATAAATGGTGTTGGGAAAACTGGCTAGCCATATGCAGAAAGCTGAAACTGGATCCCTTCCTTACACCTTATACAAAAATTAACTCTAGATGCATTAAAGATTTAAACATGAGGCCTAACGCCATAAAAACTCTAGAAGAAAACCTAGGCAATACCATTCAGGACATAGGCATGGGCAAGGACTTCATAACTAAAACACCAAAATCAATGACAACAAAAACCAAAATAGATAAATGGGATCTAATTAAATTTAAGAGCTTCTGCACAGCAAAAGAAACACAAATAGAGTAAACCAGCAACCAACAGAATGGGAAAAAAATTTTGCAATCTACCCATCTGACAAAAGGCTAGTATTCAGAATCTGTAGAGAACTTAAACAAATTTACAAGAAAACAAACAAACAACCCCATCAAAAAGTGGGCAAAGGATATGAACAAACACTTTTCAAAAGAAGACATTTATGCAGCCAACAAACATGTGAAAAAAAGCTCATCATCACTGGTCATAAGGGAAATGCAAATCAAAACCACATTGAGATACCACCTCATGCCAGTTAGAATGGCAATCATTAAAAAATCAGGAGATAACAGGTGCTGGAGAGGATGTGGAAAAATAGGAATGCTTTTAAACTGTTGGTGGGAGTGTAAATTAATTCAATGATTGTGGAAGACAGTGTGGCAATTCCTCAAGGATCTAGAAATAGTAATAACATTTGATCCCGCAATCCCATTACTGGATAAAGACCCAAAGGATTATAAATAATTCTGTTATAAAGACACATGAACACCTCTGTTTATTGTGGCACTGTTCACAATAGCAAAGACTTGAAACCAACCCAAATGCCCATCAGTGATAGACTGGATAAATAAAATGTGGCACATATGCACCATGGAATACTAAGCAGCCATGAAAAAGGATGAGTTCATGTCCTCTGCAGGGACATGGATGAAACTAGAAACCATCATTCTAAGCAAACTGACACAAGAACAGAAAACCAAACACCGCATGTTCTCACTCATAAGTGGGTGTTGAACAATGAGAATACATGGACACAGGGAGAGGAGCATCACATACTGGGGCCTGGGGGGTGGGGGGCTAGAGGACAAATAACAGGGGGTGGGGGGATTGGGGAGGGATAGCATTAGGAGAAATACCTAATATAGATGACGGGGTGATGGATGCAGCAAACCACCACCATGGCACATGTATACCTATGTAACAAACCTGCACAATCTGCACATGTACCCCAGAACTTAAAGTATAATAAAAAAATTTTAAAAAGAAACTGGCAAGAAAAAAAACAAAGAAAGAAAAAAAGAAAGAAAGAAAGAGAAAGAGAGAAAGAAAGAAAGAAAGAAAGAAAGAAAGAAAGAAAAAGAAAGAAAGAAAGAGAGAAAGAAAGAAAGAGAGAAAGAAAGGGAAAGAAAGAAAGAAAGGGAAAGAAAGAAAGAAAGAAAAATAGAAAAGAAAGGCACAGGTCGGGTGCAGTGGCTCATGCCTGTAATTCCAGCACTTTGAGAGGCCGACGTGGGTGGATCACCTGAGGTCAGGAGTTCAAGACCAGCCTGACCAACATGGAGAAATCCCGTCTCTACTACAGATACAAAAAATTAGCTGGGTGTGATGGTGTGCACCTGTAATCCCAGCTACTTGGGAGGCTGAGGCAAGGAAATTGCTTGAACCTGGGAGGTTCAGGTTGCAGTGAGCTGAGATCACACCATTGCACTCCAGCCTGGGTAAGGAGAGCAAAACTCTGTCTCAAAAAAAAAAAAAAAAAAAAA
>NW_016107653.1:1572803-1576427 GCF_001604975.1 Cebus imitator
CCTCCCAGGTTCAAGCAATTCTCCTGCCTCAGCCTCCTGAGTAGCTGAGACTACAGGTGCGTGCCACCATGCCCAGCTATCTTTTGTATTTTTAGTAGAGATGGGGTTCCACCATGATGGCCAGGGTTGTCTTGATCTCTTGACCTCATGATCTGCCCACCTCAGCCTTCAAAAGTGGTGGGATTACGGGCATGAGCCACCGCACCCGACAAATTCATCCTTTTAAAGTATATAGCTCAGTGACTTTTAGTGTATTCAGAGTTGTGCAACCATCTATCTATCTAACCTCAGAACATTTCCAACACCTCCAGAGGAAACCCTGCATCCATCTTCAGCAGTTGTTCCCGTTCCTCCCTCCCTCCAGCCCCTGGCAAACACTAATCTACTTTCTTCCTCTATGGATTTGCCTGTTCTAGACATTTCATTCAAATGGAGTCATAGAATATGTAGTCTTTCGTGACTGGCTTCTTCAACTCTCATAATGCTTTCAGGCTCATGCATGTTGTAGCATGAAGCAGTGCTATGTTCTTTTTTTTATAAATGAGGAATATTGCAGTGTATGAATGGACCGCATTTAGTTTAGTCATTCATCTGCTGATGGACATTTGTGTTGTTTCCCCCTTTGGCTACTATGAACATTTGTGTACAAGTTTCTACGTGAACATGTGTTTTCAGTTCTCTTGGTTATATATCTAGAAGTGGACTTCCAGGTCATGTGGGAATTCTGTGTTTAACTTGTTGATGAACTGCCAAATTGTTTTTCAAAATGGTTGCACCAGTTTTTCATTCCCAGCGGCAATATACAAGGGTTCCAATTTCTCCACATCCTCACTTGTTATTGAATATCTTTTTGATTACAGCCATCTAATGGGTGTGAAATAGTATCTTATTGTGTTTTGCTGTTGCTGTTGTTGTTTTTATTTTTGGAGATGGAGTTTCGCCCTGTTGCCAGGCTGGAGTGCAGCGGCGTGATCTTGGCTCACTGCAATCTCTGACTACCTGGTTCAAGCGATTCTCCTGTCTCAGCCTCCCGAGTAGTTGGGATTACAGGCATTCGCCACCACACCCAGGTAATTTTTGTATTTTTAGTAGAGATGAGGTTTCACCATGTTGGCCAGGATGGTCTCGATCTCCTGACCTTGCGATCTGCCTGCCTTGGCCTCCCAAAGTGCTGGAATTACAGGCATGAGCCACCGGTGCCTGGCCCTATTGTGGTTTTAATTTGCTTTTACTCAATAACTAATGACATTAAATATCTTTTCATGTGCTTTTGGGCCATTTGCGTGTATTGAGGAAACAGCTATTCAAATCTCTTGCTCATGTTTTAATTATTTTGTTTGCGTTTTTATTGTTGTTGAGTTGTAAGAGTTCCTTGTATTTTCTGGTTAGCAGTCATTTATCAGATATAGGATTTGCAAATATTTTCTCCCATTTTGTGAATTGTCTTTTCAGTTTCTTGGTAGTGTCCTTTAAGGCACAGAAGTTTTTAATCCTGTGGAGGTCAAAGTTGCCTTTTTTTCTCTTATCACTTGTGCTTTTTCAGATCTAAGAAAACATTGGCTAAGTCAAGGTCATGAATATTTAGTCCTGTATTTTGTTCTAAGAGTTTTATAGCCCTAGCTCTTTATTTAGGTCTTCGATGCATTTTGAGTTAATTTTTGCATATGGTGTAAGGTAGCAGTACAGCTGGGTTCTTTTGCATTTGGGTATCAAGTTGTTCCAGCACCATTTGTTAAAAAGACTATTCTTTCCCTGTTGAATTGTCTTGGCACTGTTGTTGAAAATCAATTGTCCATAGATGTATGGATTAATTACTGAACTCTCAATTATATTACACTAATCATATATGTATCATTACGACAGTACCACATTGTCTTGATTACTGTAGCTTTGTGTAAGTTTTGCAATTGGGAAGTGTGAGCTCTCTACTTTGTTCTCATTTTTATTTATTTTTTTAAATTATTTTTTTGAGATAAGGTCTTGCTGTGTCATCCAAGTTGGAGTGCAATGGTGCAATCGTGGCTCACTGCAGCCTCAACCTTTTAGGCTCCTGCCCAGCCTTCTAAGTAGCTGGGACTACAGGTGTACACCACCATGCCTGGCTAATTCTAAATTTTTGTGTGTGTGTAAACAGGGTCTCATTATGTTCCCTAGGAGGGTCTGGAAACCCTGGGCTAAAATGATCCTTCTGTCTCAGCCTCCCAACGTGTTGGGATTACAGGTGTGAGCCTCCATGCCTGGCTATTCTTATTTTTAAAGATTATTTGGTTATTTTGTGTCTCTTGCATTTCTATAGGAATTTTAGGGTTCACTTGTCAATTTCTAGGGACCAAAGGCTGCTGGAATTTTGATAGGGATTGCATTGAATTTATGGATCAATTTAGGGAGTATTGCCTACTTAGCAATAGTATGTTTTCTGATCCATGAACATGGGATGTCTTTCCATTTATTTAAGACTTCTTTAATTTCTTCAAATGATGTTTAGTAGTGCTCAGTGTATACATCTGTGGTTCTTTTGTTAAATTTACTCCAAATATTTTATTATTTTTTCTACTGTAAATGGAATCATTTTCTTAATTTCTTTTTCAGATCGTTTATTCCTGTGTATACTCTACACTATGCTAATACAATGAGTTATAATGGGTTTTTAATGAATTTTTCAGGATTTTCTAAATTCAGGACTATAGAGATAGTTTTTATCTGCAAATAGAGATAGTTTTTATTTCTTCCTTTCCAGTCTAGATGACTTTTATTTCTTTGTCTTGCCTAATTGCCATGGCTAGAACCTCTAGTACAATGTTGAATAGATGGCAAGAGCAAATATCTTTTGTCTTGTTCCTGATCTTGGGGAATAAGTACTCAATCTTTCATCATTATGTGTAATTTTAGCAGTACTTTTTGACAGATGTCCTTTTTCACGTTGAGGAAATGTCTCTTCTAGTCTTAGTTCTTTGACAGCTTTTAAAAAATAATTAATGGGGCTGGGCACAGTGACTCACACCTGTAATTCCAGCACTTTGGGAGGCTGAGGTGGGTCGATCACTTGAAGTCAGGAGTTCAAGACCAGCCTGGCCAACATGGCAAAACCCCATCTCTACTAAAAGTACAAAATTAGCTGGGCATGGTGGCGGATGCCTATAATCCCAGCTACTTGGGAGGCTGAGGCAGGAGAATCGCTTGAACCTGGAAGGTGGAGGTTACAGTGAGCCGCGATCATGTCCCTGCACTCCAGCCTGGGTGACAGAGTGAGACTCCGTCTCAAAAAGTAATAATAAGAATAACAAAAATAATGAATGGGTGTTATATTTTGTGAATTTTTTTTCTCAGTCTTCAATTAAGGTGATAATGTGGTTTTCATTTATTTATTCTATTGATAGGGTGTATTGTACTGATTGGTTTCTGTATGTTGAATCAATCTTGCATTCTTGATATCAATACCCCTTGATCATGGCATATAATCCTTTTTCTATGTCACTGGATTCAGTTTGCTAACTTTTTTTGAGGGTATATATACATATAAGTGATTTTTTTTTCCTTTTAATTGTCTGGTTATCAGGGTAATCCTAGCTAGCCTCATAGAATAAGTTAGGTAGGAAATGTTCCTTTCTTTTTTTTTTTTTTTTG
>NW_016107653.1:1578122-1589113 GCF_001604975.1 Cebus imitator
GCCTCCCAGGTTCAAGCAATTCTCCTGTCTGTACTCCTGTGGACTACAGGTGCATGCCACCACGCCCAGCTAATTTTTTTTGTATTTTTAGTAGAGACGGGTCTTCACCATGTTGGCCAGGACGGTCTCTATCTCTTGACCTCGTGATCTGCCCACCTTGGCCTCCCAAAGTGCTGGGATTACAGGCACGAGCCACTTCGCCTGGCCCTCTAGTTTCTTAAGATGGAAGTTTAATAATTTGAAATCTTTCTCAAATGTCTGCATTTAATGTAGGCATTGGCAGCTATGAATTTCCCTCTAAGAGCCACTGTAGCTACATCCGTAAGTTTTGGTATGTTATGCCTTCACTCTCATTCATATCAAATAACCTTAAATGTTTTTCTTGACATATTTTATTTGACACATTGGTTATTTAGAATTGTGTTGCTTAATTTTCACCTATTTGTGAATTTCTCAAACTTCCTTCCGTTATTGATTTCTAATTTTATTCCATTATGATTGGAGAACATACTTTGTATGACTTCAATCCTTTTAGATTTATTGAGGCTTTTTTTTTTTGGCTTAACATAGAGCCCATCCTTGAGAATGTTTCATGTGCTCTTGAGAAGAATATGTATTCTGATAGCGCTGTGTGGAGCATTTTCTCAAGATCCGTTAGGTTTAGTTTAGCTGATTTACAGTGTTGCTAAAGTTGTCTACTTCCTTGTTGATCTTCTATTAGTTGCTCTATCCATTGTTTAAAGTGAAGTATTAAAATCTCCAACTAGGGCCAGCACAGTGGCTCACGCCTGTAATCCCAGCACTTCCGGAGGTGAGGCAGGCAGACCACCTGAAGTCAGGAGTTCAAGACCAGCCTGGCCAACATGGCAAAACCCCGTCTCTACTAAAAATACAAAAATTAGCCGGGCATGGTGGCAGACACCTGTAATCCCAGCTACTCAGGAGGTTGAGGCCCGAGAATGGCTTGAACTTGGGAGGCAGAGGTTGCAGTGAGCTGAGATCGAGCCTCTGCACTCCAACCTGGGCGACTGAGTGAGACTCTGTTTCAAAAAAAAAAAATCTCCAATTAATACTGTTGAATTCTCTATTTCTCCCTTCAATTTTGCCAATTTTTGTCTTGTGTAGTTTGGCACTCTTGTTAAGTGCATACGTGTTTCTAGTCCTTATATCTCCCTTGTGGCTCTCCCTGCTGATCATTATAACACACCTTTCTTTTTGTCTTAACGTCTATATTTTCTAATGTTAGTATAGGAACTCCACCTCTCTTTGAGTTGCTGTTTGCATGTCATATGTTATATCTTTTTCCTGTTATTTTACTTTTTTTTTTTTTTGAGACAGAGTCTCACACTGTCGCCCAGGCTGGAGTGCAGTGGTGCAATCTCGGTTCACTGCAACCTCTGCCTCCCAGGTTCAAGTGATTCTCCTGCCTCAGCCTCCTGAGTAGCTGAGACTATAGGCGCATGCCACCATACCCGGCTAATTTTTTGTGTATCGACAGGGTTTCACTATGTTGGCCAGGCTGGTCTCGAAAGCCTGACCTCATGATCCACCTGCCTTGGCCTCCCAAAGTGCTGTGACTACAGGCGTGAGCCACCGCACCAGGCTCTGTCATTTTACTTTTAAGATATTGTGTCTGAATCTCAACTGTGTCCCTAGTAAACATCATGTTTTATACTAGTAGATACAGTTGGGTCATGTTTTTAAAATCTGTTCTGCTAATCTTTTTCTTTTAATTGTTTACCATATTAATATTTAATATAAGTACCCGTAATTCAGTGTGACTGCCAGTGGTAGGTTTAGGCCGCCATTGTGCTCCTGTTCCCTCCTGTCTTGCCTGTTCTGTTCCTCTATTCCTCCATATTGCTTCTTTTGTGTTCAATATACATTCTCTAGTGTCCCATTTAATTATTTTGCCATTTCTTTTGTTATATATATTTTCAAATTTATTTTTTATTTAGGTAAAATTTATGTAACATAAAATTTGGCCAACCACAGTGGCTCACACCTGTAATCCCAGCACTTTGGGAGGTCGAGGTGGGCAGATCACCTGGGGTCAGGAGTTCAAGATCAGCCTGGACAACATGGTGAAACCCCATCTCTACTAAAAACATATTTTAAAAAATTAGCTGGGAATGGTGGTGAGCACCTATAATCCCAGCTACTTGGGAGGTTGAGGCAGGGAGAATTGCTTGAACAGGGACGTGGAGGTTGCAGTGAGCTGAGATCATGCCACTCCACTCCAGCCTGGTCGACAGAGCGAGACTCCCTCTCAAAAAAAAAAAAAAAAATGATCACTATAATCATTTTAAGTGTACAATTTAGTGGCGTTAAGTACATTCACAATGTTATATAATCACCACTATTTCCAGAACTTTTTCATCATCCCAAACTCTGTGCCCATGGAGCAGTAATTCCCAATTCCTCCCTCCTTCTGGGCCTGCTAACCTCTATTCTAGTTTCCGTCTCTATAAAGTTGCCTATTCCAGATGTGTCCTGTAACTGGACTCATATATTATTGGAACTTTTGTGTCTGACTCATTTCACTTAGCATATTGTTCTCGAGGTTCTTCTATACTGTAGCATCCACATGTATCAGAACGTCACTCCACCTGTGGCATATTCCATTTGTGTGTTGAGACCACATTTTGTTTATTCATTTATCTGTGGATGGATACTCGGCTTGTTTCTGCATTTTGGGTATTGTAAATAATGTTGTTCTGAACATTGGTGCGTAAGTATCAATTTGATTCCTTGTTTTCTGTTCTTTTCAGAATGTACGTAGAAGTGGAACTGCTGACTCATGTCGGTAATTCCATGTTTAGTTTTTTTTTTTTAACCAGCCTTGCCAACGTGGTGAAACCCTGTCTCTACCAAACATGTTTCGCTTTTTGAGGAACTGCCAAACTGTTTTCTGTAGTGGCTGTACGATTGTACAATTCGGTCTGCAATGAACAAGGGTTCTAATTTCTTAATACCCTTACTGACATTTGTTATTTTACATCTTTTGAAAAAATTATAGCCATCCCAACAGGTGTGACATGGTATCTCATTGTGGTTTTATTTTGCATGTGCCTAGTGACTAACGATGTTGAATATTTTCTTCGTGTGCGTATTGACCATTTATGTATCTGCTTTGGAGAAAGGTCCAGTCAAGTCAGTCCTGTTTATTTGTATACTGGGTTGTTTAGGGAGATTTTGTTTCTGAGTTATAGCAATTCTGATATGCTGCATATTAATGCCTCGTCAGATATAGGATTTACAAATATCTCATTTTGTGCATTGCCATTCTACTCCTTAAAATTTTTTTTTTTTAGAGACAGGGTTTCATTCTGTTCCCCAGGCTGGAGTGTAGTGGTCCTAACTCACCGTGCAGCCCGGAACTCCTGGGCTCAATCGAGCCTCCCGCCTCAGCCATCTGAGCCACTAGGGCTACAGGGCTGCACCACTGCACCCCGCTCACTGTGTGTGGGGGGATGGCGCACAGGCAGGGTTTCACTATGCTGCCAAGGCTTTTTACTCTTTTGATAATGTCTTTGGTGCACAAAATTTTCAAATTACTATAAAGTCCAATTTGTCTATTTTTTCTTTTCTTTACCTGTGCTTTTGGTGCCATACTTAAGAAACCATTGCCACTACAAAAAAATGCATCAGGAATTGCTGGGTCAGTGTCCATTTGTCTTCTTAATTGTGTTTGCAGTTGAGAGACTGGTTCCCAAGGTGATTATAATGGTTCCAATTTCTGCCACCAGCAAATGAGGGTCCCTGGGCCCTCACCCTTCTGGCAGCACTAGGTGCTAGCCTGTTTTCTATGCCTGACACTTGGGGGTAGAGCCCTGTGTCAGCAGTGCTTTAGGTGACTGACAATCCCTGATGGCTAGTGAATTAGAGCCTCTTCAAATGTTTGTCAACCATTTCTCTTTGCTCTTTTATGAATTGCTTATTTATGCTCTTTGCCCATTTTTCTAATTCTATTTCCTTCCCTCCCTCCCTCCTCCCTTCCTTCCTTCCTTTTTTTCCTTTTTTCCTTCTCTCTCTCTCTCTTTCTTTGTGACGGGGTTTTGCTCTGTCTGGAGTACATGGCACGATCATGGCTCACTGCAGCCTCCACCTCCTGGGCTCTATCGGTCCTCCCATCTCAGAACCCCAAGTAGCTGGGACCAAGGGTGTGTGCCATCATGCCTGGCTAATTTTGTTTTTTTTTCTTCTGACACAGGGTTTTGCTCTTTGTTGCCTGGGCTGGAGTGCAAAAACACGATCTTGGTTCACTGCAACCTCTGCCTCCCAGGTTGAAGCGATTCTCCTGTCTCAGCCTCCCATGTAGCCAGGATTATGGGCGCCCACCACCGTGCCTGGCTAATTTTCGTGTTTTTAGTAGAGATGGGGTTTCACCAGGTTGGCTAGGCTGGTTTCCAACTTCTGACCTCCTTATTCGCCGCCCTGGCCTCCCAAAGTGCTGGGATTACAGGCATGCACCATCGAGCCTTGCCTAATTTTTATATTTTTTGTAGAGATAGAGTTCTGCCATGTTGCCTAGACTAGAACCAGTCTCAACTCCTGGACTCAAGTGATCTGCCCACCTCAGCCTCCCAGATTGCTAGGATTACAGGTGTGAGCTGCCTAGACTGGCCACACATCTCTTTTGTTCTTTTCTTGGCTGTTCTTCAGCATTTATTCTTCTAAACACACTTTTAGGGTAATTTTAGTCATTGAAAAGATCTAGGGTTCTAGCTGGTATTGCTTTTCTTTTGTCCGAATATTGCTTTATATCATTCCACAGTTTTCTTCCTATAGGTTCTGTGCCTTCCTTAGCGATTTTCTTAAACTTTTTGTATTTATTCATCACTCTTCTGGATGGAATAGATTTTCCACTGCCATTGCCAGAAGCTCATTCTTGGAATGGAAAGAAAGATTGATTATTGAATATACTTTTCCTCTTGCCAATTAACCAGATTATTTTATTGAGGCCAGTAGTGTTTGCTTGAGTCTCTTAGATCATTCAGATATTCAAACATACCATCATCAAGAAGGAGAGCCTTGGCCAGGTGCTGTGGCGCACTCATATAAACCCAGCAGTTTGGAAGGCGGATACAGAAGGATCACTTGAGCCCAGGAGTTCAAGACCAGCCTGAGCAACATAGTGAAACCCCCATCTCTATTAAAAAAAAAAAATGTAAACATAAGAAAAGAAGGGGAAACTCTGTAACCCATCTTTTCCAATGTTTATGCCAGTTATTTCACTTTTATTATGTCACAAGTGGGCAGCTGCCTTCCCCTTTTTTGTACTGTCATTGGGGGCTGGGGGCTGCTGCCTTTCCCTGTGCTGTGGAATAAGTCATGGGGTCAGACCTGTCTGTTCTCTGCAGGTAAGCAGAGCCCTGCTCCTCCTCCACCCCACTGCCTTTGCTCATCAGCTGGGCCGGGCCCTGTTGGAAATACCAGCTGCTCCCTCCCAGCAGAAGTTTGAACCTCTGTCCCTGCAAGCTTGGGGGTTGGGGTCTGGGAAATGAAGTACCAGGAGGCCCTTCGGGGGCGACCCAGGCTCTTTGGCTGATGAGCTGTGGGTGTGAGCCCCTAAGTTCTAGGCCTGGGGGGCGAGAGGAAGAAGCTTCGAGAGAGTCAAGCAGGCCACCTTGGGCACACGTGCTGTCACCCCGGGATGCCCGCCCAACGCGCCAAGGCCCCCACGGTCACCTGTAAGTGCAGGCGGTGCCGGAGGCCAGGCGGGCCCTGCGGAGCAGGCACACAGTGGGGCTCCATCGCAGCAGCGCCCTGGCGCCCTCCTCCTGGCCGCTGGACCTCCCGCGGCTTCCTCGTCCTAAAAAGTAGGTGAGGCCAAACGAAAACCCTGTCCCTCCCGCCGTCCCCTCCCTCCTGGCCTCTGCCCCCAGGCTCGCCTGCCCTGCCGCCCGGCCGACCGGTCCCTTCCTGCTTCCCTGGCGGGAGCTTTCGGCTGCTCAGCTACCCCAAGCGGGGACGCGTAGCTCCCCGGAATCCGCGCTCCGTCGTTCCGTGCCCCGACACCTGTTCTCTGCACAGGCGCGTCTGGGTGCAGCCGGGCAGGCACTGCGGAAGCCCCGAGAGAGTAAATCTGGCCCTCCCCGTTCAGCACCACGCTCCCCAGGCAGCCTTTTAAAACCGACAGCTTCTCAACTCCCCGCGGACACAGGTGGCGGCTGCCACCTCTCCCCGGGGGCCGCGCGCGCTTCCCGCGGGGTCTCAGTGCTTCCTGGGCGGGGGACAGTTCCTGTCCACACCCGTGCCCTGCACCCCCGGGGTCCCAGGAGTAAGCTCTGGGTCCGGTCTGGTGGGCAGAGCCGCTTCGCTGGAATTCCAGGAACCCTTCTCGCCGAGCGCCTGGCGCCTGAAACCTTGGGGACCGCGCTTTAGGCGGTGGATTCCGGAACTCAGGAGAGAAGAATGCGACGCTGGTCCCCTGGGCTCCCTCGTCCCCCCGGGGTGGGAGGGGGCTGTATCTCAAAATGGGACTCTGGAGCTCGTCTCTCAGGGGAAACCAGGCACATATTTCAAAATCTCATCCGTCCCCAGCTCCTTGGGCCAGTTTTCCGCGTCTCGTGTGTGCCACGGAAGCTGCCCTCTGCTCCTGCTGTTTCCAGCCCGGCAGCCCCCAGACAGGAGCTGGCTTGGCCCAGCCGGGCCTCCCTTCCTCTGCCTGGGCCCTCAGGTCACGCAGGTGAGGAAACCCAGGCTCAGAGGACCCACGTAACTCTCCCCAAATCACCAGCAAGCCTGGTGCGGCCACAGTGGCGCACGTTCACCCACTCGGACACCGAGCCGTTGGGTAGGAGGCTGTGGAGGCTGTGGAGGCCTCCCACCCGGCGGTCGGACCTGCTGGAGGCCGGGGCCCTGGAGATGGCTGTCTTCAAAGAGCCTCTTAATGCCAAACTCATTCACTCCCGAGCGCCTCATTCTGGCAACGGATGTGCCCAGCGTTAAGGTCTCCGTTATTCCAGGTTTGGAAATCAACTCAGAGCAGAGAGGGCAAAGAGGGGGCTTTCACTGGTGCCCAGAGCTCACCTGCGAAGGAGGAGGAACCACAGCCTCAGGGATGCTGGGCCCTGACTGCCTCCTGCTGGCTGGCTGGCCCCTCCCGTGCAGACTCCCCTCACCCAGCGCTGCACAGCCTGAGGGCTTCACTAACCAGAACTGTAGTGTGACAAATGCACACTGGGAGGCCATGGAGGAAGAGCTGAGTTGGGATCAGAAGGCATTGACCCTGAGAAAAAAGGGCGCATGGCACACAACCCATAAGGGAAGGGAGAGGAACAGCATGTGCAAAAGCTCAGGGTTAAGACTGGCGACCTGGAGCTTAGAGTCAAAGGTGATGGATGGTGGGAGGTGAGGGTCTGGTGCAGGTGGGTCTCCCACGCTGGGCTGAGCTGTATGACTTGACCCTGAGGGGCGTGCGGGCCAGGCTGTGTTTTGGGAGGAGGCCGGAGCAGGGCACAAATGGGGGAAAGGGGGCAAAGGAGCCAGGTCCCTGCTGCCACCTGCTCACCTAGGACCCCAGGACTTGGGGAATAAGTGATCATCCTTTGGAATGCTCTCAAGGGGTCTCAGATAAGGGGAGGCAGTAGAGTGCTCTGGAGAAAGCAGGGCCCATCCTTCATGCCATGACCCTCTCTCCATGTCCCTGGAGCTGCCTCCTCTCCCACAAGCCAGGCCTGTCCAGGCCCACACACTGCACCCCTCCCCCACCCCACCCCGCCCACATTGGGGACCCCTGGTGTTGGGGACACTCCAGATCTGTGGGGTTTCTCCAGAAGCAGACTCAGACAAGGATTGGAGCCCACACTGAGAAGCCAACATGGCCTAAACGTGTGTGTCCCTCCACAAGCTCACATGCGATGGTGGTATTAGGGGGTAGGGCCTTTGGGAGGTGATTAGGTCATGGGAGCAGAGCCCTCAGGAATGGGAGTAGTACCCTTACAAAAGTGGCCAAAGAGAGACCCTCATCCCTCCCACCATGTGAGGACACACCGAGAAGCCACATCTATAGACCAGGAAGCAGCCCTCGCCAGACACTGCTGGGGTCTTGATCTTGGACTCCCCAGCCTCCAGAGCAGAGAGAAATACGTTTCTGTTGTTGGTTCGGGCGCAGTCTGTGGTGCTTTTGTCATAGCAATGCCGGAAGGCAGTGGATAAGAAAGATGGGGATGGAGAGGTAGCTATGGTAGGCAATTGGGGTGTAACCTCCAGGGGAATTTGGGGGAAAATGTGAAACATGCAGAGCTAGGAGGGAGGGAGCTGGGGTAGTTATATACCAATTCCTTCCAGCTGTGGTTGAGAACTCTCCGAGGTGTCAAATCCCTACCTGCAGCCCTGAGCAGACCCAGAAGGGCCTTCCCTTCCCAGGATTTAGCCTCTAGGTAAGGAGATGTTGCTGCTGGTGGGTGACAGGCAGGGCAGCTGAGGGAAGGGCCTGGGGAATCTGGCCAGCAAGCAAGTCTGCTGTAGTGCATTTGTGCCCCAAAGCCCATGCAGTCAACAGACGATGAATAGCCAAATGAGAGATTTGCCCTTTTCGGCCCCAAAATGTGATTAAGCTCTTTATTATTCAGGGTTCTCCAGAAAGACAGAACCAGCAGGATACAAGGAAGGGGGTTTATTAGGGGAGCTGGCTCACAGGCTCACCGAGGTGCAGTCCTGTGACAGATGGCCTGCAAGCTGGAGAACCAGAGATGGCTCAGCTCTGAGCCTCAGTACCAGGGAAGCCAGCCAGGTGGTCCCTATCAGGCCCAAGAGGTCCCAAAAGGCCACCAGTGCAAGTCCCAGAGTTCAAAAGCGGAAGAGCCTGGAGCCCAATGTACCAAAGCAGGAGGAGGGAAAGCAGTCCTCTCAGAAAGGTGGAGAGGAAGAGCAGAGAGAAAGTGAATCCCCCTTCTTCTGCCTGTTTGTTCCAGCTGGGCCTCTAGCAGATGGGATGGTGTCCTGCCCACACCGAGGACGGGTCTTCCTCTCTCAGGCCGCTGACTTACAAGTCCTCCGAGACACACCCAGATACGGTGCTTCACCAGTCATCTAGGCATCCCTCAATCCAGTTCAGATGACCTCTAAAATAACCATCAGAAGCTCCCTAGAGGGAAAAGTTGGGGGAGGAGGACACTTCAAGGTCTGGGTCTATGCAGAAGTTTCCCAGAGCATTTGACAACGCAATACAACCACACACACAAATCAGGGCTCTACTCCAGCGTGAGCAACAGAGGCTCTGTCCCTTAAGAAAAAGAAAAAGAAAAACCAAGGAAACCACGGTCAGGAGTGGGGGCTCACACCTGTAATCCCAGGACTTTGGGAGGCTGAGGTGGGAGGATCACTGGAGGTCAGGAGTTCAAGATCAGCCTGGCCAACATGGCGAAACCCCCTTTCTGATAAAAATACAAAAATTAGCCAGGTGTGGTGGTAGGTGCCTGTAATTCTAGTTACTCAAGAGGCTGAGGCATAAGAATTTCTTAAACCCAGGAGACAGAGGTTGCAGTGAGCTGAGCTCTCACCCCACTGCACTGCAGCCTGGGTGACAGAGTGAGACTCTGTTTCAAAAAAAAAAAAAAAAAGTAAAAAAAGAAAAAACACCCAAAACTGAATAAATGTGCATTCGGAAAAGCAGACCCACCACAAATGAACAGTTCAATGAATTTTCAAGCCTAACACTTGCATGTAACCAGTGTCCGGATCAAGAGACAGAACATTCCAGCAGTCCAAAAGCCCCTCTCGGATGACTTCCAGCTCTTCTTTTTTTCTATTATAAGTATCTAAGGCTATAACTTTGCCTCTAAGCATGGCTTTAATTGTATCCCACTTTTTTTTTTTTTAACAGTCTTGCTCTGTCACCTAGGCTGGAGTCCAGTGGCACAATCATAGCTCACTATAACCTCAACTGATAACTTGTGCCTCAGCCTCTTGAGTAACTAGTCTTACAGGTGCCCACCACCTGTGTAAATTAGCTGACTCCCAGCTAATTTATTTACTTTTGTAGAGGTGGGGTCTCCCTATGTTGCTGGTCTTGAACTCCTGGCCTCAAGTGATCCTCCCACCTCAGCATCCCAAAGTGCTGGGATTATAGGTGTGAGCCACCATGCCTGGCTGGTTTTTTCTAGTCTTTTTTTGTTTTGTTTTTTGAGATGGATTCTCGCTCTGTTGCCCAGACTGGAGTGCAGTGGCGCGATCTTGGCTCACCGCAACCCCTGCCTCCAGGGTTCAAGCAATTCTCCTGTCTCAGCCTCCTGAGTAGCTAGGACTGCAGGTGCGTGCCACCATGCCTGGTTAATTTTTGTATTTTTAGTAGAGATGGGGTTTCACCATGCCAGCCAGGCTGGTCTTGAAATCCTGACCTCGTGGTCTGCCTGCCTTGGCCTCCCAAAGTGCTAGGATTACAGGCGTGAGCCACCACGCCTGGCCTTTCTTCTAGTCTTATATCTAGAGCGTATCTATGTAAGCTGTCTGTGGTTGAGTTTTGTTTTGTTTCTATGCCATCCTCGTGTTCTTTTTTAAATAATTAATTTACATTTAATATAATTGCTGGTATGTTTGAGTTTAAATCTATCATCTTTCCATTTGTTATCTATTTGCTTTATCTATTTTTTGTTTCTTTAGTTTTTCTTTCTTCTTGCCTTCTTTTTTGCAATTTTATGTCTTTATTTAATGTATCTGACGATCAGCAGTGAATTCTTTTTTTTTTTGAGACGGAGTTGTCTTGTTGCCCAGGCTGGAGTGCAAGGGTGCGATCTCAGAGATAAATAATTGAAGGCAATTATTTATCTTAGATTTTGTTTGTGTTAAGATGTCTTTATTTATGGCCGGGCGCGGTGGCTCAAGCCTGTAATCCCAGCACTGTGGGAGGCCGAGGCGGGTGGATCACGAGGTCAAGTGATCGAGACCATCCTGGTCAACATGGTGAAACCCCGTCTCTACTAAAAATACAAAAAATTAGCTGGGCATGGTGGCGCGTGCCTGTAATCCCAGCGACTCAGGAGGCT
>NW_016107653.1:1589248-1594490 GCF_001604975.1 Cebus imitator
ATAACTTTTTTTTTTTAGATGGAGTTTTGCTCAGTCACTCAGGCTGGAGTGTAATGGCCTGATGTTGGCTCACTGCAACCTCTGCCTCCTGGGTTCAAGTGATTCTCCTGCTGCAGTCTGCCAAGTAGCTGGGACTACAGGCATGCGCTACCACACTGGGCTAATTTTTTGCATTTTTAGTAGAGATGGGGTTTCACCATGTTGGCCAGACTAATCTAGAACTCTTGACATCAAGTGATCTGCCCACCTTGGCCCCGCAAAGTGCTGGGATTCCAGGCATGAGCCACTGCGCCTGGCCTTATTACAACTCTGTATTATGGAAAATGTCAACTGTGTACAAGAATAGAGTGGTGTAATAAGCTCGCATGTATCCAGTACTCAGCTGCAACAGTTACTAACTCTTACCAAGTCTGGTTTTATCCATCCAACACTCTGTCCCTTCCTATATTATTTTGAAGCAAATCATATCAAGTAGATATAATGTCGTTTCATCCATAAGTATTTCAGTAGATATCTAAATAGGACTTTCTTAAAACACATATTATTTTATCTAAACAATTCTTTTTTCTTTTTTTGACACAGAGTCTCGCTCTGTCCCCCAGGCTGGAGTGCCATGGCGCATCTCAGCTCACTGCAACCTCTGCCTCCCGGGTTCAAGTGAGTCTCCTGCCTTAGCCTCCTGAGTAGCTGGGACTACAGGTGCACACCACCATGTCCAGCTCATTTTTGTAATTTTAGTACAGATGGGGTTTCATCATATTAGTCAGGCTGGTCTTGAACTCCTGACCTCAGGGGATCCAACCACCTCGGTCTCTCAAAGTTCTGGGATTACAGGCGTGAGCTACCACGCCTAACCAAAAAATATTATTATTCTTCTTATTACTTTGAGATGGAGGCTTACTCTTCCACTCAGGCTGGAGTGCAAAGGCGTGATCTCAGCTCACTGCAACCTCTGCCTCCCGGGTTCAAGCAATTCTCCTGCTTCAGCCTCCTGAGTAGCTGGGATTACAGGCGTGCACCACCACGCCTGACTAATTTTGTACTTTTAGTAGAGATGGGGTTTCACCATATTGGTCAGGCTGGTCTGTGACCCGCCCACCTCGGCCTCACAAAGTGCTGGGATTACAGGCGTCAGCCACCTCGCCCGGCCAATATTATTAAATATCAAGTCAATGTTCACATTTCCAATTGTCTTATAAATGTTTGTTTGAATCAGAACCCAAACAATTTTGACACTTTGTGACTGGTGGATAAGTCAGGTCTTCTTTAATCTATACTTTTCTTATTCACCTTTTTCCCCCTCTAGCAAAGGAAACCAGGCTGTTCCCAGCAGCTCCGATCTGGATTTCGCCAGCTGTGCCCCCTGCTGCTGTTTAGTTGTGTCCGTGCCTCTGTGTTCCCTGTAAGCTGGGAGTTTGTATTGAGGAGTTAGACTCCATTTCTTTTTTCTTGAGACAGAGTCTTAGTCTGTCGCCCAGGCTGGAGGGCAGTGGCACAATCTCTGTTCACCACAACCTCTGCCTCCTGGGTTCAAGCAATTCTCCACCTCAGGCTCCTGAGTAGCTGGGATTACAGGTGCCTGCCACCACACCCAGCTAATTTTTTGTACTCTTAGTAGAGACGGGGGTTCACCATTTTGGCCAGGTTGGTCTTAAACTCCTGACCTGGTGATCCACTGGCCTCCCAAAGTGCTGGGACTGCAGATAGGTGTGAGCCATGGCACCCAGCCTGGACTCCATTTCTTAATGTCTGGCTACTGACAGCTTTTAAGCCTCACCCCTCCCTCTTCCCATTGGGCCCACACCGGGACAAACTGATAAGAAGCCTGGGTGCGCCCACTTGGGTGCAGGTGGGATAGTCAAACCATGTGAGCTGCTGCCAGGCTGTGTGAAATCTCACCTGGCCCCACCCACCAGCCACAGCCTCCAAAGCCACCGGGCCTGTCTCCCTTCCTTGCTCTCGAAAGCCATTTTAGACCTGCTCACAAGTCCTGCCCTGCTCTCCCGAGCTGCCTCCATCATCCAGTCATAACACCCTTTTGGTGTCTGTGATGTCATCAATCTTGGGATTGCAACCGAACGCTGGGTGGCAGGTCCCTGCTGCTTTTGCAGGGCGGCCACAGCACAGTGGACGCTGTGCTGTTCACTGTTCACGTTACCAGTGGCAATTAGGTTAATAAAATTAAGTAAAAATAAAAATTCCTTTTTTAGGCACCAGCCGCTAGTGCAGCAGCCGAATGCGGTTAGAGCCTCTAGATTTTAACACACAGTCTCACCGTGTGGCCCAGGCTGGAGTGCAGTGGGACAGTCACACATGGTTCGCTACAGCCTTGAACTGCCAGGCTCAAGGGATCCCTCCGCTCAGCCTGCGGAGTAGCTGGGACTACAGGTGTACACCACCACATCCCGCGAGTTGTGTTATTTTCACAGCCGGGCACAGTGGCTCACACCTGTAATCCCAGCACTTTGGGAGCCTGAGGCAGGTGGATCATTTGAGGTCAGGAGTTTGAGACCAGCCCGGACAACATGGTGCAACCTCATCTCTACTAAAAGTACAAAAAAATGAGCTGGGTGCAGTGGTGCGCACCTGTAATCTCAGCTACTCAGGAGGCTGAGGCACGAGAATCACTTGAACCCAGAAGGCAGAGGTTGCAGTGAGCTGAGATCATGCCATTGCACTCCAGCCTGGACAACAAGAATGAAACTCCATCTCAAAAAAAAAAAAAAATTGTACAGAGAGTGCATATGCATGAGTAAAAAACCTAAGGGGAAATGTAGTGATATGAAAGAAATATAAAATCTGAGATATGAAACAAACAGTTCTATCCATGTTGTTTTGGACAAAATGAAAAGCATTTTGCTTACTAAAAAGGTGATATTTCAATATTTTCTAAGAAGACTTTGATTAGGAATATAGCAGAAGACTTTTCTACAACTATCCATCAAAAATCAGATTCTGTCTCCCTGAATATAGAATGGACACTATGTTATCTTACCAGCCCTGGCAGGACACTACACGTATGTGCATATATGTACCATGTCTGTGAGGCATTGCAAGGAATACATTTTTTTAGCCACTCAAGACTTGTAGATGTCACCATCTCGGGAAGACCCTGTCTCCAGATGCTGTTTTCCTCCGTGACTCTCAGCGAGTGTTTTCCACATTTAACGACATGGGACCCACAGTTCTGGGGATGGCTTTGTACCATCTTGTCTTCATTCCGTGCCTGAGATTCAGGAAAATTCACATGACCATGGGGAAACCTACGGGGCTGTCCAAATGCTGCCGTCTCTCAGGCACCCGACCTGGGGCGTCCGCTCCCTTCTGCTGCTTCCAGAGGGGACTCTTGGAAATTCACAAGCAAGCCTCACCCAGGCTAGGCCAAAGGAAGAGATGGGCAGTGCCACTAGAGGCCCTGGGAGAGGAGCTTCAACAGCTATATTTTTGCTGACAAAGCAGCCGTGGTCAGCCCTGTTGTCAAGGCAAATGGCCATCCGTGGTGGCTGGGATGCAGCGTGTGCGCAAATTAACACATCAAACAGAAAAACCGCCAAAAGCAGTACAGAGAACTAGGACGCTGGGTGCCCCTCACCCCCCCCACGCCAGTGCCCATCCCCTCTCAGTGCCTTTGTTCACCTCTAACTCCCGAGTCCACAGTGACATTCCAAAGAAGAGCTCCAAGGGGTGGACTCGCAGAAAGTCCTGCTCGAATATGCCATTCTCTGCCCTTCCTTACTAGGCTCGCCTTGCCCGTGAGATGTGCATGGCTGCTGAAATGGGCAATGCATATTCTTCAGAACTCAGGCCTCCCATGAGTGTCCTCTGGGTTTCTGGCACATGGTCCTCCCTGGAGGTGGTTTGAAGGCACCTTCTCCAACTTCACCATCCTTAGAGAAAAGACACCTCATTGGGTGGCTCTGGCTCCCTGGTCAGTGGCTTCAGCTGCAGGGGTGGGGAGCAGAGCAACACATTTTTATTTTAAAAATATGTATATATACATATACATATGCATATCACAAAATAGATTTTTTTCATAGAAATATGTATTACCAACATTCCAAAGAACAGAATTTGGAGAAAGCATATCCAAGCACATGTGCCAGGCTGGGTACGGTGGTTCACACCTGTAATCCCAGCACTTTGGGAGGCTGAAGCAGGAGGATCATTTGAGGCCAGGAATTCAATAACAGCCTGGGCAATATAGTGAGACCTCATATTTACAAAAATTAAAAAAAAAATTAGCTGGGTGTGGTGGGGTGCACCTGTCATCCCAGGTACTTGGGAGGCTGAGGTGGGAGGATCACTTGTGACCAGGATTTTGAGGCTGCAGTGAACTATGATTGCGTCACTGCACTTCAGCCCGCGTGACAGAGCAAGACCTTGTCTCTAAAATAAACAAGTAATAAACAATTAAAAACATCCTATGCTACATGGATGTTTCAGCTGTAATTAACAGAACATCCAACCAAAGTAGCTTAACAATTGTTGAAGTTTGTTAGCTTGCTCCACTTCATAAGGTTAAGAAGAGAAGTGTATGGCACTGTGGCAGGGATCTTGGTCTCAAGATGGCTCTGCAGTCCAAGAATCATGTCCTCGCCCACAGAGGCAGTGAGCTGAGGCAGAGAGTGTCATACCTCACACAACTCTTTGATGGGAGGACAGCAGTCCTAGAAGCACCCTTTCCCCACACACTCTCCCCTGCAACAGCACACTTCCTCTCAGATCTCCTTGGCCCCAAATGGTCATGTGCCCTGCTCAGCCCTGGACCTGGCCCCTTCCTAGAGATCAAGAGATCACCACAGATGGCTGAAAGCCCCTGGTTGTGTTGGAAGGAACAAGGAGGAAAGGCTTTGAGGCAGGTGGCCCACAGTGCCTGTCATGCTGGAGAGCTGATAAGTAGGTGTGCAAAAAATTTCATTTTCCCTGATGAACTGCAGAGAAAGGCTTCTCACCAAAGCAGGAAAGACATAACTCCTCAGTCTTCCTCCTCATCTTGTCCACCACGGATGCTGCAGAACTATGGGCGTGTGAGGGTGCTGGATGGCAAAGACCCAGGACCTGGGCAGAGATGGGATCCGCCCTCACCTCAGGGTTATGACAATACACTTGGAAATTACACTTGATTGCTCTTCTGCCTCCTCATCATTGTCCTACTCTGTGCCATGGGACACAGAGCACTGCTCCAGAGCTGGAAGTCAGGAGCAGTGGAGGGATGAAGGGAGGAGCTAGTGGAGGGATGAAG
>NW_016107653.1:1597826-1600281 GCF_001604975.1 Cebus imitator
GGGGGGGGTAGTTGAGGGATGAAGGGAGGGGGTAGTGGAGGGATGAGTGGAGGGTGTGTTGGAGGGATGAATGGAGGAGGTAGTGGAGGGTGAAAGGAGGGGGTAGTGGAGGGATGAACGCAGGATTCCATGGAGGGATGAATGGAGGGGGACCCATGGAAAGAAGAATGCAGTGGGGCTTGAATGCAGTGGAGGGGCATGGTGAGTGACTGGGAAGTCCCCTGTGCTCTCTGCTCTTTGTAGCCCTGTGTCAGGGTGACTTCTGAGAAGGGCGCAGGAAGACACTTTTCTTCAGGAGGGAGTCTTTGAATGGGACGTAGGGACACAGCCCTGGATCCAGGAAGCTCTCAGCTGCTCCCAGCCAGGCCCTGAAGGGGCTGTTAGCATCATCCTGGAGCTGAGGAGTAGCCCCCACCCCCAGCTGCACTTGGTCTCAGCTGGGCGGGATAACTGGATGTGGACACAGCGCAGGGCAGGCGATTACATTTATGGGCCCGGGCACTCCTGCTGTTGGGGATAATTATCTTGGCAGTAAGGCTGGGTCCAGTAGTCGGGGTCTCAGAAGGGAAAGCAGGGAAGCCTGGGAGAGCAGCCAGGGAGAGGGGGGCCTGAGGGGAGGGCCTGCCCGGGCCACTTTCCCTCTTTGAGCCGTTTCTGCCCCAGCTGCACAGGCTGGCGACCCGCAGAGAAAGACCAGTCCCACTGGTCCCTCTCCCTGGCGGCCACAGGGGCCCAGGCTGCAGACGACTCTGTCGCCTCCTGGGCTGGACAGGCCTGCACGGACCTGCGCAGCCTGCAGAGGACACTTGTAAAACAGGAGAGCCGGTCCGCTCCAGTGCCTGCTCGTGCAGGAAGCAGAGCTTGAATATGGAGCAGAAATATAAATGCAAAAACCCAAAACCAGACCTCCAGGAAGCCCTGCTCCCGGCCACTGCTGGCCTCAGCTAACCTGTGGCTCCTGGCCACCTGCAGAGTTGTGCAAGGCTCAGACAGAAGAGGGCAAGAAGAGTGGGCATCAGGGCCTGCCTGTGGGGACTGCACTGGCCTGTCATGCTATGTCGCCAGCAGGAAGCCTTCTCCCATGAAAGCAAATGCTCCAGGTCCAGGGCTCTGCAGGTGGCTCGAAGCTTTCCCTGCCTGAGACCAGCAGCTAAGCACAGAAATGCAAATACAAAGGGACACCAGGGAGTCCCATGGTCCCTGCTCCTGAGGTGGGAGGTGGGGACAGTCGCTGACACAGGCAAGCTCCTGCCATCTTCACCAGGGCCTGGACCAATTACTGCAGAGCATGGGTTCAGCAGACAGGTGGGAACCTGAGTCTGTGTCCCTGAGGGTGGTCCCGATCTCAGCCCTAGGTGGAGGCTGCTGAGTTGCTACAGCTGCAAAGCAGGGCGGGGGTCAGCTGTGGGGGGAGGGGGCTTCTGACCCGCCCTGAACCCCTGCTTTCTCCCCTCCTCTCACCCCCTGGGCCTCACCCTTGCTCCCAGAAGGGGGCACCTACCCCTTCTGCCTCTAGCCCCAGGCACCCACTCCAGCCTGCCAGGCCCCAAAACTTTGGCATCCTTGTCCTTAAGCCCAAGGGACCTGCTGGACACTCCCTTGACTCCACCACGTTACACAGGGGGCCCCATGCCCCTCCTGGCCTCTCCCCTACAGGGTACAGTGAATTTTGTAATTGTTAATACAGCTAGTGTCCTCATTTAAAACCTTCTAGCAGTACCAGGCTACAGCGGAAACAAAACCCCCTCCCCCCACACTCCAAATTCATACTCCTGCTGGGAGTGGTGGGGACAGCCTGTCTCCCTGCTCCTCTCCTCCCAGTCTCTCATGAAAACATCTGACGGGTGAAAATATCATCTTCGGGTAGGGCCAATTTGCTCTTCCCTGATTAAGCGAGGTTCAGCATCCCGCAGTCCGGACACTGGCCTTCCTTCTCACGGCCTGTCCAGCGGCCTGGCCTTGCCTCGTTGATTTATAGTAGCGCTTTGTTGGGAGAATCGGCCCTTTGTTGGGCACTGAGTTATCAGGGGTTCTCCCCGGCTTGTTGCACATCCTTTGATTTTAAATATGTGGTCTAGGCAAAATGTTGCCATTTGTAGCTTAATTAAAATTTTCAACAATGTTCTCTGTGGCTTCTGATTTTTTGTCCTGCTTAGAAAAGCCTTCCAGATCCTGAGATTATTCAATAGTATCCCGTGTTTTCTTCAAATGATTTTTGTGGTTTTGGGTTTTTGCATTTATATTTCTGCTCCATAAAGAATTTGTTTTCATGTGAAGAGTGGGATCAGGATCCAACATCATGTTTTTCCAGACACCAATGGCGCCCAGTTGTTCCCCGACCCTTTACTATTATTTTATTTTAATTTTTCTTTTTTTTTTTTGAGACGGAGTTTCGCTCTTGTTGCCCAGGCTGGAGTGCAATGGCACGATCTCGGCTCACCGCAACCTCCGCCTC
>NW_016107653.1:1600622-1602231 GCF_001604975.1 Cebus imitator
TGATCCACCCGCCTCGGCCTCCCAAAGTGCTGGGATTACAGGCTTGAGCCACCGCGCCCGGCCCTATTTTAATTTTTCTGAGACGGAGTTTCCCTCTTGTTGCCCAGGCTGGAGTGCAATGGTGTGGTCTCGGCTCACTGTAATCTCTGCCTTCTGGGTTCAAGCAATTCTCCTGCCTCAGCCTCCCAAGTAGCTGGGATTATAGGCATGCATGACCACACCCAGCTAATTTTGTACTTTTTTTTTTTTTAGTAGAGACAGTGTTTCACCATGTTGGCCAGGTCAGTCTCGAACTCCTGACCTCAGGTGATCCACCCGCCTCACCCTCCAAAGTGCTGGGATTACAGGCATGAGCCACCACACCCGGCCACACCACGCTTTTTAAAATGACATCCTTTTCCTCACGGATTTTATTATTTATTTATTTATTTTTTGAGACGGAGTCTTATTTTGTCACCTAGGCTGGAGTGCAGTGCTGCAATATCGGCCCACTGCAACCTCCACCTCCCGGATTCAAGTGATTCTCCCACCTCGGCCTCCAGAGAAGCTGGGATTACAGGCACCCACCACCATGCCCGGCTAATTTTTGTATTTTTGGTAGAGACGGGGTTTCACCACGTTGGTCAGGCTGGTCTCAAACTGCTGACCTCAAGTGATCCACCCGCCTTGGCCTCCCAAAGTGCTGGGATTACAGGTATGAGCCACCATGCCCAGTTCCTCATGGATTTTAAATACCCCATTAATCATATACTAAATGACTACACCGACCTCTGATGTGTGTGTCCAATCAACTGCCCAGAGCAAGATGTTCTGGTTGGTTCTATGATGAAATCTACTCTGGCAGGGCTAAAGCCCCCTTTTTTATTTTTCAGAATTTTATAGGCTTTTCATTCTTTTTTTTATTATAGCAAAATATATGTAACATAAAACTACTATTTTAGCCATTTTTAAGTGAACAGTTGAGTGACATCAAGTGCATTCACACTGTTGTACAAGCAGCACCACCCTCCATATCCACTGTCTATCACCACCATCCATGTCCACTATCGATCTACACCATCCATCACCACTATCCATCACTGCCATCCATCACCACCATCCAACACCACCATCCATCACCACCATCCATGTCCACTACCTATCACACCATCCATCACCACTATCCATCACTTCCATCCATCATAACCATCCATGTCCACTATCCATCTACACCATCCAGCACACCATCCATCACCACCATCCATCATCACCATCCATGTCCATTATTATCCAGCACACCATCCATCACCACTATCCATCACCACCATCCATCATCACCATCCATGTCCACTATCCATCACTACCATCCATCACCACCATCCAACACCACCATCCATCACCACCATCCATCATCATCATCCATGTCCACTTCCCATCACATCATCCATCACCACTATCCATCACCACCATCCATCACCACCATCCATCATCACCATCCATGTCCACTACCCATCACATCATCCATCACTGCCATCCAACACCACCATCCATCTACACCATCCATCACCACCATCCATCACCACCATCCATCACCACCATCCATCACCACCATCCATCACTACCATCCATC
>NW_016107653.1:1602728-1629996 GCF_001604975.1 Cebus imitator
CATCACCACCATCCATCACCACCATCCATCACTACCATCCATCTACACCATCCATCACCACCATCCAACACCACCATCCATCACTACCATCCATCCACACCATCCATCACCACCATCCATCTGCACTATCCATCTACACCATCCATCACTACCATCTATCACCATCCATCACCACCATCCATCTACACCATCCATCACTACCATCCATGTTCACTATCCATCTACACCATCCATTATCACCATCCATCACCACCATGAGAAACATGTCTATTCATTCTCCTTGCATCTTCAGTTTCCTGCGAGTTTTGGAATCATCTTTTGGCTAATTTTAGGAGGGCCCCTTCGATGTATGGATCAATTTGGGGGCATTTGCACCTCACTTCTTCTTGGTTTTCCTTTTCTGGTCTCTGTGGGTTCTTGGCTTAGTTTGAGTTGTCTTCTCTATCCCTCCAATTCCCTACCCCTGCCCTGTGGCTCCAAGCATTGCCCACACTTGCCCTCCTGGCTCTGTCCTGGGCTCCCAAACACCACCTGACGACTGGCCTGAGTGTGCTCAGGTCTCTTCACCTCTCAACTACCAACCTCTACAACTGCACCTGCTCTCCTGGCCTGGCTTACCAGCCTAGTGACAGCCACACGCATTGGCCAGTCCAGGCAGAGCACTGGGCACCAGCCTTGCCTCCCTCTCCCCATCGAGAAAGTCAACGGTCCTGGCAGAAGAAAGAAAAGCACGAATAGAGAAAATGACTTTTATTAAGGATCATTTACCAAGGTGTGAACAAGGAGCAGGTCAAGCCAAGAGGGTGAAGAAACCTGGGTAGGGCAGGAAAGGATGGGCAGGGCTGGGCCTCAGAGGGACAGGTCTGGCGAAAGCTGGGAGGAAGCCTGGGAAATTCCTAAGCTCACCTGGAAGCAGGTAGGGTGGGGCTCGAGGGGCAGAGCCAGAACACCCAGCCCCTCCCTGCCACACACTCACCCACCCAAGTGGGCAGCCAGTTCGTGCCCACTCTTCCTCCCAAATTTCCTTCTGTCTCCTTCTTATGCTTCTGCCTCCCCCAGCCCAGGGCCTCTGGTCGGATGCCTAATTGCCCGCCGCCAGGCGTATTCTGCCATCCACTCACTTTGGCACCCGGAGCTCTCTCTTTCAAACCCTCATTGGAGCAGATCTCAGCCAGCATCAACTCACATTGTCCTTGGGAAGAAATCCAGATACCTGGATGATCTGGCTGCAGTTCCCTCCCGTGGGTCCCTCACTGCCCTGCCCTCTCCCCACGCAAGTGAGTTTCCACCGGGTGCTTGGTGTGGGGCTCCCACATACTCAAGGGCGCGTCTGACCCCCTCTGAACTTGAAATCCCACCCCAGGGCCTGGGACAGGGGCTCGGCCGAGGCTAAGCTCCGTGAAGGCAGATCCGGAGAGGCGCTGCTGAGTTGCGAGCAGGGCCTGGTGCCGGCCGGATGGGCGCTGCCGCAGCCGGGAATGCCCAGCCGCTCCAGCTGCCCACAGGATAAAGCCCAGGGTTCCCCGGCCGGGCGCAGGCCTTCCATATCCCCCCACCTGCACACCTGCGCTCACAAAGTTCCCCAACACCTGGAATGCAGGAATGCCCTCCGTGCACGCTGCCCCGCTCCCACCCTGATCCCTTCCCCCCCCCGGCTCGGCTCCTGGGACGCCGGATACGTCCATTGTAGCACCCGGCCAGGAGGGAGCAGTCCGCGGGAACTTACCCCAGGAACCCCGAGAGCCTCCGGGGTTCCCAGCCCCACCCTCGCCCTCGGCCAGGTCGGACCCTCTGTGGGCGTTCTGGTGAGACGGCGTCGTTGCCCATCACCCTCGCCCCCAGCTCAGCCTAGAGCGCCAGGGGTCCGAGGTGGAGCGTTCGGACACACGCCCAGTTTGGCCAGGCTCGGGAGGAGAGTCCGGGTGCGGCGAGGTGGGCCTCTGGGACTCACCCTTACTCCTTCACCGTTCGCTCCTCTTTATAGCTACCGGGGCCAAAGGTTGGGGACTCGGGGCGCGGCTGGAGCCTACAGCTCCCGGAGCATAGTTAAGCGTTAACCCGCAGGCCCTGGGCCAGGGTGCTGGGCTGCTGTGGGCACCCGGTTCCGCCCGACCGGGAGGCGAAGCGGGGGGTAGGGCAGAGACGGGAGGGGATGGGGTCTGCGCAGGGTGCGGGGTGAGCCGGGGAGGCCAGCGGAGCCTGGGGCTGGGCGGGGTGAGCCGGAAGGCCGGTGGGCCAGGGCAGGAAGGGAGGGTGGGTGGGCCTGGAGCTGGGGCGCGGGGGCGGGACCCCGCGCGTGGCTGCGGGGCGCGCTCACCTGGCGGCCGCGGACCCGCCCTAACCTGGTTTCCGGCGGGGCGGGGCGCGGCGCGGCAGGGGCGGGGAGGGGGCGTGCCCGGGGCGGGGCGTTCCGGGGGCGGGGCTGGGCTTCCCGCAGACGTCAGGGACCCGCGCGCGAGGCCGCAGGCGGCCGCTCTGCCGTGGGCTCGGCCCGGGCTGCCGCGAGCGTGCGGGCCGCGCCGGGCATGTCCTAGGCGGCGGCCCCGCCCAGCGCTCGGCCGGGCGGGCGGGAGGGCCAGGACCGAGCCGGGCGGAGCCGGAGACCAAGCCGGGGACTGAGGCGAGCTGGGAACCGAGCCCGAATCGCAGGTAGGACGCGCCGGCCCAGCGCTGGCCGCGGCCCGGGCCTCCCACCGCCCGCACCTGCACGCTTGTGGGGCTGCACGGGGCGCGGGGTCCCGGCCGAGGCTGGACAAAGGCTCAGGGATAAGGGGTGCGCCCGGCGCACCTGGCCAGGCCGGTCTCCGCCGCCGCGGAGGCGGCCCAGGTCTGCGCCAGGCCGGGAGGAGCCGCCCCACGCGCGTCTACGCGGCCTGGCTGGGTACGTTTCTATGCGGCCTGGGGAGGGGGCGGCAGGCCTGGGCGCCCCGGTCCCCGCCCCGGCACCGGCTCGGCCATGGCTGCCCCCGGAGAGCGCTGATTCAGAAGGCGTCGCTCCCTCCCCCGCCAGGCCCGGCGCTCCCGCCCGGCCGCCTCTCTCCTGGCCTGGCCTCTTCTCCCGCGGTCCCTCCCTCCGTCTTCCTCCTCCTCCCCTCTCTCCTCATTTCCCTTAGCCGCCGTCTGCCTGCTGTCCCGGCCTCTCCCGGCCTGTGCGCTCCTTCCACCGCCGGCCTGCACCACCCGGCTCGCTGCCCTTCCCCGCCCCTGGGCCCCTGCCATCTTTCCCTGCCTCACCTCCTACTGTGGCCCTTACGGCTGGGACTGCAAGTTTGGGGCGTTTATTTTTCTTCCTCTTAGCAACGGTGGCCAGCCTAGCCCCGAGGCAGCCGAAAGCGGTTTTGGAGCGTCGCTGGCTCCCAGGCCTTTTCAGGGTGGGCGGCTGGGGCAGCGGCTGGCCTGGCTCTGGCATGGCCACATCACCAGGCTCTGGGGCTCGGGTTCTCTTTGCCTTAAGCAGGGGCTGTGGCTTCCTCAGGGTGGGCCGCGGCAGGTGATGGCAGAGTGTGAGGGCTAGGAGGGCTGGCTGGGGGCCGGCGGTGCAATGGTGGGGTGGGCCCTGCCGGATAGAGCACCCTATGGTCTCCCCCAGCAGCCCTGGGGGGAGGGCGGGGCTGTAGAGGCCTCCTGGGGGCTCCACTGCCTGGGGCCGCAGAAGCATCAAAGCCCCACCCCTTGCCTAGGGCCTGCCTGCCTGGCTGGAGCCTGGGTTCCTGGTTTAGGAAGGGCAGGGCCCCCAGGGTGGAGCTACCTTCTCCTGGTGAGGATTTTTCTACATCTTCCCACCTGCCTGCCTAAGGTGAGGGTTTACCATGGGCTGTGCGGTCACTTGGGCGTTCACACTGGCTGGAGCTGGGTGTTGGTTTTCCCTGCTGCTCACCGAAGGGAGCTGAGATCTGGTAAAGAGCCTCAAAGCTGAAGATGTTGGGTGTGGGCACTGGGCAAAGCAGGGACAGGGTCCACCTTCAGGGCAGGGCCAAGGCTGCTGAGATGATGAGATTGACTCACTCTTCTGCCTTTCACCCTCACGTGGTTGTGGCCTTGCCCCTGCCCTCACGTTGCACTCAGGCCAGCAGCCTCCCCTTCTCCTCTGCTCCCCTGGGCCCAGCCACTGTCATCTCTGTCCTGGGTTATCGTCCTCACTTCTTGACTGGTCTCCTGGGTGAGAGCCCCATGCCCACTCAGGGACTCCGGGGCTGGCCTCACAGGTGTGTGACCTGGACACCCCCACGAGCCCTTGCTTGGACCCCACACTTGGTGTCTTGCTCAGCTCCCCTCCTCATGGTTTTTGAACAAGGGCACCACGTTTTCTTTCTGTGCTGGGCCCTGCAGTGAGGGAGCTCTTTAGGGACTTCATCCGCCTCCAGGACCAGCCACAGGACTCCCAGGGGAATGCGAGGCCCTCCATCCCTCTGCGCTGTCCCTCTGCGCTGGTGGCACCCGCTGTTCTCTCTTCCTGGAATGCAGTCCCTTCATGGGCTCACTTCCACCCCTATCCTGCTGAGCCCGGATGCTGCCTCCCAGTGAGCCCCCTCCCCGCCCTGCCTCTGTGTTCCCTGTGTCCCTCTTTGTACCTTCTCATGAGCCATTTCTGTTCTCCATGCCTGCCCCTGCTGAAGGGAGCGCCGGGATTCTGGGACTCTGTGTTTCGGTCACGGCTGGCTCAGCCCAGGCCACCTAGCTCATGGCAGCACTCAGATGTGCTTCATGGACCGTCGGTGCCGTACAGTGGGGTGGGGTGCCCAGGACATGTGTGCTTGCGGGCTCCGGTGTGCAGGGTGCATGTTAGCGGCGTATAGGGCCCCTGGCTGCCCAGGGTTGGGTCTCGGGGTGACATCAGCCCTGGCCATTACTCAGGCTGTCCCCCTCTTAACCTCCAGACTGCTACCAGGCTCCCTGCTACTAGCCCCTGACCACACCAGCCCCTCAGACCACCTCCTCTTTGTTGATGTCACTGGGAAGGTGGGCACCAAAGCTTATTTCCTTCTTGGGCACTGAAGGGGTTGCCTGATGCTGCCCTTGCGCCATGGCCACCAAGGGACGTTTGGCCTCCTCTCAGTGGTGGACATATTGATGACTCAGGGCCCCTGTCTCCAGTTCTGTCCCTGCTGCCTGTCACCCCAGTCCCTGTCTGGGGCTCAGTCTCAGAGTGTCCTGCTGTGGGGAGTGGGCCCTCTGGTTCAGTGTGTGTGCTGGGGTCAGTCTGGTACTGTGGACCTGGCATCATGGGGAGCCTGATGGACCATGCTGGGTCCTGCCCATGAGCTGCTCCTGGTGGGTCACATGGAGGTGGGGTCACATACAGGCAGTGCAGCCAGTGTCCCCATGAACTTCAACCCCTGACACCTGGAAGACAGAAGACATTAGGTGTGCTGGGGCCTGGAGGATAAGGGAGGACCAGGCAGCCTTAGCCAGGGATGGATGTGATGGGGAAGGCCGGTCACGAGGGAAAGGCCTGGCAGTGGGACTCAGGATCATCCTCAGGGAGGAGGGGTGGCTTGGCGAGGCTGGAGCCCAGCTTCTCCGGAAGCTGCCCGCTTGCCTTGGAGGGACAGGATCTGGGCTGGGCCTTGGATGTGTCCAGGGCGTCCCACTCTAACAAGCCCCTCTTCCCCAGGGCCAGCCAGCACCAAGATGAGCGCCACGTCCTGGTTCCTGGTGAGCAGCAGCGGCGCCCGCCACCGGCTCCCTCGAGAGCTCATCTTCGTGGGGCGTGAGGAGTGTGAGCTCATGCTGCAGGTTCGCAGGGGGCACTTGGGGCCAGGAGGGTAGGGGTGGACAGTCCCGTCCCTCTAGGGGCCAGGAAGGTGCCCACCCCACTTGCTGCAGGCCACCCTGGCCAGGAGGCCACCATGCAGCCTGGGCCAGGTCTCTTGACCTGGGCCCAGGATGTACCGTGGGTTCTGTGGGCGCGAGCAGAGGCGGGGATGTGCTCACAGGCTCGGGTCCCTGCCCTGTTCATATCCCTGTCTCTGACAGGAGGGTGCTCAGGCTTTTGTCAGGTTCTCAAAGTCATTGGGGTCCCTAGAAGTGTGAGTTGGCATCCTTGTGCAGAGAGGGAGCTGAGGCCTCGGCTTTGCGAGGTGCTGGAAAGCCAGTCTGTCTATACCCTTGTTGTCTGGGAGCCCCGCCTGCGCTGTGAGTGCCGCCTGAGCGGGGGTCCCAATGTCTTGGTCCCACCTGCATCCTGATGAAGGCTGGTGCGTTTTGATGGTCCCCAGGCATGAAGGGGCTCTTCTCAGAGCATGAGAGCCTGCCAGGCACCTGCACTGGCAATTGGAAGTTTCTCTGGCCCGGGTTTGAGGTCTGAGTTTGGCTTCGTGGGGGTTTGCGATCTGGCTGTTTGAGAACCAAGAGCAGGGTGCTGAGCTGACCACATAGGTCCATCCTGGCCGGCCCGAGGTCCTTCTTCCACCCTGTGTCCCTGCGAATGAGTTGGGCTCCCTGTCCTGGCTTACCCCAAGCATGGCATGTGGGCCCCTGACCCAGGTGGATGGCACTGTCCAGTCTAGCTGAGGGCCTGCAGGTGCAGGGAGCCGTTTTGCCCAACAGGGTCCCATTACCTCACTCAGGCCTTGCTTCCTGATGCCGAGTGCCACTGCCACAGGCGCCCAGACTGTGCTAGGCTCTGATGAGGTGGGCAGGCCTCGGGCTGTGGCGAGGGGTCCTGGCCACGTGCGCATTCCCTGGGGCAGACCGTGTTTGTCTGCCTCTGCCCAGGGCAACCCCACCCAGTATTGCTGCATGTGTCCTGCTGCGGTAGGAATGTTTGTATCCCCTGCAATTCAGAGGTCAAACTTCATTCCCAGCGTAGTAGCTTCAAGAGATGGGGCCTTTGGGAGGTGACTAGGGCGTGAGGCTTTGCCCTTGGGAATGGGATCAGGGCCCTTAAAAAGAGGCTGGAGGAAGCTGACTTGCCCCTTCTGCTCCGTGGGGATGCAGCATTCAAGGTACCATCCTTGAAGCAGAGACAGGGCCCTCTCCAGACACCAGATCGGCTGGTGCCTTGAGCTTGGGCTTCCAGCCTTCAGAACTGTGAGCAGTACATTCCTGTGATTTCCACATTACTCAGGAATTTTGTTACAGCAGCTGGGATGGACTAAGTCCTGACATCCCAGCTTCTCCCCAGACGTCCTCTGACTTGCTTGAGCCTGGACCCAGCAGGTCTCTCACCTTGCAGTTGGTTGTTCCGGCTCTGAAGTTCTTTAATCTGGAACATTCTCTCCCCTTTTTCTCTTTTCTTCATGCCTTTGGTAGCCAGAGAGAGTCGGTGGCTGGGGGCAGGAGTCAGCAAATGTTTTCTACAAAGGGCCTGGTAAAGATTTTAGGTTTTGCGGGCCATGAAGTATCCACTGCAGCCCAGCCCTGTGGCCATGGCGAGGGGCGGCCAGGGAGCGTGCGTGAGCAGCGGAGGCTGGCGCGGCAGTACCTGCACTTCATTTATGGACGTTGAAGTATCGATTTCCCATCATTTTCATGTGTCATGAAATAGTCCTTTGATGATTTTCAGTCACTTAAAAGTGTAAAGGTCATTCTTAGTTTTCAGGCCATCCAAAGACAGGCAGCAGGCCGCAGGCTGTGCCCACTGCCTCATAGGGCCCACTGCCGGATTTGGCTGGTGGCTCCTATGGTCCATGTGCAGGGGTGGCATCAGAGATGGCCACGCTGCTCTACCTAGGGTGGCCAGGAGGGCTTCTCGCAGGAGGCACTTTGGGGCCTCTGGAAGAAGCCAGAACCAGCCTGCAGGCAGGGGACTGGTGTGGGTGGTCTTCCTGCCCACCCCTGCACCAGGCCTGCTCTGCCTGCTTCTCCCTGGGGTGAGAAAAGGTGCTGGGAGCAGGGTGCTCAGGGTGAGTTTGGGGTCCGATTTCAGACTGCACCTGTCAGTGGAGCCCTGAGCAGGTAGGAGCGTTGAGGGCTTCCCAGCTCTCCTCGGTGGCCGCCGCTGGCCTGGGCCCTCACTGGGGGTGGGTGGTGTGGCCATTGTAAGATGCATCTCCGTGGGGAAACTGAGGCTCAGGGAGGCCTTGCAGGTGCGGCGAGTGTGGGAAGGCGGCCGCCTCCTGGTGCCCCTGCAGCAGCCTCCTGCCTGCCCACCCCTGCCCCCTGCGGCCTCTATTACCCTTACTCACTCCCTGTGCAGCTGCCCTAGAGGCTTCTCACTCCCACCCCGTAGCCCCACGTCTGGCTTCTGGGCCCCTGTGTTGCCCCCACCTCAGGATGTTTGCACCAGCCATCCATCCCTGCAGCAACTTCCTTGGCAGCTGTGCCAGGACCCCCACCCTCTTGGCTCATGCTCGGGGGCCTCAGTGGCCCTTTCCAAACACTGCTGCTCCCCCGAGGCCCTGTCCACCTCTGCTCAGACCATCCACATACTGCCTGGAGCCTGCCCTGTCCTCAGCTTCCAGCCTTCTCCTGGACAGCTGCTGCACTGCGGCCTCTCAGAGGCATCCCAAGCTCGGGCAGAACAAAACCTGCCACCCACTGTCCCTTCCACCTGGGCCCCAGCCAGGGTCCCCTGCCCTCTGCCCAGTGCCACCCCCGCCATACCTCACGCACAGACAGGAACGCAGGCCTCCACTGTACCCAGCCTCTTTCTCCCCACACCTGCCCTGGCTCTCCGGATCTGGCTCACACCCACCTTCCTGTCCTGGAACCTCCACACTCTGTCCCAGCACCCCCTCCACAGTCCTTGCTTTCAACCCCACATCTTTCCACTGGGCAGGGTGCCAAGAAGAGACGCTGCCCTCCTTTGGCATCCATTACAGAGAGGGGCCAGCAGGGTGTCTGGGGTCCAGTCCTGTGTGAAGAAGGTGGTCCTGGGGACTGAGCAGTCAGCAGACACCTGCCTACGTTGTACTGAGGCCCTTGGGGCCAGTGGGGAGGGGGAGGCTGTGGGAAGACAGAGGACAGAGCTGAGCCTGGGCTGTGGGGACAGGACTCAGAGGGGAGACAGGCAGAGTGGGCAGCCCCGTGGCCTGGGCTTTCACTAGGCAAGAGGGGCAGAAGCTTGGACCACAGCGGGCAGAGGGGTGAGGAGTTGTGTTTTGGGCAGAGCTGCCAGCCATGTGCTGTCCCACGGGCCACGCTTTCCAGGGCCCTGCCTTTGTTCCCTACAGTGTCCTTGTTCCCAGTGCAAATGTGGCACAGAACTGGTACCCAGCAAACAGGCGTTAAATGATGCAGGGACGTGGACCCAGGCAGGACTTCCTGCTGTGGCTGGCACTCCTGTGGTGGCTGAAGCTGTGATAGAGGGTGTGGAGGGGCGTGTGTGCATGTGTAAGTGTGCGTGTGCGTACATGCACATATCTATAGGTGCACACATCTGTGCATTGTGCACATGCCTGTGTGTGCGTGTGTCATGTGGGTGTGTGTTCTGCGGGTCTGTGGGGAAGCATCCTCTGTGGGAGTGTGTGACAGCTGGGATTTGCACACTCACATCCTGACCCAGAGACCACAGCCCAAGCAGGCCCGGGCCTCTGCGCACAGCATGTTGGGCCAGTCTGCTGTGGGTGCCTGTGGCCGCCCATGGGGAACTCGGTGAGTGGCAGGAGTTTGTGTCCAGAGCCCTGGCTGCTGCCGCTGCCACTCGGCACAGCTGGGCCAGGCTGTTGCCACAGAGGGCATCAGACGTGAACTTGGGAAACATCTTTATTCTGTTTTAAAGTGAGTACAAATTACTAGACGCATGTCCCAAAATCAATGGGTTTGGAGCGTCTTCCAGCCATGTCACATGTCTGTGTTTGCCTGGCTGTTTCTGCACGAGTTCCTCCGCAGGCCCTGGTTTCTGTTGTTTTAAGTCTTGAGTCCTGGGTGGGGGGCCACCCCTCATGGGTGGCTGGAGGCTTGGCCAAGTGTGGGGCTGCTTCTGGCCTACAGTGCTGGCGCTGGAGAGGGGAGTTTCTGGAAGGGGCTCCCTGTGTGTCTCCAGTGCTTCCGGCAGTCTGGGGAGGGGCTCGGCAGAAGCAGAAGCAGGTCTGGTGAGAGAGCCCTGGCTGGGGGTAAAGTGTCCACCTGGGGTTGGGCCGGACGGCCGGGCTCCGGGTGTTAAGGAGGGTCCTCTGGGGGGTCCTGTGCTGAGTCCGAGGAGCCTGAAGCTGGGGTGGGCTGGGTGGGGTGAGGAAGGTGGGTGTCGGGAGGGGAGGGGCCCTAGACTAAAGGTGAGACCCAGGCCTGGGCAGGGACATGGTGTGCCCAGAGCTGGCAGAGTCATCGGACTGAAGCTTGACTGTGGCCTGGGAGGGGTAAGAAAGCTTTGGAGAGGCCTCAGGGCCTGTGGCAAAGGGGGCTGTGGAGATGGAGGCGGACCGAGGGCTGCCGAGTGGAAGGAAGACACTCCAAACCCATGGATTTTGTGGGCCTTGCTGGAGCCTGTGCTGGAGAGGGGTTTGGTGGGTGAGCCCTCCAGGGAAGGCCTGGGGCGGGCGGGGCTCCAAGGGCCTGGAAGATGTGCAGAGGTGTGTCCAGGAGGAGGCCCCGAGGCCCAGGGGTTCTGAGACTAGGGGAGCAGCAGGGAGATATCCAGGCTGGAAACCCCTCGGGGGGGTCACTCCTCAGCAGAGAGATGGCATCCAAACCACCTGCCCCCAGCCACCTCAGCCCCTTTCGAGGGGACAGGGACAGTAGCTCCCTCCTTTATGCCCCTTGTGGAGCCCGTTCCCTGGGGAGGTCTCATGCTGGCGGGGAGGGGCCTAGCCCAGCCCCAGCCTCAGCGCTTCCTTTCTCTGAGACAGCAGCAGGTCCCTCTGGCCCGGTAGAGCCCACATATCGGGCAGGCTAAGGTGGGGCTGCTGGCCTGTGCACAGAACAGGGTGCAGGAGGAGGTGAGCCCCAACCCCCAAGGGAACACCAGGCCTCCCAGCTTCCAGGCTGCACTCTCAGGCAGGACTCCCTCAGGGCTGCCAACAGGACAGTCAGTGGCCTGGGGTGTCTCCAGCAGCCATCCTAGAGAGCTAGGGAGGGGGTCTCAGGACAGGCTTCTTGGAAGAGGTGAGTGCTGGGGGTGGCCTGTGTCTGGGGCCTTCAGTGCTTGGTGGGAAGTCCGATGGAGGAGGTGATGTCTGGCGTCACCCTCCCCAGGCCAGGATCCTCCCCCAGCCTGTCCGGCAGAGACTGCTGCTGGGGTGGCTAGGAGCCGTGAAGCTGTCTGGTTTTGTTTTGTTTTGAGATGGAGTCTTGCTCTGTTGCCCAGACTAGAGTACAGTGATGCGATCTTGGCTCTCTGCAACCTCTGTCTCCCAGGTTCAAGCAGTTCTCCTGCCTTAGCCTCCCGAGTAGGCACCTACCACTGCGCCCAGCTAATTTTTCTGTCAAGGTCAGACCCACTCTACCAGAGACCTGTGGCTTTGGCTAGCAAGTGAGCTGGCACCAGGAGTCCCACCAGGATCCACCTTCCCAGGGAGGCATGTGGGGCAGGTGGAGCGGCTCACCTGGTCCTGGGAAAGCGTGGTCTTCTTCCGGGCAGGCAGCTCAGGGACAGCTGCACCCAGGACCCTGCTTTCCCCTTTAAACCGCCCTGGCACTCCTGCCCACTTCCTGGGGGGACTTAGGGTCCTGACAGGATGATGTGTGGATCCTGCCCATCCCCCCACCACCCTCCACTGTAGTCCCCACCCCCACCCTCCACCGCAGTCTCCACCCCCCCCTCCACTGCAGTCCCCACCCCCACCCTCCACTGCAGCACCACCACTGTGGCTTGAGCCAGGCACCCTGGGCTTCTGAGTGCCCACTCCTCAGTGGCAGTGGCACTGGCATAAGGCTGGCTCTCAGTGCTGCTGGCTATAGGGTCCACTGCCACGTTGGGTGCCAGAGATAGGTTCCAGCTCTGCAGGGTTCTGTGAGCCGCTCCTGGCTAGTGTGGAGACGAGAAATTGTAGAAATAAAAGACACAAGACACAGAGATGGAGAAAAGAGAGTTTAGGCCCAGGGGTCCACTGCTAACCAGATCGCAGAGACCTGCGGTGGCCCCGAGTGCCGGCAGGCTCTCACTTTTATTGAGCTGCAAATCTGGGGACAGGGTAGATAGGGCACGGTCTTGGAAGTCAGTGACTGGGGGCAGGGTAGATAGGGCATGGCAGTGATAGGTCAAGTACATCACCTGTCATTCAGGTAGGGGCTCAGGAATTTCTGGCACCCGAAGTGAGGTAAGGAGCATAATGCATCAGCACCTTTTCCATACTTATCAAGAAAGAACTAAAACATTAAGATTTATATTACTATTACTGATGATCTTTTCTAAGAACAAAGAGCCAGGTGCAGAAGCAGAACATCATAGTGGACAGCATCACAGAGACGGTTAAGCCCCCGGATGTCTGCGGGCCTCCCTGACAGCCGTCCGGCCTACTGCAAGAGCTTGGAGAAGCGGAGTTTTCTCCTAACTCCTCTGGCGAAGGAGACGTCTCAGCTATTTTGGACATCTTCCCTAGCTGGCTAAACAGCGGGTGCTTTCCCAGTGCTGGCGCAGCCGCACAGCCGAGGCACCCTCTAGCAGCCCTTAGGCGGGTGGGCGTGACAGAGGCTTAGAGCATCTTGCCGTAGGGTCATTCATTTCACAATGTCAACCCAGGTCACACTTCTGACCCTAGAGGCATTAGTAAAAGAATTACGATTACCTATGAATAACTAAGATCACATATGAATAACTAATAACTACTACAGTTATATTTCTAGTTACTTTTTTCTTCATTATTTATATGGAAATAGGCTGAGGCCTTTTGTTCCTGCCTCTGCACTTATGGGATCTCCCCTCTACAGCTAGCCACCATGAGCCCCCGCCAGCTGCAGCTTCCCTGCCCTGGCACCTCTGCAGAGGTCTCAGCCAAGATGGACCATTGAGCCCGTGTCCCCCACCAGCCCCTGCTGTGCGTTCTCCTCTCTGAGTAAGGAAGGAGGCCCTGCCCTGAGTGCTTCTAGTCCTTGCCAGGGTTGCTGGGGGAGGCCCCACACCAGTGTTGAAGGATGGGGCCCAGTGGTGGGGCAGTGATGCCCAGCTACTGGGGCGGCCTGCACATGGCAGGCTGAGAGTGACCAACCTGAGGGGCCCGCGCTCTCACCTGGGAGACTGAGAAGCCATGCTGGCACTCAGGAGGGATGTCCAGGTCCTAGTCATGTGGACTGTGGGCCGTCCTGTCCCAGGGCTGGGGGACTTCCTTCAGACCCATTGCTGCCTGTGGAAGCTGGCCTGGTGTCTTGTGGGTACACTGCCTTGATGTTCCGTAGGTGGTAGTGAGGGGCACACACTGTCTGGGGCAGGACTCAGTGGCTTCCCTGGGTCAGCTGATTCTGCTGGCCTTTCCTGAGGCTGCCCGCCAGGTCTGTGGCTCTCAGGTTTGGGGCAGGAAAGGTGGAGTGGCGGGCCGGGTGGGCAGTGGCCGTGCTCACAGCATGTGAACAAGTAGAAAGTATCTCCCCATGCCCCAGCGGGTCAGTGACGGGGGCTTCGCTGTGGCCTTACAATTGGACGACTGGGGTTGACCTTGTGAGGACAGTGGGGCACCTGTCCTCAGGGCATGGTCCTGGGTGGACTGGTGGCCTGGAAAGGGTCCACAGCACTCAGGTGGACCCACCAAAGGTATGGACGCTGGCTGAGAGTTGTGCATGTCCCTGTGGGGCTGGGCCAGGAGTAGGGGAGGGCTCCCTGAGACAGCCCCCCTCACTGCCAGCCTGGCTGCCACCACCTGACCTTGGGAGGGAACAGTGTGTGCCAGATGACCAGAGGGCTCCCACCACTCCCACGGCCCAGCCAGGAGCAGCACTGGGGAGGGCAGTCATGGGGCAGCAGCAGAGGGTAGGGGATGTGGCCCTGGCATCTTGCCAAGTCCTGGTCTGGAGGCAGGGTGGGCACACTCTGGTAGGAGGCCTGAAGGCTACTGCTGGTGTGTGGAGGGCAGGGGATGGAGCAGGGGTGCCTCTGCCTCCTGGGTGTCATCTCCTCCCATGGAGCACCTGAGAGCCAGCTGTGTGTCTCCCCAGTCCCGCAGTGTGGACAAGCAGCATGCCGTCATCAACTATGACCAGGACAGGGACGAGCACTGGGTGAAGGACCTGGGCAGCCTCAATGGGGTGAGTGCCAGAGGCCCTGGCCTGGCATTTTAGCAGCCATACCCTTCAGCCCTGGCCCCTCCCTCTCAGCTGTGGGCCCTCCCCCAGCCCTGGGCCCTCCCCCAGCCCTGGCCCTCCCTCTCAGCCCTGGGCCCTCCCCCAGCCCTGGGCCCTCCCTCTCAGCCCTGGGCCCTCCCCCAGCCCTGGCCCCTCCCTCTCAGCCCTGGGCCCTCCCCCAACCCTGGCCCCTCCCTTTCAGCCCTGGTCCCACCCCAAGATCTGGCCTCTCTTCCAGATCTGTCCCCATCCCCAATTGCAGAGGCCCCAGGCCTCCCCAGAAGGCTTCCCCTGGCAGGGACTTAGGACCCCCAACAGTCAGACTATGCTTACATGGAGAAGGGACCCTTCAGATGGGGAGGGAAGCACTGGGCTGGGGAATGGGGCCCCTAAGATGGAAGGAGCTGTGCTTGGGTACCCAATCTGGGGGGGTGTGATCCTTTCTTCTGTGAGTTGGGAGTGGCAGGGGCAGGAAGGTAACTAGAAGGGAACGGGGTGTAGGGTGGAAGCAGGCAGGAAGGATGGAGGCCCCTCTCTGGGGGTGTGTCTGTCCCCGAGGTCCCTGTCTCTTGCTGAGCTTGGTGGACTCCAACTTGCCCTAGGACACTCCATCTTCACTGCACCCTGCAGTCCTGAGCTGGGGGGCCCTAGCGGCCTCTGTGGGACACTCCATCTTCACTGCACTCTACAGTCCTGAGCTGGGGGGCCCCAGCGGCCTCTCAGCAGCCCCTCAAGGATCTCTGGCCAGGGGGCTCAGGCTGCTGGGTTCTGTCCTGAGCTCCCTCCTCCTGCAGCATGCTTGTCTGATAAAGCAGCTGCCCCTGAATGGCTGCACAGCAAGTGGCCGCTCCTCTGCCTGTGTGGGCTGCGTCAGCCACATGGGCTTTGAGAGGGTCCCCAGGGCTGCTGGCCCGGGTTGCATGGCACCAGCTGGGCCAGTGCTCCTGGGCCCTCCATCGCTGGCTACCTCTCAGGCCTGTGATGCCCACACACCTGCCTCCCACCTACCTCTGGGATTGGCACATTGACACCCCTGCCAGCGGGCAGCCTGGAGGGGGGTATCAGACCCGCTGAGGCCTGACCCCTGGCCAAGGGCCACCACAGGGCAGGCCTAAGCATATTGTGGGGTCGGAGTTGGGGCTGGGGCCAGCACGAGGCTGTGTGGCTGAGAGGAAGCACTTTTTAGAGGAGTCTACTTCACAAAGATGCTCAAAGGGTTCTGTTCCAGAGGGTTCTGTTGGGGTCCCTGCAGTGCTAGGTGGGCCCCGGTGCCTCAGTGCCCCTGGCCCACAGCTGTGGAACTTGGGGCTGGGCACCTGTGCTGCTGGTGCCTGGGACAGTGCTGCACAGGCCCCGCTCTCCGTGGGTTCCAGAGAGTTGGTGCCCCCCATCACCCCGCCCACAGCCGCCCACCCGCTCAGCTCCACCCTGCTGCCACCTGTTTTCCCTGCAGACGTTTGTGAATGACATGCGAATCCCGGACCAGAAATATGTCACACTGAAGCTCAACGACGTCATCCGCTTCGGATACGATATCCTCCTCCCAGCCCCTTCCTCCTGGGCTTCTCAGTCCCCAGGGCCATAGTCACCCTGCTACTCCAGCAGCAGAGCTGTCACCGCTGGGCCCACGGGGCTACAGAGCATGGAGGATGACCCTAGGGCTGGGCCCCACCTGCTGATGGTCCACCCCAAGGAATGCTAGTCCCTGAAGCCTGACCCCAGTGGATGCCCTGGCCATGGGCACCTGCTACTTACCCACCCACCCAACCTGAGGTCACATGGGGCCCGGGGAACTGGTGACCACTCCCTGAGACCCCGAGTCCTGGCCTGACCTTGGGACTGTCGGGCACATGGGTGGGCACAGCTGTGCCACCCCGAGAAGAAGGGGGCCCCTCCTCTGCCTGACTCAGTGGGCCCTTGAGCTGGTGCACCTGTTGCTGTGTGTGGACTTCAGCGCAGGCTCTTGGCTTTTCTGCTCTGTGTTCACCTTAATGCGCATCCACATTCCAACATGTATGTGCTGGAGCGGGTGCAGCACCGGGTTCCGGAGGAGGCGCTCAAGGTCAGTGCTGGCCACGCCCGGGGGTCATCCTCCCCACGAGGGCTCAGCCGCCCCATCGTCCCCTCCATGCTCCCACTTCCATCTCCTCGGCAAACATTCTCCGGGCCTTGTGGGCGCCATGAGTCAGGCCAGCCTGTCCTGCCCTGCCAGATGGTCCAGTCTGGCAGGTGGGAAGGTAGTCATTACCCCCAGCCTGCTGCAGTGACAAGATGGCAGGGGCACTGGGGCGTGGGCACCACTGTTGTGGATGCAGCAGGACTGGGACTCTGGGAGGGGCCTGGGAGGAGGCACACTGCATGGTCAGCCTACTGGAGCTCCTGGACTTTCTGAACTGCGGTGTGGGGCACTGGCAGGTTCAGCTCTGGCTCACAGAACAAGCAGCTCGTTGGGTGTGTCGGGTGGCCAGAGCCACAGAGGCCACAGGGCTCACCCTGCAGGAGGGTGCAGCAGGGCTGAGGCGGGGGCAGGAGCCTACCTGGGAGCAGGGGGCCCCATTCAGAGGGCTAGGAGGGTATAGAGCCCCTGAGCCCCCCAGCATCTTTTTGGGGGTGTCTCTCAGGTTAAGGAGTTTTGGGGCCTCATAAAGGGCTTTAGATTGATTCTCTGACATTACAGTTATTTGCAGTCTTTGAAGCTGAAGGGATTAAGGGTCTCTAGACAGAGTGTTAGGGTCTCTGAGGCTGGGGAAATGTGGTTTCTCTGTGAGTGAGCTATTTAGGGTTCCTTAGGCTCAGGGGATTTGAGGATCTACGTGTTAGAGGATTTGGCGTTCCTCTGAGTGAAAGGATTTGAGTTCTCTGGAGCTGAGGTACTTTGGGGTCTCATGCTGAGGGGATTAAGTTCCTCCAGGTTAGAGATTTGAAGTCCTTCAAGGTGGCGGGATTTGGGGTCACTTCAGGCTGAGAGGATTTGTTGCTTCTCAGGGTGAGGGGATCTGAGGTCTCCCAGGCTGAAATGTGAAGGTCTTAGACTGAGGGTTTGTAAGGGTTTCACACTACACGGCCAAGGCCCCCCGAGTTCCTGTCAGTCTCTCTGCTCTCCTCCCACGCTGCCCACCCTGGCCGGGTGCCCTCTTGGAGCCCCTCAGGAGGTAAAAACTGCCCCCAGCATATTGATGAGGCCGCCATGGGGGTGGCCAGAGGCAGGAAGGAGGGGTGCTGATGGCTGATGATGGCAGTCTTCAGGGATGGGCATCCTTGAGGGTCCTTTCCCCCGTGTGCTGAGGACACACACGGCCAGGGCTCCTGTGCGGGCGTGAGGGTCCTGGGTGGGAGGAGTGTTTCCTCTCCCTCGATTCGTGGAGCACAGATTCAGGGCCCTGATCAGAGCTCCCCAGTAGCCCTGTGTTGCCGGGTGCTTAGCCCATTCCTCAGATGGTCTCTGAGCAGCACAAGGCCCCCCAGCCTGCCAGGGGCAGGGCCCAAGGGAGCCAGGTTCTGTCTGATGGCACAAGCAGCCCTGCTGCCACCCCAGGGCCCCCATTCTGATGACCTCGGCCTGTTGTGCCCTGCCACACCCAAGCAAGCCCCTGCTTCCCCTGGAAGCTGCCCCACCTCAGGCTTGAGCTGAACCCCGAGCTGTGTGACCCAGGCAGGCTCAGGCTTTGTTTGCTCTTTTGGGGTTGGGGGGGCGTTAGGGAGAGCTTGTGACATGCAAAGTCATACCTGGGACCTCTGGATGGATGGATAGCTGGGCCCCGTCCCTTGCCCCATCTGGCCTGCCCACAGCACGAGAAGTACACAAGCCAGCTGCAGGTGAGCGTAAAGGGCTCGGCGCCCAAGAGGAGCGAGGCAGTGCCGGAGCACACGCCGTACTGCGAAGCCTCGAACCCCAGGCCGGAGAAGGGGGACCGGAGACCAGGAACAGGTAGGCCCAGGCAGTGCGGATAGGGTGAGCACACAGGGCCACTGTCAGGCCCTCTGCCCTGCACCTGCCTCCCTGCACCCTCACCCGTGCCACACATGCCCGTGAATACCCACACCCTCACCCACTGCACTCACCTACCTCTGTAGGCCTCACCCCGTCCCCACCTGCCCATACTCTCACTGTTGTACACACACCTGCCCGTGCACACGCCCGGCTCACCCCTGTGCACACCTACCTGTGCGTGCCTGCACCCCTTGGGCCACCAGCTGGGCACCCTGTGTCCCCAGTGGTGAGAGGCAGGTGTTGGGGTGTGCAGCTATGCCCCCTGACATCAGGCATTTGGACTCGATTCTGCAGAGGACAGAGCCAGCAGGGCTCAGGGGTTGGTGGTGTCCAGTGAGACCTGGTTTGTGCCTTTGCAGTCAGTGCGGCAGGTGGGCAGACGTCTGGGAGGTGGGCAGACGTCTGGGAGGAAGGCAGCCGCTGCACAGGTCTGGTAGGCACAAGCAGGGGGTGTGGAGCTGAGAGCGAGAAAGGGCCTGGCTGAGTGTGGGCAGTCGGGATGGGGGTCCAAGCCTGAGGCCCCAGTGTAGGACTCAGGTTCTGGTTAGACAGGTGTATCCGGGGATCAGGCTCTCTGCTCCCACCTTGGTCCAGAAAGGGTTACCTACCTGCCCCCAGCTTTGGCCCCATGTCCCCCTTGTTCCCAGCATCACCCACACATCCACGTTGTGCTGCCACGCAGCTGCTGGTGTTGGGTCGGGATACAGGTCCTCCCAGAATGGAAGCCCGCTGGGGACTAAAGCTTTCCAGAAAGCCACCTGAGCTCCCCAGAGCACCTGTCAGCTTTCAGGCTGTGAAGCACGTGCAGCTGGTGACAGCTAGTGCGGAGCTGTCCCAGAGGTCATGACAGGTACAGCCAGCTAGGCAGCCTGCCTCCTTGGCTCCTTTAGAGCAGGGGCAGCACATTTTGGGGGCCGAGGAGGGGCTAAGGGCCAGCAGCAGATGGGGGACTGCCTGGTAATAGATGCCCCTGCCTCAGCAGCCCCTGGGTGTGATCCTGGGTCAAGAGTGAGTCCCCAGGGAGGGGTAGGCATGTGTGACACATCTCGGGGTCCCTGCATCTCCAGCACAGTGTGCACCTGGCTTCTGACAGGTGACTGGCCTCAGATCCTCTGGCCGCCCAGCAGTGTAAGCAGCTGGGGACTGTGACGCAGAGGCCCACTGGGCTCTGGCAAGGGTGGGGAGAGCATGGGCGGGGGCCCAGGAAGGAGACTGTGGGCATGAGGGCCAGTGCTCTGACCTGAGGGCACTGAAGACTGCTTCTGCTCACCGCTGCCCTCAGGAAGGGCGGGCTGCCAGCTTCTCAGTGGGTCAGAAGTCAGATTCCATCTGAAATACACAATTTTACTTCTGATCATTAAGGCAAACAAAGTAAAATGCCGCAGGGACCATGTAGACTGCCGTTGCCACCCACCCTCAGGGCCACCCGTTTGTGGCCTGAACCATTTACCAAGTGTTGGAGGTGGCTGGCCCCAGGTGTGGGCTCCTCCTGGCCTCTTGCCCTCTGTTGGATAAGCACTGGGCTCAGAAGCCTGGGGCAGGGCTGCAGAGATTTGCTGCCCCAGTATGGGGCTGCTGGCCCCCCCCCACCCTGCCCCAGGGGATGAGCCTCTGAGCACGTCAGAGGGGAGGGAAGAGGGGCCAGGTGGGGGGGGATGGAGGGGGGGAGGGGCCAGGTACACTGGAGCCTCTGAGCACATTGTAGGGGAGGGAGGGACCAGGCAGGGAGGGGCCAGTGAGCAAGCCCGGGACTCAGGATAGTCAACATTCTCCACAGAGGCAGGGCCCTGGGCTGCCACAGGGCTGTGCTGGGAGATGACGCTGGGGCCTGCCCCAGAGTCCAGCCTCTCCTGGGGTGCCAGTTCTCTGCCTTTCGCATTGGGAGCCCCAGCAACACTGAATCTGAACTCTCGCTCCCTCCACAGAGGCAGCTTCTTACCGCACGCCCCTGTACGGGCAGCCCTCCTGGTGGGGTGAGGACGATGGTGGCACGCTGCCTGACACCCAGCGCCAGGGAGAGCCATATCCAGGTTGGTCTTGGGGCCAGGCTGGTGAGACCCTGAGGGCTCCCAGAGGGTAGTGTGTGAAGGGGACGGCCTGGGCTTGAGGAGCCCACTCTGGGGGACATGGGACCTCTCTTCCCTTCTTGGGTGGAGTGGTTGGTCTCGGCTGAGGAGGATGGTGGCAGCTGGCTGCCCCGAGGCCAGTCTGAGGACCTCTTCCCACTCCAGAACGTCCCAAGGGGCCAGTGCAGCAGGAGGGGGAGCTCGACGGCTTCCGCGCCCCTGTTGAGCCTCAGGGCTGTACCTTCCGACGGGAGCCCAGCTACTTCGAGATCCCCACAAAGGAGACCCCGCAGCTGTCTCGGTCCACTGAAGTGCCGGCACACGAGATGCCCACGAAAGATGCGGAGGCGGGTGGGGGCGGAGCGGCCCCCGTGGTGCAGAGCCACGCCTCCTTCACCATCGAGTTTGATGACTGTAGCCCCGGCAAGATGAAGATCAAGGACCATATCACCAAGTTCTCCCTGCGCCAGCGGCGCACGGGCAAGGAGGCCACACCTGGCGAGATGGTGTCAGCTGAGACCAAGGTGGCCGACTGGCTGGTGCAGAATGACCCGAGCCTGCTGCACCGGGCCGGCCCTGGGGACGACCGCCACAGCACCAAGAGCGACCTGCCCATCCACACTCGCACCCTGAAGGGTGAGTGCCCAGCGGACGGCCCTGCCAGTCCCGAGATAGGCAGGGGACTGGGTGTTGGCTGGGTCTGCACGCCTGCCATGCTGAGGGGCCGTTCAGCTGAGGTGACTTCTGTCTTTCAGTTAATTGCTTAGGAACCGCCCGCCTGGTCAGGGGTCTGGCCCTTGAGCGCCTTCCTGTTGCACGTCTTCTCTGCCCCGTGTGGGGGCCCTGAGTGCTGGGCTGCTCTGCCAACTCTCAGGCATGGGGGGATGAGGCTGCCTGAGACCCATTGCCGTTTCCTTTCTGTCAGCCTGACAAGGTGGGGCTCCCTGTCTTCCCCAGGCCACAAGCACGAGGACGGCACGCAGAGCGACTCAGAGGACCCCCTGGCCAAGGCGGCTTCGGCGGCCGGGGTGCCCTTGGAGGCTGGTGGGGAGCAGGTACGGTTGCAGAGGCAGATCAAGCGGGACCCCCAGGAGCTACTGCATAACCAGCAGGCCTTTGTCATCGAGTTCTTCGACGAGGACACACCCCGAAAGAAGCGCTCTCAGTCCTTCACGCACACCCCGTCCGGGGACCCCAAGGCCGACAAGCGCCGTGGCCCCACAACGGCTGACAGGGACCGCCCCAGTGTCCCAGCCCCAGTCCAGGCGGGGGGCCGCAGCTTGGGGCCACAGAGGGCTGGCTCGCTCAAGCGGGAGAAGACAGAAGAGCGGCTGGGCAGCCCCTCCCCTGCCTCCCGGACCCCTGCCCGCCCCTTTGGTAGCGTGGGACGCCGCTCCCGCCTAGCCCAGGACTTCATGGCCCAGTGTCTGCGGGAGAGCTCCCCGGCCGCCCGGCCCAGCCCTGAGAAGGTTCCCCCGATGCTGCCCGCTTCCCTGACACCCCGTGGGGCCAGCCCCGTGGGCCTCCCGACCCCACCGCCCGCCCCCGCTGACCCCCAACTGACCAAGGCACGGAAACAGGAGGAGGACGACAGCCTCAGTGATGCAGGGACGTACACCATCGAGACCGAGGCTCAGGACACGGAGGTGGAGGAGGCCCGGAAAATGATCGACCAGGTGCGGCCAGCGAGAGCCCTCGTGGGGAAGAAGGAGTGGGGAGGTGAGGCCAGGGCGGACGTTGTCCTGCTCCAGCCCAGCTCTGACTCCTGCATCTGGCCCAGCCAGGCAGGAGGGCACCTGGTGTGCTGCCCACAGCCCCACCCCTCGCCTTCCCAGGGCACCGCCGGATGAGTCTGTATCCCAGCCAGCATGCTCCACTGACGGCCAGGCTGCACGTCCTGGCCACCAGCCACTCTGGTCAACCAGGTCCCTGTTCTCCTGGTGGCCTGGGGGTGGCCGGTCAGTGGAGGGTGGGGAGGTGGGCTTTTCTGACCCTCCATGCCTGGGACCATTTCCTCTTGGCAGGTCTTTGGGGTGTTGGAGTCCCCTGAACTCTGCAGGGCATCTTCGGCCACCTTTCGCCCAGTCATCAGAGGGGACAGGGATGAGTCTGGTGACGGGGGCATGGCCCAGCGGATGGCCCTGCTGCAGGAGTTTGCCTCCCGGCCACTGGGTACAGCCCCTCAGGCAGAGCACCAGGTACAAGCCCAGACAACCAGTTCTAGGAGGGGCTGGGCAGGAAGAGGGCAGCGTCCAGGCCGGGCCTGTGGTCAGGGGGCCCCTCAAGGGGCGAGACTGGACTTTCCTCTGAGGGACACATTCACCTGGAGGGTGGGCTGGGGCTTCCATGAGAAGGGATCGGGGCCAGGTGACCCAGGGTCGATTTGAGGTCCTGGGCAAATGGGGTCCGAGGTCAGGACAGGGCCATGGCTGCCCTGCCATCCTGGAACTGAGCTCCATGAGGCTGCCTGGGTTGGGCAGGCAGGGTCATGCCAGAGCAAGTCCAGGTGAGGCGACTGGACCCCTGGCTGCCTTGGCAGGGGCATGCTCGTTCACGCAGTAGGTCCAGGGTGGTGTGCGTGCCCGGGGCTGCTGTTGGGGGCTGCCTGGATGCCCCTCCTGTGCCCTGGACGCCCCTCCTGTGCCCTGGACGCCCCTCCTGTTCCCTGGCGCCCCTCCTGTGCCCTGGACTTCCCTCCTGTGCCCTGGCGCCCCTCCTGTGCCCTGGACGCCCCTCCTGTGCCCTGGACTCCCCTCCTGTTCCCTGGCGCCCCTCCTGTGCCCTGGTGCCCCTCCTGTGCCCTGGTGCCCCTCCTGTGCCCTGGCGCCCCTCCTCTTCCTTGGCACTGGTCCTGTGCTCTGGTACCCATTGCTCCTCACTGTGGGGCTTGCCTGGAAACTCTCCCACCCTTCTCTCCACAGGGCCTCCCAGTGCCAGGCTCCCCTGGGGGTCAGAAGTGGGTGTCCCGCTGGGCCAGCCTGGCTGACAGCTACTCAGACCCTGGCCTCACAGGTGAGTGGCTCCAGTGCTGGGCAGGAACAGGGGTCAGGCCACTGACCACAGACACAGGCTGCATCTTCCTGTACTGGAGGGCCTTCAGACCAGCGGCCCTCTAACCAGCTGCTTTTGTGCTCCACAGAAGACGGCCTGGGACGTAGAGGCGGGGAGCCTGAGGGGGCCCTGCCTACACGCACACGGCGACGTCTCCCTCAGCTGCCCAGCGAGAGGGCCGACAGCCCTGTGGGCCCCGAGAGCAGCAGGAGGAGCGGGCCTGGGCCACCGGAGCCAGGCGTCGAGCAGGCCAGCCGCCTCTTGGGCCAGGAGGAGTTGGACCCTGACAGCCTCAGTGATGCCAGTGGGTCAGATGGGGGCCGAGGCCCTGAGCCAGGGGTGGAGCCACAGGACAGCAGACGCAGGAGCCCCCAGGAGGGGTCCATGTGGAGCAGGGGTCGGCGCTCGCCAAGGGCCCCTGGGGAGCCAACTCCAGCTTCTTTCTTCATCGGGGACCAGAATGGGGACGCTGTGTTACCTAGGAAACCACTTGTGGCTCCAGGGGATGGGGAGGGCCCAGGGCGGGCAGCTCAGCCCAGCCCCCCAGCTCGGGATGGTGTCTATGTCAGTGCCAACGGGAGAATGGTCATCCAACTGCGGCCTGGACAGTCCCCAGAGCCTGACAGCCCTGCCCCTGTCTTTCTCCGGCAAGAGAGCTTTATTAAGGAGCCGGCCAGTGGTCCCCCAGCGCCTGGCAAGCCCCCCCACATACCCAGCCACCCGCTTCTACAGGACCTGGCAGCTACCCGGGCCGCACGCATGGACTTCCATTCCCAGGACACCCACCTGATCTTGAAGGAGACTGAGACGGCCCTGGCGGCCCTGGAGGCCCGGCTGCTCTCCAGTTCTGCAGATGCCGAGTGTGAGGGGGGCAGTGCCCCGAGGCCGCCGGATGATGCCCTGTCAGGGGACTCGGATGTGGACACTGCCAGCACAGTCAGCTTGCGCAGTGGCAAGAGTGGGCCCAGCCCCACCACCCCCCAGGCCCTACAGCCACAGAAGGAGATGTCGCCATCCCCACCGGCTGCACAGGACCCAGGAGGCACCGCCCTGGGCAGTGCCCATGAGCAGCCCTTGGAGAGGCAGCGTCGCCCACTCGGCCCGATGGACATGGGCTGTGGAGAGCCGGTGCGGCGCTCGGCCATACGGCGTGGCCACAGGCCCCGAGGGTCCCTGGACTGGCTTAGTGAGGAGCGTGGCCCTGTCCTCACCCACCCACCCAGCTCAGATGTGACGGCCTCCAACCATGAAACCCCTGAGGCCACAGGGGCAGGACGGCTAGGGTCTCGCCGGAAGCCAGCGGCCCCACCGCCATCTCTGGCTGCTCGGGAGGAGCAGAACCGCGGCTCAGCCAGTTCCCAGAAGGGGCCACAGGCCTTGACCCGCTCTAACAGTCTGTCCACCCCTCGCCCCACACGGGCCTCCCGGCTGAGGCGGGCCCGGCTCGGGGATGCTTCAGACACTGAAGCTGCGGACAGTGAGCGGGGGTCCCTGGGCAACCCTGAGCCTGCGTGCCGGCCAGCTGCTGAGCAGGCCAAGAAGCTGTCGCGCTTGGACATCCTGGCCATGCCCCGGAAGCGGGCCGGCTCCTTCACAGGGACTAGTGACCCCGAGGCAGCCCCTGCCCGCACCAGCTTCTCTGGCCGCAGCGTGGAGTTGTGCTGTGCCAGCCGCAAGCCCACCATGGCCGAAGCACGGGCTGTCGCCAAGAAGGCTGCTGCCACAGCCACCAGCACAGGTCCCCGCCAGCCCTTCAGCAGGGCCCGCTCGGGCAGTGCCCGATACACCTCCAGTGAGTGTCAGGGCGGGTGGGAGGCCAGGGCCAAGGCAGAGCCACCAGTGGGTCTGCAGTGTCCTGGATGCCAGCTGAGTGCTGGCCACGTGCCCCTGGTCCTGGCACGAGAGGAGCCTCTGTTCCCAAAGCTAGGGTGGGTGGGTTGCTAGACTCATGCACACACACGTGCATGGGCCGAGGGCAGGGCCCGCATTCCCCTGGTGTGGGCAGAACACCCTGACCGTCTCTGGCATGGAGAGGTGCCTTCCATCCCTCAGGGTGGGCCTCAGGGCCCCAAAGCCCAGGCTGACCCTCCCCACTCTTCCCGTACTCTTGGCTCAGGCTCCTGGTGGTGTGGGATCCCCACGCCATCTGCCAGTGGGCCTGGGGCCTGGGGCCTGGGGAGGGCTCTCCCAGGGATGTCTGCCACAGCCCGGTGGCTCAGTGAAGAGGGCCGGGTACACCTGTGCCCTCTGCTGGTAGCTGCTGTAACACCCTGCTGAGCCTGCAGGCCCTGTAGCCAGGGAGGGAGGGAGGGAGGGCTGTGAGCAGAGCCCTGCCCCACCCCCAGGTCTGTGGGCACAGTAAGCAGGAATAGGCCGCTGCGGCTGCCGGAGCTGGCCTCCTACCTGGGGTGGCCCAACGTCCGCGTCTGCAGAGTGGGGTCCACCCCACCTGCCAGGGGAGCCGAGCTGTCCTGCGAGTGAATTGGTTTGAGGCCAAGATGCTGCTGCTACTGCCTTCTGCCCTACACCCCCACCCATCCACCCACCCCCGATCCCAGCAGAGCCTCCTCCCTGACTCCCAGCATCCTCTACAGCCCCGCCAGGACTGCTGGCCGCATGGAGCAGGCCCTGCACGTGGTGGAGGCTGAGGCAGCATTCGCTGGAGGAAGGCGTGGGGCAGGGTCGAGGGCCACCCTGCTTGGTAGAGCCTGCTGCCCCTCCCCCACGTGGTGCACTGGTGATGTGCTGCCCAAGCCTGCAACTCGCCAGCATCCCCTCTTGCAGTGCGGGCATTCAGCTGCTGCTGGGCTCAGAGCAGGGGCTGGTGAGGAGGCCAGGACTCTGCCCGGGAGAGGCTGAACCTGAAGCATCGGGTCTGACAAACTGAAGCAGGCACCGGGAAGGGCCGCAGTGGCCTTGTTCAGGCTCTGACTGCTCCTCGCCTGCCTGTGTGCTCCAGCACAGGCTGTAGCAGGTGCTGGTGGGGAGGTTTACTCTGGTTTGGGGTCTCTCAGGTACTGCTTTTCTGCCACTTGTGAGGGGTTTCCCACCCAGTCCAGTGCAGACTGCTCCCGGGACACAGCCGCTGGCCTCTGAGCCCCAGGCCGCCTTTCCTGCATGTGCCCTGGGCTGGTGGGGCCTTGTGGCCCCTGGAGCTCAGCAGCTGTTGGTGCTTCAGTGAAGGGCTGCTGGGTGGGGGCACCAGCCTCAACGCTGTCCAGCTACACAGTGCTGAGCCCTCACCCAGAGGGACCCTAGGACCACCGCAGGGTGCTGAGTGCTGCTTTGTTCTGTTCTTCCTTGCTTTTGAAACCAATTCACTCACCAAGACACGCGTCGCCGGCAGCAGGGTTCGGATTACACGTCCACCTCCGAGGAGGAGTACGGCTCCCCCAAACACACACGCTCCCATACCTCAACAGCCACTCAGACCCCGAGGGCTGGCAGCTCCGCCCGGGCCTGTTCCCGGGCTCCTGGCTCCCGGGACACAGACGACGACGAGGAGGAGGCTGACCCTTATGGTTTCATCGTGCAGACAGCAGACATTGCGGAGATTGCCAGGTTAGCAGTCCATTCAGAGTGAATCCACTGGGTGCTGCTTCTTGGGTGAGAGCACCCAAGGGCAGGGACCAGGCTGGGAGCTCCCTGCTTGAGTGGATAGATGGGGCAGATAGCTGGCTGGCTGGATGGATGGATGCATGGCTGGATGGCTGCCTGGCTAGATGGATGGATGGATGGACAGGGGGTAGGTGGGTAGGTGGGTAGATGGATAGGTTGCTGGATGGGTGGATGGCTGGATGGATAGGTAGGTGGGTGGATGGATGGATGGGTGGATGGATGCGTGGACGGATACATAGGTTGATTGGTGCATGGATGAATAAGTGGATGGATGAATGGATGGGTGGAGGTTGGGTGGGTGGATAGAAGGATGGATGGAAAGTGTGGATGGTGAATGGATGGGTAGATGGGTAGATAGATGAATAGGTAGATGGAAGGGAGAAGTTGAGGGGTGGATGGAAAGTTGGATAGAAGGATGGATGGAAAGTGTGGATGGTGAATGGATGGG
>NW_016107653.1:1631041-1663324 GCF_001604975.1 Cebus imitator
GAAGTGAGAGTGGTTTTTGCCAAGCAGTGGTCAATACTGCCAAAGCAGGCCCTCAAAGGCTGTGGGGCAGGCAGGGGAGGTCCCAGGGCAGCAGGTGTTTGTGGCAGAGGGTGCTGAGCTTGAAGCCCATGAGGCACCTGGAAGGGGGTGACCAGCAGCAGGCAGCACTTAAAGAGTGGCCCATGCTGGGATGGAGGCTCAGGCACTTGAGGCTGTGAGCAACATGAGGTTGATGGGGAAGACGTGGGGGGCTTGGAAGGAAGGGGACTAGGGACAGGGCTCTTGGGATGCCTGAGGTATTGGAAGGAGCGTAGGGAAGAAACCTGTCGTCAGCTGAGGAAGTGGGTATGGGTCTGGGGCTCTGGACAGAGACATTGCCCCTGGGTGAGAAGGGGGTAGGGGCTCCAGGCCTGAGAGCAGAGAAAGGAAGGGGACATGGGGGGCCCATGTGGGTTTCTTGAGTTCTCTCCCTCCCACGGTGGGTGAGCTGGAGCATGCAATGTGCTTGGGGTGGGAGGCCAGGGAGTGCTGGGCGGGGGCCCCAAGGGCCAGGGGCAGGCACCAAGGCAGGGGCACGTGTCAGTTGGTGTCACCCGGAGGTGGAGGGATGGCTTCCATGTTTTGTCTTGATGTGGGAGGGTGGACCCAGCTGGGACCCAGTCCTGAGTAGGGCCAGGGCAGCCTGTGGGCTGCACAAGGCCAGCCGGGCAGAGGGCACTGAGGCTCTCTCCAGTCAGGCCAGTGTCCGGCGAGGGCTGTTGCGCCCTGGAGATAGGGGCGGGGGGGTCCTCAGAGTGGCCTGTTCCTTGGGTGACTGCTGATGTGGGGTGCTGAGGAGGCTTGGGGTGGGGCCTGTCCTCATGAGGATGGGTGGTTGCCAGTGACAGTGACGCTCAGGCCTGGGCTGAAAGCCTACGTGGGGTCGGACCTGCTGGTGTCCCAGGTGCTTACAGGGCCGGCAGGACGGTGACGAGCTGTGCGCTCCAGCAAGGACTGGTGGCTGCTCCCGGCCCCGGCAGGCCCCTGTCCTCACTGGGAAGTGTCTGTTACCTCAGGAGGGTGGAGGCCTGTGCCTTCTCGGCACATCCTAGGTGGGCTGAGCCGGGTGCTAGGCTGAGCTGCCTTAGGCCTCACTGCCCTGCAAGGGGTCCCCTGCCTCTCTGGATCTGCCTGCCCCACCCTCTGACCAGCCCCCACCCTCAGCGCGAGGAGTGCCAGGCTCTAGCTGCTGTGACCTCAGCCCCATACTCCCTTCCTTGCCTCAGTTTCTCTGCCTGCAGAGCTGGGTGCCCATGGCACCCACCATCCTGTGGCTGAGTCCCATCCATGCTATTCGGGCCCCGCAGCTGTGATGCTGGCCCTGCGGGCAGGAGAAGGAGGATGTGTGGCCTGCCCTGAGACAGTGGGGGTCTCTGTTTGTCAGACTCCGTCTCAGCCCCCCACCATCCCTCCTCGTGGCTGTGGGAAGTTGGGCCTCCCCATGGGGCCATGGCCAGTGCCTGTTATGGGTAGGCCAGTGTTTGGGGCCAGGCTGGGGAGCGCCTCCCCCAGGCCCCACCTCTGGCCAGCAGCTACCTGGGACCTGGGAGGGGCTTTGAGGCCTGTCTGGCCCCTGCTGCCCCAGCTTCCTCATGCAGAACCTGCCATCTTTCCTTCCGGCTGCAGGCTGAGCCAGACACTGGTGAAGGACGTGGCCATCCTGGCGCGGGAGATCCACGATGTGGCCGGGGATGGTGACGCACTGAGCTCCTCGGGGCCTGCCCACAGCTCCTCCCTCAGCAACATGCCCAGCACCCCTGCCTCAACCATCTCTGCCCGGGAGGAGGTGAGCCCCAGGCTTTCTGAGGCCCCTGTGCCAGAGCCACCCTCGAGGAGGATCAGGCCAGGCCCCTACAGCCCTTTGCACACCTTGGCTGAGGCCCTGCTGCACATCCCCACTTGGCAAGAAGAGCGTGTCCCCCTGGGTCAGCTCCCCAGTCAGCCACCCGGAGAGCTCGAGGTCTGGGGAGCTCTTGGCGCCCAAGTCAGGCATGACTGTGCCATCGTCCCCAGCACAGTTGCCTCCACGGTGGGTTGGGGGCGCAGGAGGGACCCTGTGCAGACCGAAGGTGGGCGTGCTCCGTCCACCTGCCCAGCCAGAGCAGGGAAATGCAGCTGGCCGCAGACTGGTGGGAGCCTCCGCCCAGGCCCCACAGTGCCCACCCTCCCTCTCACAGCTGGTGCAGCGCATCCCCGAGGCCAGCCTCAACTTCCAGAAGGTGCCACCTGGCTCGCTGAACTCTCGGGACTTTGACCAGAACATGAACAACAGCTGTGAGGACGCCCTGGCCAATAAGACGCGGCCTCGGAACCGAGAGGAGGCAGGGCGCCCAATGCCGCCAAAGAGCTGGGTGTCTGGGGTAGGGCACAGGGGCGGGGTCCTCGAGGACGAGGGCCGAGCTGATGCCAAGCTCTTGCAGGTGATCTTCGATAACCTGATGCTGAACCCGGTGTCCCAGCTGTCGCAGGCCATCCGTGAGAACACAGAGCACCTTGCCGAGAAGATGAAGTGAGTCAGCTTCCCGGCGTAGGTGGACGCCCAGGCACCAGCACGCTCCGTGAGCTGAGACTCAGGCCTGGCTGACTCCCTCAAGGGCAGCGGTCGCATGGGTACACTTGTGTGCACCTGAGCAGCCAGCCCTTCCGTGTGTATGCGGCTCCCAGTGGGCAGACCCTGAACTGAGGAGCCAGCACCTCCAGGGCTGCCCTTCTCCCCACTGCCCTCATCCCAGGCCGAGCCCTTCCCACTGCCCAGAGTCAGGCACAGATGGGACTTTGGTGCCTGTCAGCCCAGGTCATGCATCAGGCCTCAGTTTCTCCCTTAGGCCCAGGTGGGGTGGGCCTAACGGGGAAACTGAGGCCTCACCGTGGCAGGGGAGGTCTGGGAGACTCGCCCCTCAGGTCTGTCATCCCCGTCCTTGTCCCCCATTTCTGCTTCTCCCCACCTTGGACAGGATCCTCTTTCAGAACACAGGGAGAGCCTGGGAGGACCTGGAAGCCAGAATCAATGCCGAGAACGAGGTGCCCATCCTGAAGACGTCTAACAAGGTGAGCACCAGGGCCCCACACCCCCAGGACTGCCCCCAGCCAGCCTGGTTTTGCCTGGCTGGCCCCAGACCGTGTCCCAGCTCCTGTACACAGAGCCCCGAGGCAGGGCTGTGGCCCCTCAGAAGTCAGCTCCACCCCGCTTCCCGCCACATTTCCAGGAAATCAGCTCCATCCTGAAGGAACTGAGGCGGGTACAGAAGCAGCTGGAAGGTGAGTGTGGCCCAAGCCCAGGGCACCGAGGGAGGCTGGCAGGACCTTGTGGGGAACCCTGAATCATGGGGTGGGAGCCGGTGAGCAGGGTCCGCAGCCTCACCCTCCCTCCTGACCTCCAGTTATCAATGCCATCGTGGACCCCAGCGGGAGCCTGGACCTGCTCACAGGAAACCGGGGGTCGGCTGGCTCTGTGCAGCCGGGGCTGGGGAAGGGCCGCATGGCTGCCCAGAGCCCACCTTCGCCTGCCTCCACCGAGGCCCTGCTGCCAACCCTGCCCCTGAGGAGTTTCCCACAGCGGGCCAGCTGTGGGCCCCCCAGCCTCCCGGACCCCACCTTCCTTCCTGATGCTGAGAGGTTCCTGATCTAGGCCCCGAACCTGGCCAGGCCAGCCTCCCTGTGCGTGCACGTCTGCCTCCTGCCTGCCGCACAGTCGCCTGCCTGGCCGCAGGTGGTTCTCCCTGAAGACCCCCACACGTGCCATATCCCCATGGGCGGGTGCGTCCCATGCCCTTGCCCCCTTGTCAGCTCCCAGCCAGCACCCTACTTGCCCTGTCCGGCCCCGTGGCTGCCCCCTCTCCCTGCCCCGCCCCCTACAGGCCTCTGGGCCCAGCTCCTGGCCTGGCTGCTGCCAAGGTCAAGCCCTCAAGGGCATTACCCACCCCCCCCCATTCACTGTTATTTTTGTCTTTAGCTTTAAAGGAAAGAGTTGTTGGTGCCATTGTGGGTGCCCCCTCCAGGCCTGACTGGCCCTGCCAGACCCTAACCTGCCATGTCCTTTTGTGCTGGCCTGCAGCCAGGCAGAGGAAGAGAGGTCGGCTGTGGAGTCATTTGGTGCCAAGCATGGAGCTGGGGCAGGCTCACCTGTTCCTGGGACTAAGATGGCAGGGCACTTGCCCTGGTGGCTCCCACCTAACCCCAGGCCTTTCACAGGCAGGGGCCTCACTGCTTCCAACCTTTGGTGCCAACACAGTTGCCAAACCCATTGACCTTGGGGCTGCCTGTGGAGCCCTACGGTGTGGGCCTGGGGCTGGCTGAGAGCTGGGTCATGCACACAGGTGCAGATGCCGCCATGCACACAGCTAGTCCAGGCATGCCTCCATGCTGCACCATGAGGACTGCAGGGATGTCCCTGAGGGCTGTGGGCCTCTGCACTTGGGCTTCTAAGGGCCTGGGGACAGCTGGGTACATGGCAGCCCTTCAGATGGGGTGAGCACACGACCAAAGTGACCAGAAGCTCCCAGCTTGGCCTGCACAACACGTCCTTCCCCTTTGGCTTCATGCCATCAGGCATCAAGTGGGCATGGGGGCAGGGAGGGCCCCAGAACTGTTGTTTTCTCAGGATTCTTTCAGCTGGGAACATGTCAGGTGAGCAGAGCTTGGCCCCTCTGCCGCAGCCCCTCCTGGGGCAGCCCGTGTTGCTGGAGCCTCTAAGCCAAAGAGCCCATTGGCTGTGGTTGGTGGGGGTGGGAGTGGGGGGTGTCCCACCTGGCGTGGGACTGGCGTGGGTGAGCTCCACGCCCCGCCTGGCATTGGTACGAGAATTGGACCTGGACAGGGCCCAGCTGCTGGGGGAGTGGTGCTGGGGACCGGAGACTGGAAGCGGGTGGTGTGTGTCCCCTGTTTACTTTTAGCTGATCTGGGGTTGGTTGCACAAGTTCTGCGCTTCTGAGCCCTGTGGCCCACCTGATGTTTACGTGTGTTGGGGGGGGTGGGGGTGACAGGTGTCCCCACCTGGTCCCCGCCCCAAGAGCCTGCTGTCTGTATGGAGGAGGTGCTAGTTAGCCCACCACTGCATGCCCCACAGTTGCCCGCCCCACAGTTGTCCTCCCCGCCTGCCCCTGGACACGAATTGGTCACTTTTCATCCACGGCTCCTTCCCACTCCAGCCCCACCCCTCGGCAGTGGCTGTGTGATTTTAAATTCACAAGTTCCTGCCCCTCCCCATGCTGAGCTCCTTCGTTCCCCCCTTCTAGCCCTGCCTGGGGACTGGTCAGTTGTTTGCCGGGTTTCTCAGAGGGTTCACTGTACATTCGTTCTCAGGTGGTCTTGTGGCTTTTGGAAAATGGTTATTTTATATGATTTGTCATGGAATTTGTTCTAATAAATCATTCTTCTATCACATGGCAGCATGCCAGCGCCTGTCACCTTGGCCTTGCTTCTCTATCCAGGGTGTTTGTGGTGGGTGGGGCCTCACAAGAGGACGCACCAGGGTAGGCTGCAGTTCAGAGATGCTGCCAGCAGGGGGCGGCCTGGGCTAGAAAGCAACAAAATTTCCAGATGTTTACTCCTAAAAAAGAAAAGAGCTAATTGATGAAAACTATTCCATGAGACAGCATCCAAGAGCACTGTTTAAAACTGTGCTCATTCTGCATAAATATAGGCAGTGGGCACACACACAGTCGCCATGTGGTGAGCGCCACCACCCTCCCAGTTCCTTCTCCCTGTTAGGGCTTTGGAGGACACCTGCTGCTCGTCATGGCACTGATGCGCTGTCGGGCTGCCGGGCTGCCAGGCAGCAGCTCAGGTCCTCAGTGCGGCTGACCTCGAGACCCTGGTGGGAGTAGCAGGGTGGGCTTCTCACCTCAGCAGCCCAGTGCTCTGGCTGCCCCGAGCCTCTCAACTCTCCACTCCCCATGATGGCCGTGGAGAGAACATCACCAGATGTTCCTGGGTGGACTGCCTTTATGATGCCACCCTCCCCCGCCCTTGGGATATATCTGAGTTAGCAAGGTGGTGGTTGAGCCGAGCAACCCACCAAGAACGTGAGGACACGGTTTCACAGGCCTCATGTGGCCACCGGGGGCCTCCACGCCCTGCCTCACCATCTGAGCCATCCGAGTGCCACTCCCGGGGCCATGCTTGAGGTGGTCACTGCTGGCCTGGCCCCCTTCAGCGAGGACTGTGGGTGGGGCTGGGTAGTGAGACCTTAGTCCTGGCAGCAGGTCCCTGAGGGCCTTCTGAGTGGGGTCCCTCAGTGGGCCTTCCTGGAGACCCGGGACCTGCTGGAAAGTCAGCCTGAACAGACACCCCAGCGCCCGTGGCTGCAGGAGGGCAGAGGGGCACCAGCCCTAGGGTGGAGCTGGGCCTGAGGGGCCACTGGGTGGTGATTTGATTTGGTGGGCTCAACAGTCCAGGCCCTCCCCTAAGGAGTGTGAGCTTCTCTTGTTTCTTGTCTAGTCAGGTCAGAGGGAGGAGGGCTTTGACTGGGAGTGAGGGCACCACGGGAGGCATGGATGGTGGATGGGCCATGTGGAAAGGAAGCAGCAAACCTGTGGGAGCCTGAAGGGACTGGGTCCCCAGCGGAGGGGCAGAGAGGGCCGAGGACATGCCCAGGTACTGGCCCAAGTGACCCAGATGTGGGGACAGTGGGTGAGATGACAATCAGAGAAAGCAGTCAAGGAGCCGGAGTTGGGGAGAGAAATCCCCGCAGGCAGCGGGAGCCTGTGGCTCAGGGCCTGCCTTGGGTCTTGGGTCATTTGCAAGAGTGAGTGAAACACGTAGTTTGTGTCCAATTAATCTTGCTAGTGACAAATACAAGCAACCATTAGACAGAATTAAGCGCACACCTTTTCCATGCAAAAATTAATGGCTTTTTTTCAGAAAAATTTTTCAGAAAAATTAATGGCCAAACATTCAAATTATGCTCAAGAAAAGACAAACTTTTTAAACTCTCAAATATAAAATTCTGCTTAAAATAAAATTTTAATGAGAAGGCTGTCATGGTTTAGCTTGAAGAACTTAAAATCACGCCATAGGCCGTTTCTGCTTTTGGCGTGAGGGACAGGGATACAGGCTGGATTTGCCTTCTCACCTTGAACGAGGAGAAAATGACATGTGAAACGGCAGTTTTCAGACACTGGACAGCAGGCGGCACAGAAAGAAATGAGGTGAGCCCGCCTGCCTCCCTTGCTCACGGCATGGCTTGCAGGCCAAAGCGCACGGAGCGGCTCCCACGGAGTGTGGTGATGTTGCCACGTTGAGGTCCAGATCAGAGTTCAGGGAGGCGAAGGCAACTGGAATTTGCAGAATGAAGCAGCAACGGGGAGAGGACAGCACACAGAGCCCCAGTGACAGCAGAGGACTCCCTGCACACATGCAAGGAAGCCAGGTGAGGCAGGAAAACCACGAGCAGAATGCTGGAGTCGATCACGCCTTGGACGTGATACAGGCCTGGGAATGCTGGCACGCCCGGGGTGCCAGGCTCGTGGGGGTGAAAGGTGCCAGAATGCTGGGGGTGAAAGGCTCGTGGTGCACAGGACGCTGGACGGTCCTTAGAAGGGAACTGCCCATGGGTAGGGCTGGATCAGCCCACAGCCCTGCCTCTCCTCCCGCAGCAAAGCGCGCCTCTGATTTTCTCACTGTTTGAGGTGAGAGGGCAAACCCATCCTGTATCCCTGTCCCTCATGGCCTGAAGCAGAAGTGACCTGTGGCATAAATTTAAGTTCTTCCTTAAGCTATAAATCATAAGAGAATTTCCTCTTGTTTTTGGAGAAAGAGTCTCGCTGAGTACAGTGTGCTCTCGGCTCACTGCAACCTTCCTCTCCTGGGCTCTCAGCTCACTGCAACCTTCCTCTCCTGGGTTCAAGCGATTCTCCTGCTTCAGCCTCCTAAGTATCTGGGATTATAGGTGTGCGCTAAATTTTGTATTTGTAGTACAGACGGAGGTTTGCCATGCTGGCCAGGCTGGTCTCAAACTCCTGACCTCAGGCGATCCACCTGCCTCAGCCTCCCAAAGTGCTGGGATTACAGGCATGAACCACCATGCCTGGCCGGGAGTTTCTTAATAAATTGGGCTACCTGAAAACTAAGAACATCTATTCACCCAAAGACATCTTAAAGAGAGTGAAAAGGACAAATAATTTGGACTCAAAATGTATAACTATTATAAGCCAGACAAAAAAGATAGGCAACTCAATAAAAAGCAGGGAAAGTGAACAGATGTTCCAGGAGGACGTCCACGCGGCCAGACACCTTAATGAAAACATGCTACCTATCGTTTGTCGAAAAAGAGAAGTGCAAACTGAAACCATAACGAAATATAACCGTATCCGCCGAGACAGCTGAAACGAGAATCCTTGGCATGGCAAGTCCGAGTATAGTGTGTCAACCATTTTGGAAAAAGCGGCAGAATTTACCAGCACTGTACATATGCCTACCTAGGACCCAGCAGCTCCACTTCCAGCTTTATGCCGAAGAGAGACACGTGCATTCAGTCCTTAAAAGGCATGTCCAAGACTGCTCATAGCAGCTGTATTGGTAGAATCTCCCCACGCAAAGCAAACTCACGGGCCTTGACAATGAATGGATACATAACATCTGGTATGTTTGTGCCCTGGGCTAGGACATTGCAAGTGAAAAAAAAATGACCACACTTCGTAACACATGGATGACTCTCCAGATAACACAATGGGCAACAGACGCCAGACACCAAAGTCTACATGCCGTAGGATTTCAAAAATAGGTAAAAGCGATCTATGACAGCAGAAGTCACAACACTGGTCACCTTTTGGGGGGAAGGTATTAACTACGATATTCAAGGAAATGTCCTCCCTCTGTCTCGGAGAAAAAAAAAAAATGCCAGGTGTGGTGGCTCACACCTGTAATCCCAGGCTTCTAGGTCATAGATGGATTTAGGGATTTTCTGGTTCCCAGTTGGTTGAAAGAATTATCTAAAGACCTGGAATCAGGCTGGGAGCAGTGGCTCATGTCTGTAATCCCAGCACTTTGGGAGGCTGAGGCAGGTGGATCACCTGAGGTCAGGAGTTCGAGACCAGCCTGACCTGGTGAAACCCTGTCTCTACTAAAAATACAAACAAATTGCAGAATGTGGTGGCAGGTGTCTGTAGTCCCAGCTACTCTGGAGGCTGAGGCACAAGAATCACTTGAAACTGAGAGGCGGAGGTTGCCGTGAGCTGAGATCTCGCCACTGCACTCCAGCCAGGCAAGAGAGCAAGACAGTCTCCAAAAATAAAATAAATAAATTCATTTTCCATACAGATGTATGTTATACTGCAATACAAATTTGAAAAAAATAAGAATAGAAAATATCTAATAGCATCAAAATGTTCCTAACATCCTCTTGTCTTTCTCGTCTCTGTGGGAGCTGCTGATGCCATTTTCACTCCTGATGGCAGTGATTTGTGCCTCTTCTCTGTCTTGTTCAGTCTTCCTGTGGTTTGCCAGTTTCAATGTGCTTTTCATAAAACCAACGTTTTGGTTTTATCTATTTTGTGTGATCTGTTTACTGTTTTCTCTTTCATTAATTTCTCCTGTTCGGTTTAATTTTGTTTGTTAGCTTTTTTCCTTTCTTCCCTATCTGAGAGTTTTCTTCTTCTTTCTTTCCTTTGTGACATGGACAGTCACTGATTTTTCTGCTAATCTTCTTTTCTACTATACAGATTTAAGCCTATACATTTCCTTCTAAACTTAATTCTAGCTGATCTCATAAAGTGTATATATTTTCACGACTATTTAGGTAAAAACATTTCTAGTGTTTTGTGATTTATTTCTTGGTCTGTCAGTTATTTAGATGTGTGTTGTTAAATTACCGAACATTTGAGAATTTTCTGGTTATTCTTTTGTTATTAATTTGTAGCCTCTTTTCACTATGGTCAGAATATATACTTAAAATTATTTTAGTCACTTGAAATGTACAGACAAAGCTTTATGACTGAGTATATGGACAAGTTTGATCATTGTTACATATTCCCTTCCAATTTTTTTTGGAGAGGTGTTGTTTTTTGTCAATTTGAGCAACTTCATGATTTATGTTCAAATCATCTACTATATCCGTATGAATTTCTTCCATCTGCTTATTCTGCTGCTTACTGAAAGGACTGTGTTAAAGTCACCACCATGGTAGCAGGTCTCTTTGTTTCTCTTTTTGGTTCTGTAAGTTTGTATTTTGTTTCATTTTATTGTGTTTTTTGAGACAGAGTCTCACTCTGTCGCCTAGGCTGGAGTGCAGTGGTGCAATCTCGGCTCACGGCAACTTCTGCCTCCTGGGTTCAAGCCATTCTCCTGCCTCAGCCTCCCCAGTAATTGAGATTACAGGCACCTGCCACCAGGCCTGACCTATAAGTTTTTCTTTATGTATTTCAAAGCTATGTTATTAGGTATATACAATTTAGAATTATTAACTTCCTGGTTGATGAGACCTTTTATCATTATAAAGTCTTTTTTATCTCTAGTTTTATTTTTTTTAATCTGAAGTCCATTTTGTCTCATATTATTATAGTTATGTCAGCTTTTTTCTAGTTAATGTTATGATTTATCTTTTTCCATCCTTTTTATTTATTTACTTATTTAAACCAACTCATTTCAAAGAATTTCTGTCCTTTTAACCAACTTTGGTGGGGCTTGTTTAAAAATATTCAGTCTGACAATATTTCTTTTAACTGGAGTATTTTAGTATACCTCTATTATATTTATCAATGTATTTAGGTTTAAATCTGCTATATTACATTTGCTATTCTTTTTTTCTCCCTATTTTTCTTTTTCTTTCCTTTTTTTTTTTTTTTTTTCTTTTTTTTTTTTTTTGAGACAGAGTCTCACTCTGTTGCCTAAGCTGGAGTGCAGTGGCTCAATCTTGGCTGACTGCAACCTCCGCTTCCTGGGTTCAAGTGATTCTCTTGCCTCAGCCTCCTGAGTAGCTGGGACTACAGGCATGTGCCACCATGCCCAGCTAAATTTTTTTGTGTGTGTAATTTTAGTAGAGACGAGATTTCGCCATGTTGCTCAGGCTAGTCTCAAACTCCTGACCTCAAATGATCCACCAGCCTCAGCCTCCCAAAGTGTTGGGACTGTAAATGTGAGCCACTGCGTCCTGTCCTTCTAATGCTTTAAATTCATCAGCCTCTCTCCCACTTTTTGTGCTGTAATTCTCAGGCATTTCAGTTCTGCACATGGGTTAAACTGCACAATAAATCATCTCATTTTCTGAGCTGGTGTGCGTTGAAATGCACCAGTGTATTCGCTTCTCAGCCGCTCTTTCATTCTTTCCCTTCTGCATTTCCGTGTTTCCATTCGGGACCATTTTCCGAAGGCCTCTGCTGTGTTTTGCCTTGTTTATTAGTGCATGTTTGCCATGAGGAATTCTCTCAATTCAGTGGGGAGGGCGACTGACGTGCTTCTATTTTGCCTTTCCCTTTCACTTGAAACTGCATCCCAAGTTGGCAGTTCTTTCCTCTCGGTACCTTAAGAATATTGTCCCATTGTCTGCTGGCTTTCAGTGTTGATGTGGAGAGGTCAAGAGCCTCACTGTTGCCTCCTTGAAGGTGGCATCTTTTTTTTCTTTTTCGGACTGTTATTCATTTAATTTATTTTTATTTTTGTAGAGACAGGGTCCTCCTGTCTCAGCCTCCCAAAGTGTTGGGATTACAGGCATCAGCCATGGCACCCAGCCTCCTGCTGTTACTGATTTTCTCCTAGTTATTGAGTTTTCAGTGGTTTTACTACAGTGTGCTCAGGAGTACCTTTGTATTTATCTATCTTGAAATGTGCAGCACTTCTTGCATATGCAATCGGTAAGTCTTTCATTGGTTTCGGAGAAGTTTCACTCATTTTCTCTTCAGATGTTGTTCTGCCCCATTTGCAATCTTCCTCCTTGGATTCAAGTGACAGATGCGTGAGGTCTGCTGACTGCCCTGCATGTCTCTTATGCTATTTTCCACGCATTTTTCTCTGTGTGCTTCAGTCTTCTGTTGGCTGCTGACCTAAATCAGTGCTCACTAATCCTCTCTTCAGTTCTGTCTACTAATAGTTTGTTAACCCATCTGTCACACTCTTTACTTTGGTTATTTTAGTCTTAGTTCTAGAATTTTTATTTGATTTTTTTCAAGGTTTCGTTTCTCTAATGAAAATTTCCATCTCGTCACTTATTCCTCAGCACATGGTCGTCAGAGTCATTTCAAAGCTCCAAGTTTCATCCCCTGCTTTTAAACTCGGGTCTATATATTTTTGTAGGTGTCTGGTGACTCTTGATCTGAAACAGCAGACACTGTGACTAGGGGGGAAAAAAGTACAATCTCTGGATGATATTGCAGCCATCAGAGAGGACCCGCCCTGTCCTCTGCCACAGAGCAGGGAGAGATCACCCCAGTCAAGTCAGGACTGAGCTGTCTGGGACAGGCTGTATCCATGGTAGGGCTTGTTCCACCTCTCGTTTGCCCTCTGATTTACCTCTTTGTCATGCTTCTAGGGCACACCCTTCTGGGGTCTCAACTGCAAGCCAGGAGGGCTTAGCCGCACCCTCCTCCTTTGAAGGAAGTCCTGGGCTCCTTTTTGCTTCCCTCAAGCCATAATTAGTGAAGTTTCACTGAACTCTTCAGCCACTCAAGGCTCAGCCTATTAGCTGAGCTGAACGTGACTCTCAGGTCCAGTGAGAATTAGCCACTGCCTCACGAGGAAAACCAGCACAAGAAGTCCAGCTCTCTTCTCAGATCCTCTATTCTCTGAATAATTTCCACCCCAGGCCTGGTAGTGCTGGCAGGCCTGACAGCCAGTGTCTATCTCCTGAGCCTTGTGAGTTTGCCAAAGTCTATCATGTCTTCTCTGCCTCTTAGCAACCACCCTCTGCCCAACTTCTCAGCCCCTCGCCCTCACTGCTTAATCCCTACCCTTGAAACAGCTAGAAATGTTAGCTAAAAGTAAAATCAAACTTAGACACCATTACAGGCAAGAAAGGGAAATCCCCATGTGCCAGAAATGGAGTGGGAACTGAAAGCCAGGATGAGCAGGGAGCTGACACTGCTGTATCTCTGGTGTTTATGGGCCCAGAAATAGCCCTACTGGCTCAGCACCCAAGATGTTCCCTCCACTGAGTAAGGGGATGAGGCCTTGTGCTGCGAGAGGGAAGAGATGAAATTGAGAATTCTGCTCAGAGATGGGTGTTTGAAGGTCAGGGAAAGTGGCCGGATAAACTTGACTTGTGGCTGCAGTGAGCCGGCAAGGAAACTCGTCTATCCCCTGGCTGTGGGTGAGAGGGAAATTCCACAGTGAGAAATTGAAACCTCAGGGAAAGTTGACCAACTAATAAACAGAGCTGAAGAAACAACCTGCACATGGGAAGGTTGATCATCAGAAATTAGACAGATGCAGAAATGGGATGAAGACATGTAAAATGTCAAAGGAGATTATGAGGCATGAAAGATAGAATGAAATAGCCCAGAATATATTTAATGAGTTTTGCAGCGTGAGGATAAAGATGTGGGAGGAGGCGACGGTCAAAGAGATAAAGGCTGAGATTCTTACAGAAATAACCAGAAGCACAAATCCTTAAGTTTAAGCTGCACAAGTCCTAGGCAGAACACAGAGGAATATAGCTAACCTGGACACATAACGTTGACACTGCCGAACCTCAAAGATGAAGAGAAACCCTTAAAAGCAAACAGAGAGATAAGAGAAACTGTTTTCAAAGGAACAACAGTTAGGTTGGCGCATATTTCTCCATAGCCACAATATGGTTCAGAAGTCAGTATCTTCAAATTATAAGAATATAACAACCAATAATTCTGTATACAACTTAGGTATTATTCAAGAGTGAAGGAGGGGGCAGGGCACAGTGGCACATGCCTATAATCTCAGCACTTTGGGAGGCCAGGATGGGAGGATTGGTTGAGCCAGGAATTCCAGAGCAGCTTGGGCTAACTTTTGTATTTTTAGTAGAAATGGGGTTTCTTCATGTTGGTCAGGCTGGTCTTGAATTCCTGACCTCAGGGGATCTGCCCACCTTGGCCTCCCAAAGTGCTGGGATTACAGGTATGAGCCACCACATCTGGCTATATCAGATTTCTAAATCATTCATGAATGAAAGAAAATGTAAAATATTTAGAACTAAATAATAATACCAGTGCTCCGTAGGAAATTTTGTGGGATGCAGCAAAAGCAGAATTCTACAGAAAATTTATTCATTACATACTTACATTAGTAAAAAAGAGCAACTGAAAACTAAAAAGTGAGGCATCCAGTCTCCCTAGGCTGGTGCTCAGCAGGGAGAAGGCCAGGTTTAGTTCGGGCGCCCAAATCGTGAAGCCCAATGGCAGGAAGCTGGACGAGTTTGAGTCCGGCACCTCCCAGGCTCTTCTGGAGCTGGAGATGAACTGGGACCTCAAGGCTCAGCTCAGGGAGCTGAATATTATGACAGCCAAGGAAATTGAAGTTGCCGGTGGTCAGAAAGCTATTATAATCTTTGTTTCCGTTTCTCGACTGAAATCTCTCCAGAATATCCAAGTCTGGATACTACGCGAATGGAGAAAAAGTTTAGTGGGCAGCATATTGTCTTTATTGCTCAGAGGAGAATTCTGCCTAAGCCAACTCGAAAAAGCCATACAAAAAAATAAGCCAAAACGTCCTGGGAGCTGCACTCTGACAGCTGTGCACGAGGCAATCCTTGACGACTTGGTCTTCGCAAGTGAACCTGTGGGCAAGAGAATCCGGGTGAAACTGGATGGCAGCAGCTCATAAAGACTCATTTGGTCAAAACACAGCAGCAGCACGATGTGGAACACAAGGTTGAAACTTTTTCTGGTGTCTGTAAGAAGCTCACGGGCAAGGATGTTAATTTTGAATTCCCAGAGTTTCTGTTGTAAACAAAATGACCATATATGTATATAAACATTAATCATCTAGCTAGCTGCTGTGGCTCACGCCTCTAATCCCAGCACTTTGGGAGGCTGAGGTGGGCAGATCACCTGAGGTCAGGAGTTTGAGACCAGCCTGGCCAACATGGTGAAACCCCATCTCTACTACAATACAAATATTAGCTGGGCGTGGTGGCATGCACTTGTAATCCCAGCTACTCAGGAGGCTGAGGCACAAGAATCGCTTGAACCCAGAAGGCAAAGGTTGCAATGAGCCAAGATAGCACTACTGCACTCCAGCCTGGGTGACTCCGTCTCAAAAAAAAAAAGTTGAGCATCCGACTGAATGAAGCCTAAGAATAACCACAGGAATACACTAAGAAAGTAAAGGGATGAAGATAAAGGTAAAACGGAAACAAGTGAGAAACAAAACTAAATTAGAACTAAAATATATAAAGTTGATTTCTTTAAAAAAATTAATAAAACTGCCACAAGATCTCCCAAGGAAAAGACCAGTAAGAGGCACAAAAACCTACCGAGGAATGACAGGACAGCTGCTCTGCGACGCAGCAGAGGCCACGTGAACAATCTAGCAAGTTGACTCGAAAAATTACACAAAATGGCCCATTTCTAGAAAAATATTATGTGCCAAATTTGATTCATAGAGAAAAAAAAGCCTGAAGAATTCTATAATCCTAAAATAAATTTAGAAGTTAAAATCTTTCCATAAAGATGTCAAAAATCTAAGACAAATTTACACATACTGCCAAAATTAAAAAGAATATTTTATCCCATTTTTACAAACTTCAAAATGTAGGGAAAAGTAGGTACAGACCCAGTATCCAGCCTAAGAAAAACTTTTAATGTTAAATTTGAATTGGAACTCATGATTTCACTTGAGTTTCTCTGTTTCTTTGTTTGTTGGTGTGTTGTCTATTTGAGACATAGTCTTGCTCTGTTGCCCAGGCTGGAGTGCAGTGGTGTGATCTCGGCTCACTGAAACCTCCACCTCCTGAGTTCAAGCGATTCTCCTGCCTCAGCCTCCTGAGCAGCTGAGACTATGGGTGTGGGCCACCATGCCAAACTAATTTTTTGCATTTTTAGTAGAGGCGGGGTTTCACCGTGTTAGCCAGGATGGTCTCAATCTCCTGACCTCATGATCTGCCCGCCTCAGCCTCCCAAAGCGCTGGGATTACAGGCGTGAGCCACTGTGCCCAGCCTTAACTTGGGTTTCTAAATGCCAATTCCCCACTGTAAAGATCCATGGACTCCTCAGTAAGGAGCTGAGTCCAGTCTAGTGCAGGAAACATGTAATAAGATAAGGCTGGAACATCTTGTGCCAGAAAGCAATAGAATTAAGATGTGGAGACTACTGGACTCAAGAAAACAGAATATAGTGGCCAGAATGATTGGTTTTTGTTAGCGGGGGTAATGGTGTGATTATGCAGGATTTTTTCTTTCTTTATTCATTAATGCATACTGAAGTATTTAGAGGTAAAATATCATTTATATCTGCCCATTACTTTAAAATTTTTCAGCAAAAATGATGAAAGGACTCCCACTGACCAAAGAATGATGACTGAACTGGAGCAAAACACACTAAATAGATAATAATCCATGAGTCCATCATGATACATCAAACAGTCAAAGAAAGAAAACTCAAGCAAAAAGCAAACAAAAACTCATATGCCACCATCAGAGATGGCCCATTGCACAAACCCCTTACCCTGAAAATTGGTAATTAGAGAGAAAGATTCAAGCTTTCATCATGCCTTGCCAGCAGGAATCACACATATGTTGTAAGTATTGCCGACTCAATTCCAGGCCACTGCAATAAAGCAAGTATGTCACACAAATGTTTTAGTTTTCCAGTGCGTATAAAAGTTATCTTTACACTTTACCATAGTCTAGTAAGTGTACAATAGCATTAAGCTGAAAAAAACTGAATATACCTTAATTTTAAAATATTTTATTGCTAAAAAATGCTAATGATCATTTGAGCCTTCGGGGGGTTGTCATCTTCTACTGGTGGTGGTCTGGCCTCAGTGTTGATGGCCGCTGACTGATCAGGGTGACTGTTCCTGAAGACTGGAATGCTTTGGCAATTTCTTAAATAAGACAATGAAGTTTGCCACATCAATTGACTCTTCCTTTCTTGAAAGCTGCACTCCCCGCGATTCGAGTACAGACGGTCCCCATCTTAGGACAATTCAACTTAATGATTTTCAGCTTTATGATGGTGCAAAAGTGATACACCTTCAGTAGAAACCACGCTTTGAGCATCCACGCAGCCATTCTGTTTTTCACTTTCAGTGTAGTATTCAATAAATTACACAAGATATTAATATTTCATTATAAGGTAGGCTTTGTGTTAGGTGACTTTGCCCAACTCTAGGGTGAAATCATATGCCTGTTGGCCATGTATGTCTTTTTTTTTTTTTTTTTTTTAATTGAGACAGAGTCTCACTCTGTCACCCAGGCTAGAGTGCAGTGGTATGATCTTGGCTCACTGCAACCTCTGCCTCCCGGGTTCAAGCAATTCTCCTGACTCAGCCTCCCAAGTAGCTCAGACTACAGGCACCTGCCACCACACTTGGCTAATATTTTTTTAATAGAAACGAGATTTCACCATTGGTCAGGCTGGTTTGAACTCCTGACCTCAGGTGATTCTCCCACCTTGGCCTCCCAAAGTGCTGGGACTACAGATGTGAGCCACTTCACCCGGCCTTTATGCCTTCTTTTCAGAAATGTCTGTAAGTTGGCTGGGTGCGGTGGCTCACGCCTGTAACCCCAGCACTTTGCTGGGGCCTAGGAGGGCAGATCACGAGCTCAGGAGTTTGAGACAAGCCTGGCCAACGTAGTGAAACCCCATCTCTACTAAAAGTGCACAACAACTGGGCATGGTGGCACATGCCTGTAACTACAGCTACTCGGGAGGCTGAGGCAGAAGAATTGCTTAAACCCAAGAGGCAGAGGTTGCAGTGAGCTGTGATTGCACCACTGCACTCCAGCCCCAGCGACAGAGTGAGACTCTATCCCATCAATAACAAAAAGAAATGTCTGCAAGTGTTCTGATTACGTTTAAGGTCAGGCTATGTTATGATGTTCAGGTTAGGGATATTAAATGCAAAATGCCTTTTCTTTTGAGATGGAGTCTTGCTCTGTTGCCCAGGCTGGAGTTCACTGATGCAATCTCGGCTTGCTGCAACCTCTGCCTCCCGGATTCAAGTGATTCTTGTGTCTCAGCCTATGGGGTAGATGGGACCACAAGCATGCACCACCATGCCCAGCTAATTTTTGTATTTTTTTGTAGACACAGGGTTATGCCATATTGCCCATACTGGTCTTGAACTCCTGGGCTCAAGTGATCTGTCCGCCTCATCTTCCCAAAGTATTGGGATTACAGCCACCTCACCCAGCCTGCATTTTTGACATGATATATTCTTAATTGATACATAATTTTTGTACATATTCACAGGGTACATGAAAGATTTTATTACCTGCATAGGATGTGTAATAACTCAGTATTTAGGGTGTCCATCACTTCCAGTTTTTGTCATTTCTATGTGTTGGGAACATTCCAAGTCCTCTCCTCCAGCTGTTTTGAAATAAACACTGCATTGTCAACTATAGTCTGCCATCAAACATTAGACTGACTCCTTCCATTTCACCATGCGTTTGTACTCAGTAAGCATCCTCTTTCTGTCCTCCCCTCCACCTGAAGGAAATAACGTATACAGTGCTCCATTTCCATGACAAAGTGCCTTAAGTCGGCTTAGGTCAGCAAGCTACAGAAGAAAGAGGACATACTAGGCCCCTGCTTGGACAGGCGACACCTGCTTGTTGTCCACTACCCCATCCCACCCCCACCCCGCCACTTAGGTTGCCCTCACCCAAACCAAAGAAGTTTAGTCTAAGATGAAAGTTTACTAGCCTGCAAAACAGCTCACTTTATCTATTCTCATCAGCCTGCCCAGCTACTTAGGTCATAAGTCAAGTACTTGAAGAGCCCCTGAGCTAGCCAGGATTGCAATGCATTGCGGGCTGTAACAAAATGCAGCAGGACAACCCTAAAGAAAACACCTAAAGCCCCTTCCCAACAACCAATAGGCGATGTCCGGGAAGACTGTGACTCCCACCCCCCCGCCACAGTACTCAGCCTATGAGGAACGGGGGAGGGACCTGCACACTAGGGGATAAACTGCTTGTTGAAACTGTGTTGGGTGTGCCTGCCCATCAGACAACCAATGTTGCAAGACTGTCATTAAAAGTCTCACGCTGTTCTCTGGGTCTCTGAGTCCATTCTTTGGGTTTGGATGGCTGAGTTTGTTTCTCACACAGCCACACACCCTTCCTAGACCCTGGGATCCACCGTTCTATTCTCTACTTTTAGAGGTCAACTTTTTTTGCTCCCACATGTGAGAACATATGATGTTTGTCTTTCTGTGCCTGGCTTTTCTCTTAACATAGTGACCTCCAGTTCCATCCATGTTGCTGCAAATGACAGGATTTCATTCTTTTTATGAGCAAACAGTGTTCCATTGTGTATATATGCCACATTTTCTTTATCCATTCATCCTTGATAGACAGGTTGATTCCATATCTTGGCTATTGTGAATAGTGCTGCAATAAACATGGGTGCACAAGAACCCCTTTGATAAACTGATTTCCTTTCCTTTGGGTAAATTCTCTGTAGTGGGATTGCTGGATCATATGGCAGTTCTAATTTTGGTTTGTTGAGAAACCTCCGTATAGTTCTCTATAATGGCTTTACTAATTTACATTCCCACCAACAGCGTTATAAGAGTTCCCTTTTTTTTGGCATCCTTGTCAGCATTTATTTTTCGTCTTCTTGAAAACAACCATTCTAACTGGGACGAGATGTATCTCATTGTGGTTTTGATTTGCCTTTCCCTGATGACTAGTGATACTAAGTTTTTTTCGTATGTCTGTTGGCCATTTGGATGTCTTTTGAGAAATGTCTATTTAGATCCTTTGCATGATTTTTTTTTCTCTTGTCACCCAGGCTAGAGTGTAATGGTGTGATCTCGACTCACTGCAACCTCCGCCTCCAGGGTTAAAGCGATTCTCCTGCCTCAGCCTCCGGAGTAGCTGAGATTATAGGCACCTGCCACCACACCCGGCTAATCTTTTGTATTTTTGTAGAGACAGGGTTTTGCCATGTTGGCCAGGCTGGTCTCAAACTCCTGACCTCAGGTGATCCGTCCAACTTGGCCTCCCAAAGTGCTGGGATTACATATGTGAGCCACCACACCTGGCCTATTTATTTTTTTTAACAGACTCTGTCACCCAGGCTGGCGTGCAGTGGTGTGATCTCGGCTCACTGCAACCTCCACCTCCTGAGTTCAAGCGATTCTCCTGCATCAGCCTCTCGAGTGGCTGGGACTACAGGTGTGTGCCACCACACCTGGCTAATTTTTATATTTTTAGTAAAGACGGGGTTTCACCATGTTGGCCATGCCTGTCTCAAACTCCTGGCCTCTAGTGATCTGCCCACCTCGGCCTTCCAAAGTGCTGGGATTGTGAGCCACTGTTTGTGCAGGCTGGTCTCAAACTCCTGGTCTCAAGTGATCCTCCCACCTTGGCCTCCCAAAACTCTGAGACTGTAGGCGTGAATTGCTTTTTGAGACTATTGGGATTTTTTATCATGAAGAAGGGATGCTGATTTTTTTTTTTTTTGGCCTAGTTTTTTGTTGTCTTTTCTTTTTTCTTTTTTCTTTTTTTTTTTTTAAGACAGAGTCTCACTCTGTTATCCAGCTGGAGTGCAGTGGTGTGATCTCAGCTCACTACAACCTCCACCTCCCAGGTTCAAGCAATTCTCATGTCTCAGCCTCCTGAGTAGCTGGGATTACAAGCGCATTCCACCACGTCTGGCTAATGTTTTGTATTTTTTAGTAGAGGCGAGATTTCACTATGTTGTTCAAACTGGTCTCAAACTCCTGACCTCAGGTGATCTGCCCACCTCAGCCTCTCAAAGTGCTGGGATTACAGGCCTGAACCACGGTGCCCGGCTGGGATGTTGAATTTTATCACATGCTTTCTCTGCATCTATTGAGATAATCATACGGTTTTTGTCTTTCAATCTGTGGGTTTGATATATCGCCTGTATTGATTCGTGTATGTTGAACCATCCTTGCATCCTCAGGATAAATCCCATTTAGTCATAATGTATCATCTTTTTGATGCGCTATTATATTCAATTTGTAGTATTTTGTTGAGGATTTTTGTGTACATATACATCAGGAATATTGACCTGTAGTTTTTTGTTTCCTTGTTTGTTTCTTGTTTGTTTCTTTTTTTGTGTCCTTGCCTGGTGTTGGTATCAAGGTAATGCTGGCCTCATAGAATGGGTTAGAGAGAATCCTTCCTCTCCAGTTTTTTGGGACAGTTTGAGGATAAGTGACATTAGTTCTTTCTTGTAAGTTTGGTAAAATTTAGTCGTGAAGCCATCCCGTCTATAGGCCTTTTGTGTTGTTGCTGGGAGATCTTTATGACTGACCCAATCTCATTACTCCTTACTGGTCTGTTCAGGTTTTTTGTTTCTTCCTGATTCAATCTTGGCAGGCTGCACGGAATATCTCCATTTCCTCTGGGCTTCCTGTTCGTGGGCGTATAGTTTCTCATGTAGTCTCCGCTGATCTTTTGTATTTCTGTGCTATCAGTTTTAATGTCTCCTTTTTTTTCTGTTTCTGGTTTTGGTTATTTGGGCCATCTCTATTTTTTCTTCATTATCACCTTAGAATATTTTCAGCTTTCCTCTACAATGGGCTAATCAGGACATAGTCACCATAAGGCGACGCGCATCTGGTGTGTTTGCTGTGGGGTTTAAGAGCTTCCATAAGCCTGTTCTGGCAGTCTATGCTTGTTTGGGATGAAAAAAACACCTTAGCTCTGCTGACCAATAATGAGTCAGATTTTCCCATGAAGATAATTTTTTAAATAACAAAGGAAATTAAAGAAAAAGTGTTTTGCTTCATGGGAAATGCTCCAAATCGCTCCCCACACCCATGGGCCCCAAGAGCCCTAGACCTCAGGCGGGGGCCTGCTGTGGAGGGAGCAGAGCTGGCAAGGAGCTGCCCTCCTGTGGGTCCTGGTCACACAGCCAGCCTCGGAGCCGCAGAGGAGCCTGCTGGGCCCCAAGTCTAGAGACCCCTTCCAGCCTCAGTCTTTCTTCCAGGGTAAGCAGCCTGAGGGGTCAAGAAGATGGTCCACCAAGCCTTGAGCCCAGGGCCCAGGACTCCCTGCTCAAATGTCCCCAAGCCTGGATCCATACTTCCAAGGTAGAGCTACCGGAGCTGTACCCAGTCCTGCTGGCCTGAGAAGTGGCCAGGGGAGGCGACGAGACGGTTTTCTGGGGCTGCATATGAACTTGCACCCACGGGCCGGGTGTAGCATGTGGGCTTTCAAGGCCCCTCACAATTTCGGGACATCAGAGAGCAGGGCTGGCTGGGGCTGGCACTCCTGCACCGACTTCTGAGAGTGCTCCAAGGAGCCCTGGGGCCCTCCACTTGCCCCTGGCCTTCCAGGTCCTCACATGCCATTGTTGTCAAGACAGAAGGGAACCTGCTCTGTCTAACTGCCATTAACTTGAGTGCGGAGAAGGCAGCCTCCCTTCATAAGCATGACCCAGCTCTGCAAATGTCACAGCAGGGCCCACCTGGCTGCTCCTCCCCATGCCCAGAGTAACTCTCACCCAGAGTCCCTGGAGGATCCAACCTTCGGGGCATCCCTGGGGCACAGCTGCATTTAGGCATCCAGCAACCCAGCCAGAGAGCAGGGGCACCCAGACCATGGCTGGGAGGTAAGGACTGACCCCAAGGCCAAATTGGGGCAGCAAGAAGATGAAGGGAGATTTGAATGGACTAGCGGGAGAGTGGATCTCTTCCCCATTCACTTCCTGGCCCACCCAGACTGGCCCCAGGGGTGCAGCCACCAGGCCCCATCCTTGGGAACTGCACCCTCCTGACCGGTGTCCTGCAGGCACCCTGAGGCCAGCACCCTGGACCCCTGCCCTACATAGGTCTTACAAGGAGGAGCCAGGGTGGACATCCAGACCTCACTGAAAGTGGGGGCTGTTGTCAAGGTCCCAGACCTTACTCAGGGACCCCAGTCAGGGGTGGGGAGGGGGAGGCAGAGCCCCTCGCTGGGAGCCTCTAGCCAAGCCTACCTTTTCAGATACGCCAGTGAGTAGCCGCAGCTTCATCCTCCAGGATAAGGACCCTAGTTGCCTCCACTGCCCAGCCTCCCTTGCAGTTAAGTGTAGCCACGTGACTAATTTCTAGATCAAGTTCCCTGCAGATCAAAGGAAGCAGTTATTTATAGGCCAGCAATGAGGGGATCACAACGCCCTGTGGGACCTCCAGGAAGTCTCCTCTGGGATGTCCCTTATCCTCTGCTAAGAACACAGAAACAACGGCTGAGCTCCAGCAGCCACTGTGAGGCCATGAAGGTAGGGATCCTAGGGACTGGGATCTGAGAGCTAGAGGGACCTGGCTCCCAATGGCAGGGGAACAATGCCACCTCTCGCCTGCCAGCCCCTGGACCTGCTTAGTGTTCCAGAGAAATGAACGGCCGTGCTTAAGCCACCGTTCCTTAGGTCTCTGTGGCCTGCAGCTGAGCTTGACTCTGATGCATAGCCTGTGACTGGAGGGCCTCCACCTCAAGGGAGTGGGTTGTAGATTTTTCCTGGAGGTAAAGGTTCCCAGCCCTGCCCTCTAGCCCCCGCCCCCCCACCCAGCTTCAGACATCTGTTTCTGTCTCGGATGAGAGGAGACCTCTCAGAACAAAGAGGAAGTAGCTGGAAGGGTAGCAGCAAGCTGCAGAGCAGAGGAGGCGGGCGTGGAGTGCAGGAGACATTGAGCCTGCCCCGTCAGCTCGGGGCCTGCAGTCTGCGGCTGGAGCCAGGATGGACACCAAGGCAGGACCCCCAGAGGTATGTGCCAACGAGGCCAGGGCAGCCGAGAAGTGCCAGGCCTGGGGAAGGAGCTGCTGTCCGCCTCTATGGCCTCAGCCTCCCAGCAACCCCAGGTCCAGAGAGTCATACAACTCCCAGCTGGTCCTGTAGATGACTGGCTCTTTCCCCAGTCCATGCAGCTGGGATAACCAGGGCCCTGGCTCTCCAGCCAGGTGACAGCTGGGCCCTCCTCCACCTCAGCTTGGGACTGGCAGCCATGCCTAGTGCTCTGGAGAGCAGGAAACCTGGCACCTTCAGCCGTGATCTCTGATGTCTGTAGGGTCTCACGTATCTACCATGGGACTAGGGGGTTAGAGTCCTATCCCCCAGGGGTCTCTCAGCCCGAGCCAACCCAGCTGGCCGGTCTCCCAGGTTCCATTGCAGGAGGAGGTGGTGAGGCACTGTCAGGTCTGTGGTCCCAGGAGGGGCCTTAGACAGGCTCCAAGTCCAAGATGGGGACTGCAAGAGGCGGGGCTTCAGTGCTCCGGGCTGCCCATCTGCCTGGAGCATTTGGGGAGCAAGGGCCCTCTCTGGTGAGTGCAGGGAGGGTGGGGAGGAGCTCTCCAACAACAGCCCCAGCACCTTGCTGCCCAGCCACAGCCCAGGATTTCATGTTTCCTCCCCTGAGAGTTGGTGGGGTGGGGGGGGTGAGGAGCAAAGGCCTGATACTGGGCTCTGAATCCCCAGGGACAGTGGGGACACAGTGGGCACCGTGAGGTCCCTTCTGCAGGGTGGGTGGGAGCATCTCCCAGAGTTCAGCTCTGGGGTGGGGGTGGCTCCAACCCACCTCTGCAGGGACTCCCCAGTGTGGGAGGAGTTGGACCACAGTGACTTCGCCTGAGTCCCCTGTCCCCACACATGGTTTACACGCCTACCCCCAACCCCCAGTAATGCTTGGTCTCCAGGGAAGACAGCCCAGGCCCAGCCTTCCCCACCCTATGCTGAGGCAGGCCAGGGTCTTGAAGGCCTCAGCCCTGACCCATGGGAGGACAGCCCAGACAAACCCCAGAGACCTGGAGGCTGAGCCGGCTGCTCCGCCGTGAATGGCCAGACCCACAGAGCCCCTGGGTCCCAGTGCCAGCCTGGCTACAGACACAGACACTCAGTGCTGCCCAGGCCCAGGCCCCAAACCTCAGAGACCTCCCCATCCTGGCCAGGGGCCAGCCAGCTCCTGCCCTGATGGGTGTCTCAGTCAGATGCTGGCCAGCCAGAGGACCATGCTGGGCACAGGCCCCTCCCTGCACCCAGGGAGGGCACCTCTGGCACCTGAGATAGCCTGGCTGCTTGCTCTGGGGGTGGCGGTGGGAGTGGGGGTGAGAGCCCACATCCCATGGGGCCGTGACGGCCTGGCTCCCAGCTCCTTGTGGGGTGACCACTTTGAGGAGACAAAGTGAGTCCCTACAGCAGAGGACACCCCGTCCCCCAGCAGTGCCGGGGTCCTACTCAGCCGCCATCTATGCCCTCTCCACTCCTAGCCTCTCCAGCCGGGGTGCTGCCCAGCTGTCCCCTCTGCCCTGTGGCTCCCAGGAGGGGCTGCCGTGGGGCCAAGACAGGAGCCCAGCCCAGGAGGGAAGCAGTTATTTATAGGCCAGCAATGAGGGGACCAAGTGACAAAAGCAGAAATGGCACTTTCAGACTCAGTTTCAGTTGTGGTTGAAACCCAAATACCCACTGAGCGGGAGATCTTGAGAGGAGAGACACGGAAAGCCAGGGCGTGCAGCCGGGCACAGACGCCCACCCACCCCGCATGCTCAGCCTGGGCTCATCCCTGGGGGCAGCAGTCCCTCTGGCCTGACCAGGGGTACAGGGCAGGTGATGTGAGGCCAGCTGCAGGTTCCTGCACTCACGCAGCTTGTCCTTGTGGAAAGCATCCCCCCAACATCCAGGGTGTGACCTTGGGCAGGAGTGGGGTTTTTAGGGGCTTGTGTGGGTATCGGTGCAGGGGTGTCCCCAGTGCCCAGCTGCCCAGGCACTGAAGGGCAGTTCTGGGTGGGGCTGGAGCTGCTGGTGATGCCAGGCTGCCCTGTGCAGACGCTGAAACCTCTTCAGAGAGCAGCAGTGGCCCCCACGTGGCCATGCGCCACGCCGCCCCACCGCCCATGGGACAGAGAAGCTGGCATGGTAGGACTGGGGGGCCCCAGGGAGGAGGTGGCTGGGATCAATGGCCTTTCCAGAGCTCTGAGCCAGAGTGGAGAGGACACAGCAGCCTTGAGGGAGCCTCCACCCTCAAGGAGGGGAACAGACGTGCCCTGACTAGTGGGCAAGACAAGCCTCCCTCTATCCCCTGCTGGGGTTGCTGAGGACAGACAGTGACCCCCAGCCACAGCATTGCAGAGTGGGCTGCAGGCCCCCTGACCCCCGCCACCACCCTGGGCTGGGGCTTTTCTCTGTATCACCCTCCCCTGTCCCTTGTCCACCCCAGTCCCACGCCAGCGGCAGCCCAGCTCCAGGGAAGTCAAGATGGTCTCTGTCTCAGCACTGGAGGGGCCATGATGGCCCAGCCAGAGGTCAAGCCCCCACCCATCCTGGTGAGCCTGCGGGTGCTGCCCCCTCCAGTTGCAGGTCCTGGGAGCACTGGCTGTGCTGTGGCTAGGGTCCATGACTCTCACCTACCTCCTGTGGCAAGTGGCCCTTCCTCCCACCTGGGGCCAGGTGCACCCCAAGGACATGCCCGGGTCCTGGGGGCATGGTTCCAGCCCAGCTTGGGAGCCCCTGGAAGCAGACACCGGGCAGCAGAGGGACTCCTGCAGGTAAGTGAGCCCATGGAGGCCTGCGGTGGGGTGGGTGGATGGGCGGGTCTCAGTTTGAGGCTGCTGCCTGTTCTGCTCTTGCGTCTGCCCATGGGATAAGCGTGGGATAGCCCTCTGCCAGCTCCTTTAGGAAGGTGCAGGTCACCAGGAAGGGCCCCCACAGTGTGAGCTGGAGTGGGGGCTGGGGACAGGGCAGGCGTAGGGTGCTTTTTGCAGCGAACAGAAGCTGGCACTGGGGCTCTGACAGGCTGGAGAACACTGCTTGTGCTGAGGCTCAGCCCCAGTCCTGCCACCCCTGAGGGTAGTGTCACTGTCCCTCCTGCCCCTCAGCCTTCTCTCCCACTCTTCTTTCCCTGTGGTTGGGGTTGGAGTCCCAGGTCTGCCCTGGTGGCACCTGTTGGGCCATCCTGCACGTCCTCCGGCCCAGCCTTCCCTTCCAGGCCAGCTCCGGTCACCACCAAGGGCTTCCACACCAGGAGGCCACCCCAGACCCCGGGCTCTGTGGCTCTGCTTACTCCGCCCACACCAGGAGGCCACCCCAGACCCCGGGCTCTGTGGCTCTGCTTACTCCACCCACTTCAGGAGCAGCTGCTCCTCGAGGGCAGCGCCTCAGGTTTGGGTGGGGCCAGGACCCCCAATCTAGCCTGCTCTGGGCCAGGCAGCCCCCTCTCAGGCTCCTTGCCAACTTCCCCCCGGGTGTTCCCATCCCAGCAGCATGCTGGCTCAGGCCCATCCTACCCAGTCTGTTTTGCTGCCTACACTTTCGACCCACCCCCTGCACACTTAGTCTGGGCTCAGCCCAGGGGTCACCTGAGCAGCAGTCGCCTGGGTTGGCAGCCAGATGGGGCAGGTGATGTGAGGTGGGCTGGGGGCTCCTGCACCCATACTGAGCCCAGTGCGGCTCTCTTCACAGGCTTGTCCTTGTGGAAAGCATCCCCCAGGACCTGCCATCTGCAGCTGGCAGCCCCTTTGCCCAGCCTCTGGGCCAGGCCTGGCTGCAGCTGCTGGACACTGCCCAGGAGAGTGTCCACGTGGCCTCGTACTACTGGTCCCTCACAGGGCCCGACATCGGGGTCAACGACTCATCTTCCCAGCTGGTGAGCCTCGCCCTGGCCCCCCCACAACCTGGTGCTGGAAACACAGCAAGTCAGGCTGCCCATCTGTGCAGGGGTCTCAGGCCTGGGGCTCGGCACAGTGGTAGGGTCTAGCATGGAGTAGGGGTTAGGCCACTCCTTTGGGGGCTCTCAGGGCAGGAGCGTTGAGGAGCTCGGCCTCTGGGGACTGAGCACTCAGACTGTGCCTGGGCGCAGTTTGGCTCACAACCAAGGGTCATCCAGACACTTGACCTGACCTTGAGCTGTGGGCAGTCAGAGGTGGACCTCCTGAGGAGGGCATGGGTCCTAGTGGGGGTGTGGAGCAGAGGGCAGCCTAAGGTCAGCTCTCATGGCTGGCCTGGCCTTGCAGGGAGAGGCCCTTCTGCAGAAGCTGCAGCAGCTGCTGGGCAGGAACATTTCCCTGGCTGTGGCCACCAGCAGCCCAACACTGGCCAGGAATTCCACCGACCTGCAGGTCCTGGCCTCCCAAGGTGGGTGCCTGCACCATGCTTGGCCTCGCTGCCCTGGCGTCAGGCATAGGCTGTCTGGCTGGCACCATGGGACAAGGAAAAGGGGCATGGGGTGAGAATGGTGTCCTGGGGACAGGACACCCCAGGAGGGCAGGACCCAGGGTTCTGAGGTCCTTTGAGTCAGCTTCACCTGGGCACAGGGCTGGCTCCAAGAACCCAAAAGTGTCATTTCCCACAGGGCAGAGCATGGGTGGCCTCGAGGCCATGCTGAGCCCAGCAGCTCTGACCTGTGGGTGAGGCTCAGGCTGGGAGCTCTGGCTGGGGAGTGAGAGGCCATGGGCAGTCGCTATAAAGGCAGGCTCTGGAGGGGTCCTGGGACTGTCTATCCCTCAGTGTCCTCACCTGTAAAATGGGGATGACAATAGCAGCAGCTTAGTAGGACTGTTGCAAGGACATCTGAGTCCACCACACTGTCAAGAGCTTGGGATCAGGTTCACCATGAAGCTGATACTTAGCAAGACCAAGTTCATCCCATTGCCTGAACTCTCCACCAGGTGCCCAGGTACGACACGTGCCCATGGGGAGGCTCACCAGGGGCGTTTTGCATTCCAAATTCTGGGTTGTGGATGGACGCCACATATACATGGGCAGTGCCAACATGGACTGGCGGTCCCTGACACAGGTAAGTGCCAGGGCCCTAACACAGGAGGCCCGCCTGGAGCTCTTCCCCTCCTGCACTCCTGGGGACTTGGCCTGACATCTCAGCGTATCTGGAGAAAGTCATGTAGTCCTGTTCACGGCACCATGGTAGAAACAGTCGCATATGGGTCTAATAAGTGGTGGAATTCTACACAGCCAATGAACTCATGCTGTGGAGTGACATTTAATGACACGGAAAGATGCTTAAGTCACATTATCCAGGGAAACATGCAGATTACAAAATACAAGCCTTTTTAGGAAAAGCAATGCATGAAAGATATCAAAGAATGGTCGTGGCCAAGGCAGCAATGGGTATCACTTGACGGTGGGATTAAGAATGATTTTATTTTCCTCTTTGCGCCTTGATGCATTTTCTATTTTTTTTTTTTTTTTGTAATAAACATGTATTGCTTTGATCATTGGAACACAATATTCAAAAACACAGGGCCCCACTGGGCACTCTTCCACCAGCCACTCTATTACAGATTCCTACAGACAATGCTTCCCACAAGTGGGGACCAGTCGGGCAGGAGCTGCACCACCCCCAGCATCCCTGGCCTGGGTAGAGGGGAGTGGAGGTCCCACAGAGGGGCTTTTCTCCCATAGCACCTGACTTTGGTCCCTGCAGGTGAAGGAGCTTGGCGCTGTCATCTATAACTGCAGCCACCTGGCCCAAGACCTGGAGAAGACCTTCCAGACCTACTGGGTGCTGGGGGGACCTAAGGCTGTCCTCCCCAAAACCTGGCCTCAGAACTTCTCATCTGACATCAACCGTTTCCAGCCCTTCCGGGGCCTCTTTGATGGGGTGCCCACCACTGCCTACTTCTCAGTAAGGCAGATTGAGAAGAAGCCCATCAGAACCCCCTGTTCTCCCCCGACTGGCCAGACCCACAGGGAACCCACTGGGCTGGCCCTGCAGACACCAGCAGCATCAGCTGGGTCTTCAGGCAGCCAGCACAGTGGGTGGGGCTGTGGCCCTGGGGTGAGCAGCAGGCTGGTATCAGCAGGCTCTGGGCTGTGCCTGGAGGCAGGCTTAGCTCCAGGAGGACGGCCAGGCAGCACCATCCCTGGAACACAGGCTGCCTGGGAGGTGGTGGGAAGTCCTGGGGCCCTGGGAGTCTCCAGACTGCTAAGCAGCACCAAGGGGCTTAGCTGGGCACTGGAGAGGGAGGAGAACCCCACTTGCTCCGCAGAGAAGGAAGGGAAGAGTGAGGGGTGGGCAGATCCTCCTTCATCAGCCTACAGGGGTGGGGGTGGGCAGCCCTCCAGCCAGCACAGGAACTAGTCTGCAGCAGAGACTGCATCAGAACAAGGGAAGCTTCCCTAGATGGGGGGGTGGCACCCTGAAGGGAGTGGAGAAGTTTCCTTGTGGCTGGGAACTGTTTCTGGGAGGTCAGTCCAGCCTGGAGCCCAGGGTGGGCCAGCTGCTTCCCCTCTCCCCGCCAGGCCTCAGGGCCAGTCCCCAGGGCCCCTGTTGAGCTGACCCCTTATTTCCTCACGTTTCCAGGCACCCGGGCCTCCTCCCTCCACCACCACATGGGGCATCTTGGGTGGTGCATGGTGGGGTCACAAGTCCAGAATGGGCGAGGCTGGCAGAGCCCTCACGGACCCCTCTCCCGTCACAGGCATCACCGCCGGTGCTCTGTCCCCGGGGCCGCACTCCGGACCTGGAGGCGCTGCTGTCAGTGATGGGGAGCGCCCAGGAGTTCATCTACGCCTCAGTGATGGAGTATTTCCCCACCACACGCTTCAGCCACCCCCGCAAGTAGGTCTGGGTGGGAGGTGCACGGCCTGTTCTGCTGACTGGCAGCTCCCGGGCACGTCCCCTCCTGTTGGGACCTGGGCCCAGGGCTTATAGGGAGCACTCCGCCCCTCCCTGCCCCAGGTACTGGCCAGTGCTGGACAACGCGCTGCGCGCAGCGGCCTTCGCTAAGGGCGTGCGAGTGCGCCTGCTGGTCAGCTGCGGGCTCAACACGGACCCCACCATGTTCCCCTACCTGCGCTCCCTGCAGGCGCTCAGCGACCCCGCAACCAACGTCTCTGTGGATGTGGTGAGGGCGAGCTCCCGGCCGGCGGGGGGAAGGCAGGGCCCTCCTCCTGCCTTGCCTAATGCGCTGCCTCTGCTCCCCTAAGAAAGTCTTCATCGTGCCCGTGGGGAATCACTCCAACATCCCATTCAGCAGGGTGAACCACAGCAAGTTCATGGTCACGGAGAAGGCAGCCTACATAGGTGAACACGAGCGGTCACGGCGGGCGGGCCCCAGGGTGGCCAGGAACAGCCGAGGGAGGACTGGCTTTGTGGCCGGCGTGGACGCCTCAAACAGGGGGGCTGCTGCTGAAGGGGGAGGGTCTCCAGTGCAGTTCCGGGGACCAGGCCACCCGCCTGCCACCTGGCCCCGTAGCGCCCCAGAACAGAGTCAGGAAGCCTGTCCCTGAGCGGTGAGGGTGGCGTTCCACCGCGACCAGCGGTCCCGCCCGCACCTAAGCGAGGGGCTTCCCGGGCTGGAGTCCGAGGGCAGCGGAGGGACCCGGGGGCCGGCGCCCCAGCGTCTCCTCCGTCTCCCCGCAGGCACCTCCAACTGGTCGGAGGACTACTTCAGCAGCACGGCGGGGGTGGGCCTGGTGGTCACCCAGAGCCCCGGCGCGCGGCCGGCGCGGCCCGCGGTGCAGGAGCAGCTGCGGCTGCTCTTTGAGCGAGACTGGAGCTCCCGCTACGCCGTCGGCCTGGACGGACTGGCTCCGGGCCAGGACTGCGTCTGGCGGGGCTGAGGCGGGCCCCTTTTTCTCTTCGCGACCCGGGCCTCGACCTCAGCCGCTTCCTCCTGCAGGCGGCCCGGGGTGCGCACTGCGCCTGGAGCCGCCTGCGACCGCTCGGGCGCCGCAAACCACGTGCCCGCTCTCTGATTTCCCAGGGCCCCGCTAAGCCCCGCCTCCTCCAGGGAGCGCTCCAGGAGGCCGCTCGGACTCCGGCCCACAGGCCAGGCCTAAAATACACTCGTGCTTCCCGGTGCCTCTGTGTGAGTCCAGCGCGGGCAGCCCTTCGTCCTCTTGCCAAGGGCCCGGCTCCACGTGCCCGCCCCTGCGAAGCCGCCTGGCGCGTCCGCCGTGGCAGGCCTCTGCCAGTCCCGGGTCGGCGAGAACCCGGGTCGGGGCGGGGACCGGACAGGGCCGGAGGCGCGAACCCTCCTCCTCCCACCCCGCGCCGGGCGGCCGCGCTCCGGAACCGAAATTCCCGCCCAGCGGCTGCGAGGGGGAGCTAGAGCCGCGGGACACACACCTCGGACGCCCGCTGAGTAAACGCAGGCCGAGGCGCAGCGCCGCTCACCTACCGACCTACCGGGGGCGGCTTCTACCGCGCCGGACGGTGCGACGCGGGAGCAGAGGGGGCTGAGGGGATGGGGAGACCGGAAGGGGACC
>NW_016107653.1:1664776-1672936 GCF_001604975.1 Cebus imitator
CTGGGGCTGAGGGGGTGAGAAGAGAGGGAGGGGACTCAGGGCTGAGTCCCAGGATGGTGGCAGGAAGGGTCCTGCAGCTGAGGGGACATGGAGGGTGAGAGGGAGGGGACCTGGGGCCGTGGGTGAGGGGACAGGCTGGAGAGGGTAGGGATGCACAGAGCTGTGCAGTTTGTAGACTGTTGTACAGGGTGGTCTTAAGAATGTGGGGGCAGGACTGTCCTGAGGATGCAGGGCCCAGGACTGGTGGATGGGGCTGAGAGGACCAGCATTTGAGCTGAGGGGCAGGAAGGTGACTCCAATCTGAGACTAGGACTTGGATGCAGCTCCACTGGAGCTCACTCTATCCTGGGAGCCACCTGGGCACCTGTCCTGCAGATGCAGGATTTGAACCCAGGTTTGGTGACTCAGTCCTAACTCTTCTGCTATGAATCCTGGGTCAGAAGCCTTCTCAAAGCACCCTGGCTTATCTCACCTGATGGTTCCTGACCAAGACCACAGGGTCCCCTCCCCTGGTGGAAGTCCACGGGGCCATGCTAGTCTGGGGTTCAGGAATGGCTCAGCGTTGTGAAGGAGCCCTGGATGCTCTATGGATCCCAGGATCTTGCTCTCCCAGTCTTGAGGCACCACTTTCCTACCCTTCTTTAGTCCGCTTTGCTGTGGGGAAAGCTAGCGAAGTTCATCTCAGGTACAGTACAAGTTACTTTTCTGTTCGATTGGTGATCTTATACTTCCTCCATCTAAAGGACACCTTAGACCTCAGCATTCTGTTCGTACAGAAAGTATACACCCATCCTGCCTCCGTGCTCAGGCTTGTGAAAAGCTTGCTGTAGATGCTGCAGGGGAATGGGGATCCATACAGCCCTGCAAGGCCTTAGGAGCCTCTGGGGGCTGCTTTGTATGTGAGCTGCACTTGACCAAGCCAAGCTCTGGCAGTTGCAGTGGCTGCTCCCTGTGGCTTCCTATCCCCCATCCATGGTCCAAATCTCCTCAGCAACCATCTGCCAAAATGTTTCGTGGCAACAACTGGCTTAGGTGCTGATATCATCCCAAACTGAGCTCTGCCCTCTAGGGCTGCGTGTGTGGGTTTGCTTCCTAGTTCTTGGCCTTACACCTGAATGTGTCTCAGAGCACTTGGCCTGCTTTCGACGCCTGCCAGCTATGTTCTAGGAGGGATCATGTGCTCCAGGCTGTGATTTGGACAACTGTCTTGTCAGCCAGTGAAAGGCCTCTTCACACACCTGGGGTCTGGCAGCCACACCTCAGTGGCACTGTCAGAGGCCTGCTTCAAAGCAGACTCCAAAGGAAATCCAGCTTGATAAGGCTTGGGAGACCCCAGGAGGACACCATGATGTGGCCCCTTCTGAGATATAGCAGACAGACTCTAGAATGGCTCCCATGACCACCTCCTGGCATGTATGTCCTTGTGTGATCTTACCCTTGAGTGTCTGCAGAACCTGTGCCTGTTGTAACCAATACAAAAAACACAAAGGTAATGGGATATCACTCCTGTGACATCGTGTGATCATATAACATAAGGTTATAATATCATCTTGCTAGCAGTCTATCCCTTGCTAGTTTTAATGAAAACAGGCTATAAGCTGTCCTATGAAGAGGCCCATGTGGCAGAGTACTGCGGTCCCCTCCAGCCCCCAACTAGCAAAAAACTAGGGCCCTCCATCATCCAGTCCACAAGGAGTTGAGTGTGGCTAGCAATAGTGTGTGCTTCAGAAGTGGCTCCTTTCCCAGTCATGCCTGAAGAGGAGACTACAGCCCCAGCTGATACCTTGATTGCAGCCTAACAGGACCTTGAGCAGAGAACCCAAAAAAGCCACACTTGGACTCCCGCTCCACAGAAACTAAGAGATCATAAATGTGTATTGTTTTAAGTTGCTAATTTGTAGTGATGTTCTTATGCAGCATAGATAACTCATACATAGAAGCAAGGCCATGTGAGAACCCAGTAGGGGCCCCTGCTGCTCAGCCACTCCCCATATGCTGGGAGAGCTGTCTCTCTGGCCTCTAACACCAAGGTCCCCACTATCCCAGGCCTTGACTCTAGGATCAGAGAGGGACAAAAGCTCCATGGAGCCAGGCAGACTTCTCCCTCTGCAGTACTCCTTGGGCTGCTCTCACCTAGTTTGTCTGGCACATACAAGTTGTAGCAGAGAGAGGCAGGAAGCTGGGCAGGGAGAGGGTGACAGCCTTGCTTAACTGAGGGATGAGTGCCCACCAAATTTCCCTTCTTTTCCTGCTCATGAGCCCCCAGGGGACCTGTGTTCGTTCACTTTCTAGAAGCTTCTATATCCCCTAACTTGGATGACCCCAACAGGCCTCTCCAACTCAGTACAGAGAACATATGACCCTGGTGGCATGGGGGGAGAACCCAGCATCTCTCCCCTGCCCAGGTTCCTGTACCCCATAGCTGCCACCCCTCTGGAACCTCTCAGGGAAGCACAAGGAGTGGTAGCCTTGGAGTAGCGCTCACCCTCTGGGCACGTGGTCCTCCAGATTGGCTCACAGCCCAGCTCTTGCTCCCATACCCACAGCCATGAGAGCAGCCACCTCCCTAGGAGACCATGAGCACTAGATACCCAGGAGCCCACCTAGGCCAGGAGGGTGCTGGGGCCAAGTTCCGTTGCCCCCTTTGACACTGCATACCCATGAACCCAGCAGGGGTATCTGAGGGCAGCTGGGAAGAAATTTGACCACTGAAAGACTGTAGAAAACCCCTTAAACCTCACTCTACTACCCCACGTGGAATTGGTTCCTGTGGGCTGCCCAAGAGAGCCTCTGTGGTGAAGAAGCTTCTGAGGATGTGCCCCTAAAGATGGCCAAGGACACCTTTCTGTGCTGTCCCCACTCTGCACTCCATCCCCCATCCCACACTGCCTCCAGCTGGAGAGTTGAGGGTTTTGTGTCTGTGTTTCTGCAACACTGTGAACTCAGCCCTATCTTCCTTGTCTTCCTCACAGCCCCTAAAGCTCAGGGAGCTCAGAGGAGGACATGGACAAATGGACTATAAGTAGGCAACCACTCTACTGGTCCTCCTTGACTGTTCTCTAGAGCTACTTAGTAGAAACCTGGAGTGCATAGGAGGAAAGCAGTGGTGAACTTCGACCCTGAGACAAAAGACCTGAGCAGACTTCACCATGGGATGTAGCACTTTCTTTATTGCCCATCCAGAGAACAGCCAAGCCAGCTTCATCTGCATTCTGGCTACAGCATGTACATTAGGGGGCTCAGGGGCCACAGTGTGGGATGTGCATGCTGGCAAGGCACTGGCAGATGCTGGCAGGCAAGTGGACATGGATAGATGAGAATGACGACTCACAGATGTCCTAGCTTCTGTTGACCCACCTGCCAGCCACTGGCCAGCACCCTTCTGCCCAGCATGTGTGCATTGTCACACAAAATGTCTTGAAGCTTGCCATTAGTGAGGCATTCAACAAAGAAGTAAGCGCATAAGTGAGTAGGAAACAGTGTTTCCTGGAATATACCACACTCTGCCTGAAATAGGAAAACCATGTTTGCTAGGAAGCAGCAGCAGCAGGAAAGAAGTTATACCAAAACTACTTGTATACCACAGATATTCTAACCCTTTCCTCAAAGAAATAGTCATGTTCTGTTGGGTATTATGGACAGGTCTCTTGAAATTTATCTAATAAAGACAAACAAACTTCCCCAGCAGTGCCTCTGAGTACCATGTGAATTCTGGTGTCTTGTGAGAAGCCAGGGTGCCTTCTTTGTATCCAAAGCTTTGAGGAAGCTCTAAAGCTTTGGTTCCATTTTAGGAGGGCTGTGTGATGGTGTCAAAGGTGTTCTGGTCATTTCTGCTCTGTTCTCAGTCTGTGAAGGTAGGTGGACATAATGTGCTCCTATGGGGTGTTCCATATGTGTGTGTAGCCTCTGCTTTCCAGCTTAGTTTTTTGCATCTCTCTTGTGTTGACGAGCCACACCTCTCAGCCTTCATTCGGTCACAGGCCTGAGCCTTTGCCTTCATCATCAGCTTTTTTGTCCTGCTCTAGCAGGATTAACTCTGTTCTTGCCACGGATGTCACCATCACTCTGGAGCCCAGCCCAGTGTCCACAGGCCCCACTAGCTCACCCTCTTCCTTCTCTTCAGGGGAGAAACTTTCTTGGGCATCAAAAAAGGTGATTGTTTCTTCTTGAAGTTTTTGTTCTTCCAGCTCTGCCTCATCTTCAGTGCTTTTGCTTTTCTTGGTAGAAGATGAGGAGAACCCTAATTTGGGAAATCGGAACCAGCCTGCCTTCTCCTGTTTTTTAGGCAGTTCAGCCTCTGGTCGTGCCTCAGGCTGTGTTTGAATAGGAGCAGTTCTCTGGGCATCATTTTTGGAATCCACACCTGTGTCATCAACAGAAGAGGAAAACCCAATATTTGGAAGCCAAAACCAAAGCAGACCAGATTTTTTACTTTCTGTTTTCTCTTTTGGAGCCCTGCCTTCATCTGCCAGCGGTGTGGTTGCTTCTTGGCTGTCATCAGGGGGAAACTCAAGAATTTCTGCTGGCTCCTCATCTGAACAGCTGTCTGCAAGCTGGTGGCCAGCAGGAACTTCAGATGTGAGTGTTTGCTGTCCCAGTACATTGATGCTGGAAGAGATCATCTCAAATGGTTCTCCAGTGTCAGGCTGGAGATCTCCAGAAATGGAGTCTACTCTGAGGGCAGCTTGTGTGGGTGCCTCTTCCAAGCCCTCCTGAGTCCTACAGTGTTCAGTCACTGTTGTGTACACTCTAGCCTGCATGGGGGCCTCTGGGATTTTCACCTTTAGCAAGGAAAATCCATACGAAGGTGTTTGAATCTCTGATGCGGGGATCTCTGATTCCCGTACAATCTGAGTGGAAAAACCCCTGGGTGCTGAGAGATCTATAAACTCTGGTGTCACTGTACTGTGTATGGTGACCTCTTGACTTTCAGCATGAGCACCCTGAATATGCACTCTGACCTTTGAAATTGGGGAAGCTTCCAAAGGCAGGTTAAGGTCCACAGGCTGCTCCCTGGGGACCCCAGCACCTGCCTTCAGAATGCTGGCTCCCCAGAGCCCTGGCCTTTCCTTACAAAGGGCTATGTCAATATTGGCCTCTGGACACTGCACTTCCCTCACAGTGGGGATGAACACATCATCCTCTGAGCTGGGGGCAGGGAAGGAGAACCTTGGTACCTTTAACTTGGGGAATTTGACAGTTAACACAGAATCTTCCCACAGCTGATCCACATTAACCACAGAAATCTGGGATGGCACATCAGTACTTGAAGCTTTCAGTTTAACTGGACCTTCAGGCAGTGAAGACCATTTCTCTGTTTTCTCCTCCATGCCAGCAAGATCATGTCCTGGCTTGGAAAGAGAAATCTCATCCATTTCTCCTAGAAGAACCTGGGTTTCTGGAAGCCTCATGCCAGGCATCTGAAAAGGGAGAGGTCCTTTGGTTGAATGGATCCTGACCTCAGAAGTGGGAAGCTCACCCTCAGCCACCCCAGCAGTGGAGAGGTGCAGCTTCAAGCCTGTGCTGTCAAGATCACACTTTAGAACCTCTGTGGATGATTTGTTCTTAGAAGCTGTCACTATTGCCTCTGCTTCTGGGAGCCGTAGGGACATATTTGCCTCCACGTTTGACCCAGAAACAAGAAACTCGTTGACTCCAGCTGCTGCTTCACCCCCTGTTACTGCCGATGCCTGTGTCTGAGCCACTTCCAGCTTTCCAGCTCCACCTCTGTCCCTGGAAGAGTGCCTGAGGCTGGGCATGTGGAACTTGGGCATTTTAATCCAGATTTCCTGCAAGTCCGTGGTCGTGCCCTCCTCCTCTGGGCTTTCCACTGTGTGGGCTTCAGCATCTGGTTTTCTACAGGATGGCTGGAGGGGGTCTTCAGGTGTGGGGGCTATCCCCTCCCCACAAGGCTGGCTTGCTGGGACATCCCCAAGCCCACATCCTCTGCTGTCACCTTCAGTAGACAGATTATGTTTGGGAAGAGGCAGGTCAGCTTCAGACTGGCTCACCTCCACCTTGGTCTTGGAGGATCTGAGATCAGGTTTGGCAAAGCCCAAACTAGGAATGCGGACCTGTGGCCAATGGAGGTTCACACCCTCACCTTCTGTGGTGCCTGCTGTTGAACCAAGTCCTCCCCCACCACCTTCACTGCTGGCCTTTTCTGTGACATGAAAGCTACCCCCTGCTGTGGCACTAGAATGAGAAGGATCCATGTCTCTCTGTGGCAGGCTGACACCACCCTTAGAAACTTTCATTTTGGGAAGTGCAAGTTTTGGCATGGCAAAGCCAGGCTTTGTGCTGCTTCCCTTCTCTCCATCCCTCTCTGGAGGCAGATTCATGTGCATGGCAGGCTGGAGGGCCACTTCATCCTTGTCTAAAACCAGGCTGAGTTTTGAGTCCTCCACACTGCATTCTGGGTCCACCTTTGGCCCTGCTTCCTTCTTTGGGGACCACCTAAATGATGGAAGCTTAAACTTGGGCATTTTGAAGGAACTCCCTTTCCCTTCGTGGTCAGCATCTTCCGCAGGGGTTCCTCTGGGAGCCACTACTGAGGTCTCCAGGGAGTCCACAAGCTCTTCCAGGCCCTGGGACACAGAGGTGCCTGGGGATGGCAGCTGAGTGCTTGGCAAGGGGAACAGTAGCCCCTCTCCAGGGCTAAGAGGAGACATGACTGGGGTACCCACCGCTGAATGTAGGTCTCCCTCAGGAACTGCCATTTGGGGGCCTGAAAACACAAATTTTGGTTTATAGAATTTAGGAAAAGACACCTGACCATGAGAAGCAGGGATCATGGAATTCAGTGTACCAGAGTGACTGTCAGTTTGAGAAGTTTGAACTCCCTCTGGACGCTGCAGGTCAGTGGAACACTCTGTCTTGGGAAGACGAATCTCAGCCTGAGACCCAGAAGGAATTTGCAGAGCAAGCTCAGGGGCCAAGGAAGCTCTGGGAACAGTCACCTGGTATTTTGTGAGTATGTCACCCTCACAGGGGGAAAGGATAGAAGATTCAAAGTGGGGACCAGTGAGATCAAGCTGAGATGACGAAAATCCAGACAAACCAACCTTAGGCATCTGCATGGATGGCTCTAAATCAGCCGAAGCCTGGTGTAATTCAAACTGTGAAGAATCTGAAGATGATGCCACAGGAATCGTGGGGAGACGTATTCCAGGCTCCGCACCTGGAACTAGACTATCTTTAGCAGTTTTTGCAGAAGAAAATGAAACTTTGGGCGCTATAAACTGCAGGTTCTTAAACTTAGAATCTACTCCAACTATTCCAACACCAAGTCCAAACTTATCATCGTGTGATGGAACCTGAAGATCACCTTCACAAACGACTTCAGACTTCCTGTCATTTACAGACACATACTTTTCGTCCAAGGACCAGTCGCCCGCAAGCTGAAAACTGCCCAGCTTGGCTCCTGGGACATTGACATCCACCTCCATGCTGGGCAGAGACACTTCCACGTCGGGTACTGTCACCTCTGCCTTGGTGCCTTTCATGTCCAGCTTGGGGCCCTTGACGTCCACCTGGGGGCCCTCGAGGTCCACTTTGGGCATCTTGAAGCTGGGCATTTGCACCTCAGGCAGGTGCCCTTTGAGGCCGGCTCCCTCAGACATGTGGCCCTCTGGGAGCTTCACGTCCACATGGCCAGCCTGGACCTCCAGGTTGGCAGAAGGGGGCTGAATGCTGAGGTCAGTGGTCTTGAGGTCCCCCTGCATGGAGGGGAGGCCCACCTTGGCATCCACCTTCGGCACAGACATGTCAACTGAGGCCTCGATGGACTTGCCTGGGGCTGACACCCTGAACGATGGCATCTTGAACTTCGGCATCCTGAACTTGCTGTCTTTGGCGGTGGTGACGTCCTTGTCGGCAAGGGACAGGTCCCCCTCCAGCTGCACACCGTCCAGCTTGGCTCCTGGGGCTTGGACATCCACCTCCATGCTGGGCAGAGACACTTCCACGTCGGGGGCTGTCATCTCTGACTTGGGGGCTTTCAGGTCCAGCTTGGGGCACTTGACATCCACCTGGGGGCCCTTGAGGTCCACTTTGGGCATCTTCAAGCTGGGCATCTGCACCTTGGGCAGGTGCCCTTTGCGGCCGGCTCCCTCGGACACATGGTCCTCCGGGAGCTTCACATCCACCTGGCCCGCCTGG
>NW_016107653.1:1675786-1679624 GCF_001604975.1 Cebus imitator
GGCATCTTCAACTTGCTGTCTTTGGAGGCAGCCACGTCCTTGTCGGCAAGGGACAGGTCCCCCTCCAGTTGCGCACTGTCCATTTTGGCTCCAACATCCACCTCCGCACTGGGCAGAGACACTTCCATGTCAGGGGCTGTCATCTCCATCTTGGGGCCTTTCAGGTCCAGCTTGGGGCCCTTGAGGTCCACCTGGGGGCCCGTGAGGTCCACTTTGGGCATCTTCAAGCTGGGCATCTGCACCTTGGGCAGGTGCCCTTTGAGGCCGGCTCCCTCGGGCACATGGCCCTCTGGGAGCTTCATGTCCAGATGGCCTGCCTGGACCTCCATGTCAGCAGAAGGGGGCTGAATGCTGAGGTCGGTGGTCTCCAGGTCCCTCTGCATGGAGGGGAGGCTCATGTGGGCCTCCATGTTTGGCGCAGACACATCCACTGAGGCCTCGATGGACTTGCCTGGGGCTGACATCCCGAATGATGGCATCTTGAACTTGGGCATCTTGAACTTGCTGTCTTTGGTGGCGGTGACGTCCTTGTCAGCAAGGGACAGGACCCCCTCCAGCTGCCTGCCGTCAAGTTTGGCTCCCGGGGCTTGGACATCCACCTCCACGCTGGGCAGAGACACTTCCACATCGGAGGCTGTCATCTCTGCCTTGGGGCTTTTCAGGTCCAGCTTGGGGCCCTTGATGTCCACCTGGGGACCCTTGAGGTCTACTTTGGGCATCTTGAAGCTAGGCATCTGCACCTTGGGCAGGTGCCCTTTGAGGCCAGCTCCTTTAGGCACGTGGCTCTCTAGGAGCGTCATGTCCACCTGGCCAGCCTGGACCTCCGGGTCGCTGGAAGGAGGCTGAATGGTGAAGTCAGTGGTCTTGAGGTCACCTGGCATAGATGGGAGGCTCACCTCGGCCTCCACCTTCGGCACAGACATGTCCACTGAGGCCTCAATGGACTTCCCTGGGACTGACACCCCGAAGGACGGCATCTTAAACTTGGGCATCTTGAACTTGCTGTCTTTGGTGGCGGCCATGTCCTTGTCAGCCAAGGACAGGTCCCCCTCCAGCTGCTCTACCTTGTCTCTGGTGGCCTGGATGTTCACCTCCACACTGGGCAGAGACACTTCCACATCGGGGGCCATGGGGACCATTACTTCCACCTTGGGGCTTTGCAGGTCTAGTTTGGGGCCCTTGATGTCCACCTGGGGGCCCTTCAGGTCCACTCTGGGCATGTCAAAGCTGGGCATCTGCACCTTTGGCAGGTGCCCTTTGAGGCCGGTTCCCAGAGGCACGTGGCCCTCTGGGAGCTTCATGTCCACCTGGCCAGCCTGGACCTCCAGGTCGGTGGAAGGAGGCTGAATGCTGAGGTCAGTGGTCTTAAGGTCGCCCTGCATGGAGTGGAGGCTCACCTCGGATGACACCTTCGGTGCAGACACGTCCACCGAGGCCTCGATGGACTGGCCTGGGGCTGACACCCCGAATGATGGCATCGTGAACTTGGGCATCTTGAACTTGCTGTCTTTGGTGGTGGCTAGGTCCTTGTTGGCCAGGGACAGGTCCCCCTGTAGCCGTGCGCCATCCAGCTTGGCTCCCGGGGCCTGAACGTCCACCTCCATGCTGGACACAGACACCTCCACATTAGGGGCCATCACCTCTGCTTTGGAGCCTTTCAGGTCCAGCTTAGAGTCCTTGACGTCCATCTGGGGGCCCTTGAGGTCCACTTTGGGCATCTTGAACTTGGGCATCTTGAACTTGCTGTCTTTGGCAGCAGCCACGTCCTTGTCAGCTAGAGACAAGTCCCCCTCCAGACGCACGCCATCTACCTTGTTTCCCAGGGCCTGGATCTTCACCTCCATGCTGGGCAGAGCCACCTCCACATCGGGGTCAGTGGGGACCACCACTTCCACCTTGGGGCTTTTCAGGTCCAGCTTGGGGCCCTTGACGTCCACCTGGGGGCCCTTGAGGTCCACTTTGGGCACCTTGAAGCTGGGCATCTGCACCTTGGGCAGGTGCCCTTTGAGTTTGGCTCCTTTGGGCATGTGGCCCTCTGGGAGCTTCACATCCACCTGGCCAGCCTGGACCTCTAGATCGGCAGTAGGGGCCTGAATGCTGAGTTCAGTGGTCTTAAGGTCCCCCTGCATGGAAGGGAGGCTCACCTCGACCTCCACTTTCGGCGCAGACACGTCCACCAAGGCCTCGAAGGACTTCCCTGGGGCCGACGTTCCGAATGATGGCATCTTGAACTTGGGCATCTTGAACTTGCTGTCTTTGGCGACAGCCACGTCCTTGTCAGGCAGGGATAGGTCCCCCTCCAGCTGCACGTCATCCAGCTTGGCTCCCGGGTCCTGAACGTCCATCTCCACGCTGGGCAGAGACACCTCCATGTCAGGGGCCATCACCTCTGCCTTGGGGCCTTTCAGGTCCAGCTTGGGGCCCTTGATGTCCACCTCGGGGCCCTTTAGGTCCACTTTGGGCATCTTGAAGCTGGACATCTGCACCTTGGGCAGGTGCCCTTTGAGGCTGGTTCCCTCGGGTACATGGCCCTCTCGGAGCTTCACATCCACCTTTCCAGCCTGGACCTCCAAGTTGGCGGTAGGGGCCGGAATGCTGAGGTCAGTGGTCTTGAGGTCGCCCTGCATGGAAGGGAGGCTCATGTCGCCCTCCATCTTCAGCACAGACACATCCACCGAGGCCTCGATGGACTTGCCTGGGGCTGACACTCCGAATGATGGTATCTTGAACTTGGGCATCTTGAACTTGCTGTCTTTGGCGATGGCCACGTCCTTGTCAGCCAGGGATAGGTCCCCCTCCAGCTGCGCGCTGTCCAGCTTGGCTACCGGGGCCTGAACATCCACATCCACACTGGGCAGATGCACCTCCACGTCCGGGGCCATCATCTCCACCTGGGAGCCTTTCAGGTCCAGTTTGGGGCCCTTGATGTCCACCTGGGGGCCCTTGAGGTCCACTTTGGGCATCTTAAACTTGGGCATCTTGAACTTGCTGTCTTTGGTGGCGGCCATGTCCTTCTCAGCCAGGGACAGGTCCCCTTCCAGCTGTGCGCTATCTACCTTGTCTCCCGGGGCCTGGATGTTCACCCCCACACTGGGCAGAGACACTTCCACATCGGGGGCCATGGGGACCATCACTTCTGCCTTGGGGCTTTGCAGGTCTAGCTTAGGGCCCTTGAGGTCCACTTTGGGCATCTTGAAGCTGGGTATCTGCACCTTGGGCAGGTGCCCTTTGAGGCCAGCTCCCAGAGGCACGTGGCCCTCTGCGAGCTTCAAGTCCACCTGGCCAGCCTGGACCTCCACGTCAGCGGAAGGGGCCTGAATGCTGAGGTCAGTGGTCTTGAGATCCCCTTGCATGGAGGGGAGGCTCACTTCGGCCTCCACCTTTGGCACAGACACATCCACCGATGCCTCGATGGACTTCCCTGGGGCAGCCACCCCAAATGATGGCATCTTGAACTTGGGCATCTTGAACTTGCTGTCTTTGGCGATGGCCACATTCTTCTCAGCCAGGGATATGTCCCCCTCCAGCTGCACGCCATCCAGCTTGGCTCCCGGGGCCTGGACGTCCACATCCACACTGAGCAGAGACAACTCCACATCAGGGGCAGTGGGGACCGTCACTTCCGCCTTGGAACTTTTCAGGTCCAGCTTGGGGCCCTTGACGTCCACCTGGAGGCCCTTGAGGTCCACTTTGGGCCCCTTGAAGCTGGGCTTCTGCACCTTGGGCAGGTACCCTTTGAGTCTGGCTCCCTCGGACACGTGGCCCTCTGGGAGCTTCACATCCACCTGGCCAGCCTGGACCTCCAGATCGGCAGTAGGTGGCTGAATGCTGAGGTCAG
>NW_016107653.1:1680751-1728055 GCF_001604975.1 Cebus imitator
CACATCCTTGTCAGCTAGAGACAAGTCCCCCTCCAGACGCATGCTATCTACCTTGTCTCCCAGTGCCTGGATCTTCACCTCCATGCTGGGCAGAGGCACCTCCACATCAGGGGCAGTGGGGACCGCCACTTCCACCTTGGGGCTTTTCAGGTCCAGCTTGGGGCCCTTGACGTCCACCTGGGGACCCTTGAGGTCCACTTTGGGTACCTTGAAGCTGGGCATCTGCGCCTTGGGCAGGTGCCCTTTGAGTTTGGCTCCCTCAGGCACGTGGCCCTCTGGGAGCTTCACATCCACCTGGCCAGCCTGGACCTCCAGGTCAGCAGTAGGGGGCTGAATGCTGAGTTCAGTGGTCTTAAGGTCCCCCTGCATGGAAGGGAGGCTCACCTCGGCCTTCACTTTCGGCACAGACACGTCCACCGAGGCCTCGAAGGACTTCCCTGGGGCCGACATTCCGAATGATGGCATCTTGAATTTGGGCATCTTCAACTTGCTGTCTTTGGCAGTGGCTACGTCTTTGTTGGCCAGGGACAGGTCCCCCTCCCTCCGCGCACCGTCCAGCTTGGCTCCCGGGGCCTGAACGTCCACCTCCATACTGGGCACAGACACCTCTTCATCAGGGGCCATCACCTCCACCTTGAGGCCTTTCAGATCCAGCTTGGGGCCCTTGATGTCCACCTGAGGGCCCTTGAAGTCCACTTTGGGCATCTTGAACTTGGGCATCTTGAACTTGCTGTCTTTGGCAGCGGCTACGTCCTTGTCAGCCAGGGACAGGTCCCCCTCCAGCCGCGTGCTGTCTACCTTGTCTCCCACGGCCTGGACATTCACCTCCATGCTGGGCAGAGACACCTCTACATAGGGGGCTATGGGGACCATCACTTCCCCCTTGGGGCCTTTCAGGTCCAGCTTGGGGCCCTTGACGTCCACTTGGGGGCCCTTGAGGTCCACTTTGGGCACCTTGAAGCTGGGCATCTGCACCTTGGGCAGGTGTCCTTTGAGGCCAGCTCCCTCGGGCATGTGGTCCTCTGGGACCTTCATGTCCACCTGGCCAGCCTGGACCTCCAGGTCAGCGATAGGGGGCTGAATGCTGAGGTCAGTGGTCTTGATTTCCCCCTGTATGGAAGGGAGGCTCACCTCGGACTCCACCTTCGGTGCAGACACGTCCACTGAGGCCTCGATGGACTTGCCTGGGACCGACGCTCCGAATGATGGCATCTTGAGCTTGGGCATCTTTAACTTGCTGTCTTTGGTGGCAGCCATGTCATTGTCAGCCAAGGACAGGTCCCCCTCCAGCTGCGCACCATCCAGCTTGACTCCCGGGGCCTGGATGTCCACCTCCACACTGGGCAGAGACACCTCCACGTCGGGAACTGTCACCTCCGCCTTGGGGTCTTTCAGGTCCAGTTTGGGGCCCTTGATGTCCACCTGGGGGCCCTTGAGGTCCACTTTGGGCATCTTGAAGCTGGGCATCTGCACCTTGGGAAGGTGCCCTTTGAGGCTGGCTCCCTCGGGCACGTGGGCCTCTGGGAGCTTCATGTCCACCTGGCCAGCCTGGACCTCCAGGTTGGCGGAAGGAGGCTGAATGCTGAGGTCAGTGGTCTTCAGGTCCCCTGGCATGCAGGGGAGGCTCACCTCAGCCTCCACCTTTGGTGCAGACACATCCACTGAGGCCTCGATGGACTTGCCTGGGGCCGACACTCCGAATGATGGCATCTTGAACTTGGGCATCTTGAACTTGCTGTCTTTGGTGGTGGCCACATCCTTGTCAGCCAGGGACAGGTCCCCCTCCAGTTGCATGCCATCCAGCTTGGCTTCCGGGCCCTGAACGTCCACCTTCATGCTGGACACAGACACCTCCATGTCAGGTGCCATCACCCCCACCTTGGAGCCTTTCAGGTCCAGCTTGGGGCCCTTGATGTCCACCTGGGGGCCCTTTAGTTCCACTTTGGGCGTCTTCAGGCTGGGCATCTGCACCTTGGGCAGGTGCCCTTTGAGGCTGGCTCCCTTGGGCACATGGCCCTCTGGGAGGTTCATGTTCACCTTGCCAGCCTGGACCTCCAGGTCGGTGGTAGGGGACTGAATGCTGAGGTCCGTGGTCTTGAGGTCCCCCTGCATGGAGGGGAGGCTTACCTCAGCCTCCACCTTTGGTGCAGACACGTCCACCGAGGCCTCGATGGACTTGCCTGGGGCTGACACCCCGAATGATGGCATCTTGAATTTGGGCATCTTGAACTTGCTGTCTTTGGCGATGGCCACGTCCTTGTCAGCCAGGGATACAACCCCCTCCAGCTGCACACCATCCAGCTTGGCTCCCGGGGTCTGAATGTCCACATCCACACTGGGCAGAGACGCCTCTATGTCGGGGGCCATCACCTCTGCCTTGGGGCCTTTCAGGTCCAGCTTGGGGCCCTTGACATCCATCTGCGGGCCCTTGAGGTCCACTTTGGGCATCTTGAAGCTGGGCATCTGCACCTTTGGCAGGTGCCCTTTGAGGCCGGCTCCCTCGGGCACGTGGCCCTCTGCTAGCTTCAAGTCCACCTTGCCAGCCTGGACCTCCACGTCGGTGGAAGGAGCCTGAATGCTGAGGTCAGTGGTCTTGAGGTCCCCTTGCATGGAGGGGAGGCTAACCTCGGCCTCCATCTTCAGCACGGACACATCCACTGATGCCCCGATGGACTTCCCTGGGGCAGCCACCCCGAATGATGGCATCTTGAACTTGGGCATCTTGAACTTGCTATCTTTGGCAGTGGCTATGTCCTTGTCAGCCAGGGACAGGTCCCCCTCCAGACGTGCACCATCAAGCTTGGCTCCCGGGGCCTGGACGTTCATCTCCATCCCGGGCACAGACACTTCCATGTCGGGCACCATCACCTCCGCCTTGGGGCCTTTCAGGTCCAGCTTGGGGCCCTTGATGTCCACCTGGGGGCCCTTGAGGTCCACTTTGGGCATCTTGAAGCTGGGCATCTGCACCTTTGGCATGTGCCCTTTGAGGCCGGCTCCCTCGGGCACATGGCCCTCTGGGAGCTTCACTTCCACCTGGCCAGCCTGGACCTCCAGGTCAGCAGAAGGAGACTGAATGCTGAGGTCAGTGGTCTTCAGGTCGCCCTGCATGGAGGGGAGGCCCACCTTGGCCTCCACCTTTGGCGCAGACACGTCCAGTGAGGCCTCGATGGACTTGCCTGGGGCTGACACCCCGAATGATGGCATCTTGAACTTGGGCATCTTGAACTTGCTGTCTTTGGCCATGGCCACATCCTTGTCAGCCAGGGACAGGTCACCCTCCAGCCGCGCGCTGTCTACCTTGGCTCCCATGGCCTGGACATTCACCTCCACGCTGGGCAGAGACACCACCACGTCGGGGGCCGTGGGGGCCGTCACTTCTGCCTTAGTGCCTTTTAGGTCCAGCTTGGGGCCCTTGACATCCACCTGGGGGCCCTCGAGGTCCACTTTGGGCATCTTGAAGCTGGGCATCTGCACCTTGGGCACGTCCCCTTTGAGGCCGGCTCCCTCAGAGACATGGCCCTCCGGGACCTTCAGGTCCACCTGGCCAGTCTGGACCTCCAGGGTGGTGCAAGGGGGCTGAATGCTGAGGTCTGTGGTCTTGAGGTCCCCCTGCATGGAGGGGAGGCTCACCTCAGCCTCCATCTTTGGTGCAGACACATCCACCGAGGTCTCGATGGACTTGTCTGGGGCTGACACCCCAAATGATGGCATCTTGAACTTGGGCATCTTGAACTTGCTGTCTTTGGTGGTGGCTATGTCCTTGTCAGCCAGGGACAGGTCCCCCTCTAGCTGCGCACCGTCCAGCTTGGCTCTCATGGCCTGGACATCCACCTCCACGCTGGGCAGAGACACTTCCATGTCGGGGGCAGTCACCTCCACCTTGGGGCTTTTTAGGTCCAGCTTGGGGCACTTGATGTCCCCCTGGGGGCCCTTGAGGTCCACTTTTGGCATCTTCAAGCTGGGCATCTGCACCTTGGGCAGGTGCCCTTTGAGGTCGGCTCCCTCAGACACGTGGCTCTCCGGGAGCTTCACATCCACCTGGCCAGCCTGGACCTCCTGGTCAGCAGAAGGAGGCTGAATGCTGAGGTCAGCGGTCTTGAGGTCGCCCTGCATGGAGGGGAGGCCCACCTCAGCCTCCACCTTCGGCACAGACATGTCCACTGAGGCCTCGATGGACTTGCCTGGGGCCGACACCCCGAACGACGGCATCTTGAACCTGGGCATCTTGAACTTACTGTCTTTGGCGGCAGCCACGTCCTTGTCTTTCAGAATTTTTTCCGTTTTTAAGCGTTGTTGGTCATGTTTTAGTTGTTGTATTTTTGTTTTGTTCATCAGTGAGTCCCCGTCGTCTTTTTCTTTGAGGCCTGCCTCTGTGCCTGTCAATTCTTTTCTGGCATCTGTGGCTATTCCGTCTCCTGTTCTTCCCTGCTCTAGGTCCTGTGTGGTTTTTTCTCTCCCTGTCTTTGTTTCCTTACTTGGCGACCATCCAAAAGAGGGTATCTTGAATTTGGGCATTCTCATCTTTCCTTCTGTGTCTTCCCCATCTTTCTCCTGTCCCTGAGTGATTCCTGTCCTCTGTAGTCCTTCCTGTCTGTCTCCTGCACCCTGTTGTGCTTCTATATGTGTGGGGGGTTCCCTCCCTGGCACCCACCCTGCTCCTTGCACCTCCTCACCCTTCGGGCCGGTACCCTCTTTTGAGGGCAAGTCCTGTCTCTTTCCTCTCTGTGCTGCACTAAGCTGTCTTTCTCTTTCTGGCTCTTTTTCTGTGGAAAATGCAAATTTTGGCGTCTTTAAATCGTGTATTCGCACCCTAATTTCAGGTGGGCCACTCTGGGTGTCTCCTTGAGTTTTGTCTCTCAAGGACATTCTGGCAATCCCAATCTCCAGGCTCTGCAGACCCTCACCTTCACCCTCCTCACTTATTTCAGGAGCTTGCTGGGTTCTGGGCTTCCTCTGGGTCACTGCTGCCACTTGTGCCTGCCCCTCCAGGGTCTTTCTGTGGCGCCTGGCTGCCCTGGGTGCCCCTTCCTCAGGGGTTTCCTTGCAAATGGTAGGGTCACCGAGCTCTGTGGGCCACTCCACAGGCGTCACTTCTCGATCCTGTTCTGCTCTCTCCTCTCTCCTGCTGCCTGTGACAGCCCCAGCATCCTCAAGGCTATCACCCCAGGGTCCCAACTCTTCCAGGATCCCAGCATGGCCCACCCCACTCTGGGACTCCCTGCCTGACTGTCCTGTCACTGAAGGGCCCTCTCCAGAGCCTGTCCTGAATCTCAGGTTGAGAAACTTCCGCCTCCTCTGGCTGCCTGGCCCTGCCTTCTGCTCTTGGTGCTCCACCACGAGCTGGGCCTCTGTGTCTGTGCTTGTGGGGGACACATCATGTGTGTCCCTGTGCTCGTAGGCCTCTGAGGAGCTGTGTGACCTCTGGGGCCCCGGCCCCCGCTTGCTCTTTATGGACTGAAATTTTGGCCAAGAGAGCCTCTCCCTCTGGGGCCGCCTGCCTCTCCCCACCCTAGGTTTAGAGATGAGTCTCTCTTGGTCCCCATCTGTTTCCAGAATTTTCGTAGGGGTCTCTCTGCACCCATCAGCAACATCCATGTCCTGAAACACAGGGAGAGGGAATCTGTTGGTGACAGTCCAAGAAGCTGGAGGCCCTGGCCCAGGGACAGATGGGGTGGGAGTGCTATCCCCTCCCAGGCTCAGCCAGCAGGGTAGTAAAGACAGTTGGGGCCCTACCTCATGGGCATGGTGGCCTCACCTCCTTCTCCTTGCCCTGTGGGCCATGCTGGGCATCGCTGGAAGCCCACTCTTCATCCTGTGGGGCAGGGAGCTGCCGTCTGATTTTGAACTGAACCCTGTATGGCTCTGAGTACTGTAGGATCTTGAGAGCATCTTCATATTTTATATTGTCGAAGAACACGGTTGCACTGAGCAGCTGATCTCCTAGACCAAGAAAGAGCAGCCCCAGGCCGGGTGTGTGAATGAGATGGGGTCCGCTGTCTTGCTTTGGCCGGGGAGAAGGGCCCCAGGGGCATGAATAGGGGAGATCCCACTGAGTCTCCCCCATCAGTTCCCCACTGAGTGCTGCAGGCACAGGGAAGGTACATGGGGTCCTCTCTTTTACCAGATGCAGTGGGTGATCCCAGCCTCAAGTGGCTGAGCAGAGACATGAGGGGGTCATCCTAAGCTGCAGGTGTGGCTCCTATCCCCTTAATGTCCCCCTCCAGGTCCCTCCCATCCTGGTGGGGAGAATAGGGACCCCAAAGATGGAAGTGCCATAGCACCTTCTCTCAAGTTGAAAAGCTTGGCGGCTGAGGAGTCCTTTAGTACTTGCTTGACAAAGATCCCCTGGTCCCCACCGCCTGTGACACTGTAGCCACTGGCTCCCGTCTCCACCTCTGTCTTCAGTATCACCTCTGTTGCCTCCTGCACAGACTGGAACAGAAGCACATCATGGCCATGGTGAGCATATGCCAGTCCCACCATAGGCATCCCTGATGGGGCCTGTGTCTCCCAAGGACAGGTACCCCACCATCCTGCCCATCAGCCTGGACAACACAGAGCAGGGTGGGGCACCCCCCAGGTGGGCTCCGGTAGCTGTGTCTGAGCTCTGGAGGAGGCCAGCCACAGCCTACCAGGATTCTTGTCCCCACCCCAAACTGCCAGGACTTAGGCACAGCCTGTCCATGCCACCAGGCCCAGCAAGGCACCAGGAGCAGGGAGGAATGGCTCCTGCTTTTTCTGTGGCCAAAGTTTTCCTTTTTCAGCTTCTTCATGCATTCATCACAAACACACAAAGCACCGATTGTGTGCAAGGCACTGGTGCTCAAGCCAAGGAAGAACAGCAATGCCAAGGAAAACACAGGACATTGGGTGCAGCCTGCTGGACCTGGGACAGGATGGGGCCTGTGTCCTGCAGAGCTCTTGGACTTCTGGGGCCTCCAAGGATAAAACCCATTGCTTTAGAGGCAGAGTGCCCTCATCATTGGGTGCTAGCAGAGTCTGGCATATGGCTACATGGCCTGGGAGCTGCCTGGCCCCTTCCAGCCCCATAGCTTGAATATGCAACAGACATCATTGTACAGAGGAGAAAACTGAGGTCTGCACAGCCAGGTCTACCTGGCCAGGAACTTGGCTGTGCATCAAACTCCACACCAGGAAGGGGTGGAGGGGAGGGTCAGGACAAGATTCAGCCTTCTGGAGACCCTGCCCTTCCCCAGGCCTGACGAGGGGGACAAGAACACCCCTCCCCAAGGTACAGGGCACACTGCCAGCCTCCTTCCTCCTCCCCTGCCTGCTCTGAACTCAAGACTGCCTGGCTGGATCCCTTGTGGACAGACACACCTCTGTGACCCTCAGCTCCTGCTATACCCACCTCTGGACGACTCATCCTGAAAAATGTCCGTGAGTCCCCTGAATCCCGCTTCCACCACGATCTCCGTCTCCCAGAGGAACCTTGCCTGCCGGGGGCGTCTTCCTGCAGCCACAAGTGTTGGGAGTTAGGCACCAGCCCCAGCTCAGGGACAGGGAGGGGCACAGGTGGGCTGGCACCAGACCAGGAGCCCTCCCTTCAAAGAGGCCCAGAACCTCCAACATGCAGCTGTGTTCAGAGGGAGCCGAGTGCCTCCAGGCACATCCACAGAGAAAAGGCAACTGTTAGCCTTCCTGCTTCCTGTTAGGGCCCAGCCTACAGCCCACAGCTCCCACAGGAAGAAGCCCCATAGCAACTGGAGTTTTATATGGAGGGAGATAAGAAATTCAAATACAAAAATGAATCCTTTCCTAGACCTGCCTCCTCTGATCCCTTCCCCGAGTCCTCATCTCCAGAGGTAGCCATGGGGCTACCCAAAAGACAGCATGAGTGTGTTACACACACCCTGTGCCCCGAAACAGATTCATGAAGTCTGTTCCCCATCAGCCCACACGCATGCTCACAAGAACTGCAGGGCACCTCCATCCCACTGTGTCCTGGCAGGGAGGGACCCCCAGGGCACAGAGGAGTCTGAGAGGACATCTGAGTAGGCACAGGTGTGACGCAGTGGGCAGCAGGTCAGGACAGCAGAGCTGCATAGACATGTGTGAGTTGCCCACACAGGACAATGCAGGAGGAGACCTGGGTGCCTGTGGGGCTCTGCCCAGTAGGCTCACCTGGAGTCCAAAGTCAGCAGCCTCAGTCGAGTATTCGTAGACAGGTGAAGACCCCTGTGGCCGTGGTCGAATGACCTCATCCGCAGGCCCTTCAGTCACCTGATGGGAGAGAATCCAGTTACCTCTGCCACTTGGTTCTCCCAGGGCCCAGGGAGAATGGAGGTGGGGTATGAGGAGGACACACTTCCTCCTGCTCTCACTTACAGAGTGGTCATCTTCTGTTTCTGCATCTGGCTCCCCAGGCTGCAGCTGTCGGCCGGACACTGAAGAGAGAGTGGCTGTCAGTGGAGACAAGCAGGCTAGGGGAGCAGATGGGGGCCTGGGGGAGGGAGTATACGTGCACTGTGAAGGTGGCATAGTCCTGTCCTGCACACTGGATCCGAGAGCAAATTGAGGGGCCCGGGGAAGATCTATAGCCACTGGGCTGGAGAGGCTGTGGCATCAGGTGAGGTAGCAGTGAATTGAGACTGGACTTATTCCAAGTTGGAACAGATTTAGTCCAAGAAAGTTACTAAACAAACACGAGGTGTCTGTTATTGTATAACCACACCCTGGGAGGATCAGAATCCAGAGTTCCTAGAATATGTTGTCTAAAATGTACAGCAGCCAGCAAAAAATTTCAAATCACACAAAGAAACAAGAATGTATGATCCATGCTGAGAAGCAAACCAGTGAATGGAAAGTGTCTCTAAAGGTCCACCAGTTTTGGGTTTAATACAGACTTCAAAGGAACTATTAAAAATTTGTTCAAAACACACACACAAAATCATGTTTAAAAAATTAATGGAAAATATGTTAACAATGGCTCAGTGAAGAGAGAATCCCATAAAGAAATAGAACTTATTTTTTAAAAGGCAAGCAAAAATCCTGGAGTTGAAAATTTACTGCTGGGGTTCACCAACAGAATTGAGATACTAGAAGAATTATCAGCTTATAGATTAATATAAATTAACCAATTTGAAAAACGGGGGTCGGGGGAAGGTTGAATGAAGAAAATCAAACAGCCTCAGAGATCTGTGGAGCATTAGCCATAGATAAAGAGGCAGAAGAGAGAGCCGAGGTGATGGCTGAAAACAATCTACAGAATCCAAAAGCTCGACCAAACCTAAGCAGGAGAAAAACAGAGATCCACACCCAGACACATCATAGTCAAAATGCCTAAGAGAAAGGGACCCATGACATAATAAGGGCACAAAAATATGACTAACACCTGAATCACTTCAAAACCACAGATGCTAGAATAAAGTGGAACAATATATTCAAAGGGCTGAAAGAAAGTGTTGTCAATGAAGAGTTTGATATCACGCAACCTATCTCAAAGGCAAAATAGTCTGGGCATGATGGCTTATGCCTGTAATCCCAGCACTCTGGGAGACTGAGGTGGGAGGATTGCTTGAGCCCAGAAATTCAAGACCAGCCTGAGCAATATAGTAAGATCTCTACCAATTCTTTTTTTAATTAGTGGGGCATGGTGGTGCATGCCCATAGTCCCAGCTGCTCAGGAGGCTGACAGGAAGATAGCTTAAGCCTGAGAGGTTGAGGCTACAGCGAGCTGTGATTGCACCACTTCACTCCAGCCAGGCAGAGCAAGACTCTGTCTCAGAAAAGTAAAAATTTAAATTAAAAAAAGCAAAATTAAGGCACTCCCAAATGAACAAAGAAGACTTGGAAATGTCATTGCTAGCAAATCTGCCTTACAGGAAATACTAAAGAAGTTCTTTAGACTTAAAGGAACTGATACTAGACACTAACTCCATGCACATAAGAAATGAAGAATGCCGAAAATGGCAAATATGTAGGTAAATATAAAAGACTCTATGAATATATATTGTCCTCATTTTATTTCTTAACTTATTTTAAAGACATAGGATTGTGGCCAGGAACAGTGGCTCACACCTGTAATCCCAACAGTTTGGGAGGCCGAGGTGGGTGGATCACCTGAGGTCGGGAGTTTGAGACCAGCCTGCCTAACATGGTGAAACCCTGTCTACTAAATACAAAAAATCAGCCGGGCGTGGTGGCGGGTGCCTGTAATCCCAGCTACTTGGGGGGCTGAGGCAGGAGAATCGCTTCAACCCAGGAGGTGGAGGTTGTAATGAGCCAAGATTGTGCCACTGCATTCCAGCCTGGGCAGCCAGAGTGAAAACTCTGTCTCAAAAGAAAAAAAAAAAAATAGGATTGTACAAAGCAAGGATTGACAAACTTTTCTTGCAAAAGACCATGTAGTAAATACTTTAAGCTTAACAGATCACATGATCTCTGTTATAGCTCTGCAGCTATAGTACAGAAGGAGCTATAGATGATAGACAATATGTAAATGAATGAGCATAACTGTTTCAACGGAACTTATAAAGCATAAAGGAGGCTGGATTTGGAAGACAGGAAATAGTCTGTGAACCACTTACACAAGGCAACAATTCTAACACCATATTGTTGGAATTATAACACATATACATGTGACCATACTAGTAAAACGGAGTGGGAGGAGAGGGCATACAGCTAGCCCTTCATATCTGTGGGCTCTGTATCCTGAGTTCAATGAAACCTGGGTCAAAAATATTCTCCCAAATTGCATCTGTACTGAACAAGTACAGACTTTTTTAATTGTCATTTTTCCCTAAATAATATAGTATGCCAACTATTTCCAAAGCATTGAAACTGTATTAGGTATTACAAGTAATCTAGAGATGATTTAAAGTATAGGGGAGGGTACATGTAGGTTATTTGCAAATACTACATCGTTTTATAGAAGGCACTTGAGCGCCCATGAATTTTGGATGCAAGGGGGGTCCTGGAAGCAGTCCCCCATGGATGCTAAGAGACAGCTGTATCTTGGATCAAAGTTTCTATATTTACCAGAATTAAGCTGGCATTGCTTGGGGCTATGAGTGGAAGGGGAGATTTATTGTAAATGGGGTTGAGAAAATTTGGGAGGTGATGAAAGTGCTCCAGAGCTAGATTGTGGTGATGTTTGCACAACTCTATAAGGTTAGCAAAATGATTGAATTGTTCATTTACAATGGGCAGGTTTTATGGTTTATAAATTATACCTTAATGAAACTGTAAAAGAAAAGGTAATTAACTATATAAAACAAAAATTAAGTCAGGCATGGTGGCTCACACCTGTAATCCCAGCACTTTGGGAGGCTGAGGCGGGCAGATCACTTGAGGCCAGAAGTTCAAGAGCAGCCTGGCCAACATGGTGAAACTCTGTCTCTACTAAAAATACAAAAATTAGCCAGGCATGGTGGTGAACACCTGTAGTCCCAGCTACTCAAGAAGCTGAGGCAGGAGAATCACTTGAATCCAGGAGGCAGAGGTTGTAGTGAGCTGAGATCATTCCACTGCACTCCAGCCTCAGCAACAGAGCAAGACTCTGTGGCCAAAAAAAATAATAATACATGAAATAAAATGTATTTTAGACATTTACAAATGCAGAAGTAACCCACATAACAGGGTGGGGATGGAGCGCAGAAGCAGCTGTTGTAAAGACACCTGAAGTAGGACAGTCTTACTTGAAGGTACACTGTAATTAGTTAAATATTCAAAGTATAAATCATAAAGCAACCATTAAAAAAGCAGAAAGGTGTATAGGTGATAAGCCAATAGTGGAACTAAACTGGAATACTAATGATGGCCAGGCCCAGACCCCTGGCCTGTGGAACTAAATATGGAATACTAAATAGTGGAACTAAATAAATAATAGTGGAACTCAGCTGGAATACTAAGCTACTGCTTAGGTGGCCAGGTCCAGATCCCTGGCCTCCATGACCTCCCAGGAGAGCCACAACCTCCGTTTCCTCCACCCGCCAAGCCAGCCTTGGGTGCAGTGCCTCGTGCCTATAATCCCAACACTTTAGGAGACTGGAGCAGGAGGATCACTTGAGGCCAGGAGTTTTAGACCAGCCTGGGCAACACAGTGAGACCTCATCTCTAGAAAATATTTAAAAATTAGCCATGCATGGTGGTGCACATCTGTTGTCCCAGCTACTCAGGAGGCCGTGGTGGGAGGATTGCTTGAGCCAGGAGGTTGAGGCTGCAGTGGGCCAAGATCATGTCACTGCACTCCAGCCTGGGTGACAGAGCAAGATGCTGTCTCAAACACCAAACAAACAAAAAATATCTAGATTTCTTTTTTAAAACACTGAAGTAAAAACTGGCAAAACTGAAAGGAAAAATAAACCACAATTATTATACAATAGGAGATTTTAACACTCTCAGGAAATGATAGCCTTACAAAGTAGAATAGGGGAAGACACAGAACACTTGAAGTGCCCATCAACCAACGAGACCAAATTGGCACTCGGAGAAACTCCCGACAGCAGCCGGTGCGTGCTACTCTCAGGTGCACAGGGGACAATCACTGAGACAGACCCCAGGCTGGCTCAGAAACCTGTCTCAACAAATTTAAAATCGTTTCAATCATACTAGGTCTCTTCTCTGACCAATGGAATCAAGACAGTGTGGCAGAAACACAAATCAGTACACAGAAAACAAAGTCCAGAACGGGTCCACACTTTACGGGGCCAATTAATTCTGTTTTGTTTGTTTGTTTTGTTTTGAGACAGTGTCTCATTCTGCTGCTCACGATGGAATGCAGTGGCACAATCTCAGTTCACTGCAACCTCTGCCTCCTAGGTTCCGCATTTCTTGTGCCTCAGCCTCCCAAGTAGCTTGGATTACAGGCATGCGCCATCATGTCTGGCTAATTTTTTTTTTTGTACTTTTAGTAGAGATGGGGTTTCACCATGTTGCCCAGGCTGATCTTTCTTGAACTCCTAACCTCAAGTTATCCACCCACCGTGGCCTCCCGAAGTGCTGGGATTACAGGTGTGAGCCGTCATGCCCAGCCAAATTCCTGTAAAAGCAGCCCAGTTGTTCTAATAGAAAGCAAAGTCACCAAATGGTCCTGGAACAGCTTGTTATTTATTGGGAAACCAATAAACCTGGACCCTTCCATCCCATCACTCATGAAAATGAATTTGAAATGAATCATAGAGGTAAATGAAAAACCTAAAACTATAAAACTTCTAGAAGAAAACAGAAGAGACCGTCTTTACTATATTGAGGTCAGCAAAGTTTTCTTAGGATACAGAAGATACGAACCATGAAAGGAAAACTGATCAATCAAAGTTGTCCTAATTTAAAACAATGGTCTTAACAGCTTTCATTTTCCTCAGAAAATGAAAAGGCAATGAATGTATCTGACGAAGGACTTGCATGAAGCCCGTGTACAGCTCAATAGAAGACAAAAAGCCCAATGAAAAATTGGCAGAAGATTTGAATAGACATTTCACAAAAGAAAATGTATGAATGTCCAATAAGCACAAGAAAAGATGGCCGGGTGCGGGTGATTCGCGCCTTTAATCCCAGCACTTTGGGAGGCCGAGGCAGCGGATCACAAAGTCAAGAGATCAAGACCATCCTGGCCAACATGGTGAAAGCCCGTCTCTATTAAAAACACAAAAATTAGCCAGGCGTGGTAGCACGTGCCTGTGGTCCCAGCTACTCGGGAGGCTGAGGTGGAAGAATTGATTGAACCCAGGAGGCAGAGGTTGCAGTGAGCCAAGATTGCACCACTGCACTCCAGCCTGGCGAAAAAACAAAAATCAAAAAAAAAAAAAAAAAGAAAAGATGGCCAACATTTTTAGTCATCAGGGAAATGCAAATCAAAACCAGTGGAACAGAACAGAGATCCCAGAAACAGACACACACACATAGAGCTGTGATGATCTTTTTAATAAGTGGCCTGGGGTTCATTGGATACCCATATGGAAAACACTAATCTTCATCCCAGCTCAGCCACAGAAAATTAATTTCATGTGGAGTATAGATACCAAGTTAAAGGTTTAACAATAAAGTTTCTTGAAAATAAATATAAATTACTTTTGGAGTAGGGGGAAAATTCTTAAACAGAACACAAAAAAAATGCCAGTTATTGGTCTATATTAGAATTAAGAGCTTCTGTTCATCATCAAAAGACACCACTGGGGTGTGAAATGGAGGTGAGTATAGCCATGATAGAAAACACAATAGAGTTTCCTCAAAAAATTCAAAATAGAACTACCAGCCGGGCATGGTGGCTCACACCTGTAATCCCAGCACTTTGGGAGGCTGAGGAGGGCAGATCACAAGGTCAAGAGATCAAGGCCATCCTGACCAGCATGGTGAAATCCCATCTCTACTAAAAATACAAGAATTAGCTGGGCATATGGCTGCACACCTCCAGTCCCAGCTACTCGGGAGGCTGAAGGAGGAGAATCACTTGAACTCAGGAGGCGGAGGTTGCAGTGGGCTGAAATCACACCACTGCACTCCAGCCTGGTGACAGAGCAAGACTCAGTTTCAAAAAAAAAAAAAAAAATAGAGCTAACATATGATCCAGCAATCCCACTAATGGGTATATATCCAGAGGAAATGAAATGGACAAATTGCAGCTAACTTTGTCCAAGCCACAGATAGCTGCAATGTATTTACCAAGCAAAGGCCTCCAGCCCAGAATGCACAGAGAATACTTGCAAACCGAAAGACAAACAACCCAACAGAAACATGGACAAGAAAACACTGGAAAGGTAGTTCATGGAAGAGAATGTTCAACCAGCCGATTAGCATATGGAAAGATGGCCAGCCTCTCTAGCCATCCGGGCAATGCCACCAAAACCACAAGGTGCCACCTGCTCCCAGGTGAATGGCTGAAATGGAAAAGCCAAGGCGGGCCACCTGCGACAAGGCCTGGGGCAGCTGGAACTCTGTCCTGGTGTGGGTGGGGGCGAGCTGGCACAGCCACTTGGAAACAGACTGGTAGAGTCTATCAAAGCCTGGCATGCCTTACCCTGTGGCCCAGCAACTCATAGCCAGGGGCAGGGCCAAGAAATACGTGCACGCATGTTCCTCAAAAGATGGGTGCAGGAACGTCCATCTCAGTATAACTTGCAGCACCCAAAAAACAGAGATTCAAATGTCCATCAACAGTAGAATTTAAAAAAGGGAGGCATTTGTCCAGCGGAACAATATATGGTGTAAACTATGCCTATGTGCATCATGGATGAAGCTCACGAACACAAGGTTGAGATAAAGCAGCTAAATATAAAAGGCACTTTCACCAGGGAGCCAATCACATGCAGCTCACAGTCAAGCCCAAGGCTGAAGTCCCCAGGGGAAGAAGGCAGACAGGATCTCTTGGCGGTGGTAGGGGTCTACTTCCCATCCAGAGGACTAGTTACTTGGTTGTGCCATGGTTTGTACCCTTTCTCCATAAAGAACATTTTAGAATTCTACATAAAAGACAATTATAAACTTTACACTAATAAATCTGACAATTTAGAGCAATTGGATATATTCCTAAAAAACTCACAAGAAGAACCAACCTTGTCGAACCCACGGCCACAGGCAGAATGCAGCCCGGAACAGCTTTGAATCCCGCTCAACACAAATTCCTAAACTTTCCTAAAACATTATAATATTCTTTTGGAATTTTTTCTTTTAGCTCATCAGCTATCGTTGATGTATTTTATGTGTGGCCCAAGACAATTCTTCCAGTGTGGCCCAGGAAGGCCAAAAGAGAGGACACCCCTGACGGATAATCCAAATAGTTTTGCAACAATTTAAAAATCAAATCCCTTATTTAAAACCGTCGCACAAAAAGAACTCGAGACCCAACCCCCACTCCAAATTATACTCTAAATATTCCAAGAAGAAACAGTACCAATCTTACACCAACTTCCAACTCTGGCACCCTGGCTTGGGCTCCAGGGCCTCCTCCAGCAGTGATGCGTTGCTGGTAACGAGGAGGGGCTCAGACCTAAGGACCCCACGCCTGCCCCAGACCCAGATTGGGAGGGAGCATGTCCCTGTCCTTTGGGCCAGTATACTGGCCTCAGGACCAGCTGCCTCTGTCCCCTGCGGTAGATGTCCTGGCCTTGGGTTCTGTCCCACGAGGGGAAAATGGGGAGGCCCAATCCCAACAGGAGTCTAGGTCTGGCTGCTGCTCTCTGGCCAATGTACTGTGTCGCCCTGAGCAAACTCATCCCCAGTCTGAGCTTTCATTCCCTTGTGGATATGTGGGCCACCCTGCCCGCCCTGACTGTGGGTTGCCAGGGTATAGACATCACGCCCCCAGAAGCACCCCCAGGGCCACGCCTGCTCATCCGAAGAGCACCTCTGCCTGCGCAGGCCCCTGCAGCTCCCTCACTGCTTCATGGGCCTTTCCTTGCCCTTCTGCAAAATGGCTCACAGCCTAGGCCCCCTCTGGCTCTGGTCTCAGGCCTGGCAGGGCTGGGGGAAGGTGTCTCCTGGAGGAGGTTCTATCAAGAGAGGGAAGAGGAGGGCAGGAGGTGAGGGCAGGCAGGGCTAGGCCGGTGCCAGGAGGCATCAAAATTCATCCCCATATCATCCCGCCCCCCCACCACCTTCCTACTGCTCAGGCGGCCAAGCCCAGACCCCTGGCCTCCATGACCGCCCAGGAGAGCGACAACCCTTTTCCTCCACCCACCAAGCCAGCCTTGGGCAAGGTATCAGCCCAAGAATTGTACCCCTGGCAACTCCCCGACACAGTATCCCCCACAGGCCCCTTCTCCCTAACCAGGCGGTAAAGGGGCAAGGCCGTCTCCCCACTGCATAGCCCTGTCCTGGCCACCTCGGCCCATCTCACTCACCTGGGCACGCAGATACTGCCAACCACCTGCCAGGCCCCTGCTGCTCCCACCTGGACGCACCCCCAACCTGTACAGACAGAAGTTGGCCAGCCCCACCACTCTGCCTCCCAAATGGCTGCCTCCACTCCTTGCCCACCTGCCCCCTGACTCCCTCCACGTAGCCCTGCCAGGACACCCCAGTGCCCCCCCAGCCCTGAGGGACCACCAGCTGAGGCTGCCCCGGCCCCTCTGGAGCTGCCTGGAAATCCAGCCACACCAGACCCACAGCAAATTCGTGGGACTGAGCTGTCCTGAGGAAGGGGACAGGAATCTGGCCAGAGCCTGCCCACCGCTAAGCCAAGGGCAATCGCAGGTAAGCCACTGTCTGGCCTGTTTCCCTTCCTGCTCTGCCAGACCCCTCAGTCCCCAAGGTGGGTAACAAATGAGACAACTGAGGCTGGGAGAGGAGAGCACTTACCCAAGGGGACCCAGCCAGTAGGGGTGGGGCTGGGGCAACTTCCCCAGCAGGGCTAGAAGAAGAGGAGGGTCCCTGGGTCACCTGGCTCACAGCTGCTCCGCTGCCAGCAGGTGGAGCTGCAGTCATGAGGAGGGAGGGGCTCCCCTGCCTCAGCACTCAGGGTGGGGCAGGTGTTCTGTTAAGTCTGCCCAGAAACCCAGCTGCCTCCCCTTCCCTCCGCAGCCTCCCCAGCCAAAAAGCCCCACCCAGTAGGCGGGAGCCTGGATGGGTTGGGGGTGGGGGACAGCTGCCGAGAGGCCCGAGACAGGGTCAGGAGGCAAATCCTCAGAGAAAGGACCTGCCAGGCAGGGGAGTACAGGCCTGCGGGGGTAGGGGTGGGCACCACAGTCCCCAGCCCCAGAGCTGGCGACAGCCAGCTGCACTTCCAAATCTGCTCCAGGGGAGTCTCGTGAGTGCTGGGGCTGGTGAGGGAGGGTGTAGACAGCAGGCCCTGGGCACACCCTGTGCTGGGAACCTGCGTGGGGGAAGGAGGAGGAGGCGTGGCCAGCCCTGCTCCTGCTGGCCCAGTGCCTGGTCCTGCCGCTGGCCCACGCGAGACAGTCCGCAGCCCCACCCTCAGCCACCGTGCTGGGAGCAGCTGTTCCTGAGCTGCCCGCGGTAGGGATGGAGCTCTCTGGCCACACAGCTGCGGAGAGGGGACCCCTCGCAGGGCTGGCAGGAGCTTAGCCCAGGGACGCAAACAGAAGGGGGAAATCCTGCCTGCTTCCTCGAGATAAGGCTGCCCGGCCAGGCTACCAGCCTCGGACCCGGACCAGTGCGGAGAGAGGAAGGCCCCCAGTATCCCAGTCCCCCACCAAGAGCACTGCTTCCCAGGACCAAGGTCCTCAGGGAGCCCCGCCTCGGACCCGCACCAGTGGGGAGAGAGGAGGCCCCCAGTATCCCAGTCCCCCACCAAGAGCACTGCTTCCCAGGACCAAGGTCCTCAGGGAGCCCCGCCTGGGACCCAGAGTCCAGGGGAGGCTGCTTTTGGCCGGCCCCACCCTCCGGCTCTCACAGACAGGCTCTGCAAGTGGCCCCATCACCTGAATCAGGACACTGGTTGTTGACTGTCACCAAAGCCCCACTTCACAGAGGAGGATGTGGAGTGACATGCCTGAGCCAGGCCCAGCTGGTCAGGCTGCTGGCACCTGGTATCTTTCCCGATGCCCTTCCCTGCCTCCTTGGGCCCCCTAGTGCCCTGGCCTCAACACTACCATTAACACTCCTGCGGTGCAAACTTGCACCCTGGGGAGGGAGCCCAAGACCCAGGTCAGCCCCTTGCATGCCATGGTGGGTGGGGGGGGTACCACAGTGAAAGCCGAAGAGGACATCGGCCCGGCCCAGAAAAGCTGCCTCCCCAAGAACGACTATTCTGGGGCAGAGCGGGAGCTGGCAGGGCAAGGGGAAATGTGTTTGGGGGAGGAGCAGATCCTGGGCAGGAGGCGGGGGCTGGGGGCGAGAGGGGAGAAGGAACACAGGCTGGGGAGTGCAGAGGCTCCCTGACATGCCTGCTCCACAGCTGCGTCCAAATAGAGGACTCCCACCAGTCACCAGCTAAGTGAGAGTACTTAGAAGGCCCAGAACAGGTCCATGGGGGAGGAGGTGGACTTTGCTTAAACAAACCCAAGTTTGCATCTAAACTGGCAGCCCCAGGGCCCCACCTCTGGCCTCCAGCTGGGAGAGCCTGGTTGGGTGTATTTCCAAGTCACCAAGGCCCTGGGGGCTGGAAGGGAGGCAACTGGCTCTCTAGTGGTCAGAAAAGTCCATCCTGGGTGGGAGGAACTGCCCCTTCCAGGCTTGCAGGTGTGTGTGCACATGTGTGTGCTCATGGGATGTGCGTGCTCAGGGTGTGTGTGCACTTATGTGTCTGGCCTGGGATCCTCCCTCTGAACACCCATGGACAGCTCTGAGCGAGGCCACAGAGGTGGGAGTCCCGTGGGAGTCACTGCTCTCGGGCTGGAAGCCGGGTGCCCACCCAGACACAGGAGCACGCAGCCAGCCGCACTGCGCCCTCACCCAGTCGTGGAACTTGATGAGGAAAGGGCCAGGCCGGCTGACTGTCATGAGACCCACAGACTCCTCAGCAGCATCCCCGCCCCTCCCCCGTGCTTCTCGAGATAACTCTCTTGGGATGAGGTGGGCAGAGCCAGCTCAGGCTCTTGCTCGGGGGTCTGTGTCTGCCTCCAAGGCTGCGGTGGGGGGCGGCGGGGGAGCCAGCCTCAGTGCCCTAGACCTGGGAGCTGGGCTCCTCACACACCCAGAAGCCACTCCCCACTGCAGCCCAGCTGCACCCATGAGGCTGTTCACATGAGAAATCACATGAGGGTAAGCCCTCTCCCGAAACAACCTTCCGTAGCTCCCTGGTGCCGTCTAGCCCTAGCCGACATCCACAGCCTCTCCAGCCCTCACTGCCTGCCTGGGCCGCGGGCTCTCTCCTGCCTCTGGTCTTTCTCAGGCTGTTTTCTCTGCTGGGCAAATTCACAGACTAAGCTTGGCCACCCTGCTATGGCTTCTGGGCCCTGCCTGGTCTCTGGTCCCAGAACACCTGTTCATCAAGCACTCAGAGCCTGGCACACAGTAGGTGCATAATAAATGCTAACTCAGGCAATGCATAGGAAAAGGGAAGGAGCTGGTCAGATCTCCTGGAAAGGCCTGGTAAGTCTGAGGGGGTTGGGGAGGCAGCAGGGGGACCCAGTTCATCTCCTTCTGCTCCTGGAGAAACTGAGGCACAGGGTGGCACCACAGCCACCTCTCCAAGGGATTTGGCAGCCAAAAAGAGCAGCCCACCCATCCCAGGCGGGCTAGCCCCAGCCAGTTTCCCTGGGCTGAAAGGCCAGCCCCACATACGTCCAGGGCAGTGTGACCCTGTAATGGGGCTGCCCACCGCCCCAGGCCCCCGCAGCCCACCTCAGCCTCCCCCAGGGGAGTGGGCCTGGGCTTGGGAACCAAGCAGCCTCCATAGCCAGCCAGGGCCCCTGTGTACCAAGCAAGCACAGGTCATCTGAGGACTCCTCCGCAGGCCACACGTCCGCCTCAGGGACTTGCACACCTGTGGCTGCCCTGCATGCAGGTGCCCTTGGCATTAACCTCCCCCACACCCAGACTCCCTGCAAACAAGAGCCACTGTCCCCTACCTGCCCAGGGCCCATGGCTCGGTGCCCTGCCACACACCTTGTATGCCCTGGGCTCAACTGGCACCTCAGGGGCAAGGAGCCAGGAAAAGGGGCTCCAGGGCTTTCTCCCTAACATCTCTGCCCAGTCCACTGGCCCTGGCTGGAGCCACAGTGAACTAACAGCCCGGCCTGTCCATCAGCTGTGGGTCGGGGGATGCCCAGCCCAGCTCTGTTCCTCTAGCCCCCTTGCTGGCGGCCTGCTGGCACCCACACACCCTCGAAGCAGGTGCCCGGGCTGACCAGGAAGGGGCCCGAGGTACAGGGGGTGAACACAGGAGCCACTTACCAAGGAAGCCACAGACGCTCTCCCAGCTGGCCCAGAAGTGAAGATCCCAACTGGCCACCTCCCCCAGACACGCCCGGTTCTTCCCTCCACAGCTCCTCCCCCCATTGTCCCACCTCCGCCTGCTCCTAGGGCTGGCTCTGAGCCCTGCCAGGACCCATACGCCCCACCAGCAGGACTGGGTGGGTCCCCTGACGGGCCAGGAACCAGACCAGCCTCCAACACTCACGCAGTTTCTTGGAGGTGGGGACCCCACCCCGAGTGCCCCCCCAGCCTGAGCAGCTGACTGCAGAGGAACAGGGCGCTCTGAGTCACACAGCCAGCCCAGCCTGGCTAGCGCCTTAGTGGGCACCAGGTCCTGCTGTGTGGACAGACACAGGCCTGAGGCAGGTCCCTCCCAGGCAGGCTCTGCACAAGCCCTGTGCCTCAGTTTCCTTATGAGTGCCAGGACAGAGGCTGGCCGAGAGGAGGAGAGGCATAGCCTAAGGGCAAGACTGAGCCCACGGAGCCTGGGCCAGTGGCCTTAGGGCCTGGTCAGCTGCCACCTGCCTGAGGCCCCAGGGCAGCCGACCCCAGCCTCCTTTCAGCCCTCTCAGCCCAACTCACAGCAGCCCCCACCCCTCAAAGCACCAGGGTATCTGGCAAGCAGGGTGTGGTGGGGCTCAGGAACCAGCAATTTTTTTTTCATAGACGAGGTCTCGCTATGGTGCCCAGGCTGGAGTGCAGTGGCTATTCACAGGCACGATCCCACTACTGATCAGCACGGGAGTTTTGACCTGCTCCATTTCTGACCTGGGCCAGTTCACTCCTCCTCAGGCAACCTGGTGGTCCCCCGCTCCCGGGAGGTCACCATATTGATGCCGAACTGAGTGCAGACACCTGAATGGCATATCACACTACAGCCCAGAACTCCTGGGCCCAAGTGATCCTCCCGCCTCAGCCTACCGAGTAGCTGGGACTACAGGCACGTGCCACCTTGCTTAGCCGGAACCAGCATTTTTGAAACAGGGTCTGTCTCTGTTGCCCAGGCTGGAGTGCAGTGGTGCAATCATGGCTCACTGCAGCCTCAAATTCCTGGACTCAAGCCATCCTCCCGTGTCAGCCTCCCAAGTGGCTGGGGCTCCAGGTGACACGACCACACCTGGCTACTTTTTAAATTTTTTTGGAGAGATGGGATCCTGCTATATTGTCCAGGCTGGTCTCATATGCATGGGATCAGGCGATCCTCCCTCCTTGGCCTCCCAAGTAGGTAGGGCTACAGGCACACACCAGCATGCAGTGAGGCGAGCAGGCAGGCACCGGGGGCTGACTGGGAAGGGAGCCCAGGTGCAGGGGGTGGACACGGGAGCCACTAGTTTTTAATTCTTAATTTAAATCTTTAGGCTAATTTTTAAATTTTTTGTAGAGATGGGTCTTCCCATGTTGCCCAGGCTAGTCTCAAACTCCTGAGCTCAAGCGATCCTTCTGCCTAGCCTCCCAAAGCGCTGAGATTCCAGGTGTGAGCCTCCGCACTGGCCTAGCATTTTTTTAAACAAGGTTTCCCTCCTTTCCAGTCATTGGGATACAAGTGGTGGCTGAGAAACACCCAAGTCCCATGACCCCAAGTCCCCCACTCTCCAGAGCTCCAGCTACCCGGCCCACTTCCTGGTGACCTCTCCCTGCTGCAACCCAGGCCCTCGGCTGCCACTCCCCTTTGCTCTGGGCGGCCAGCAGAACCCGGCCAGGAGTCACCCAGCTGTGCTATGGGTAGCTCCCCTGGGATCCCAGATGCCAGCCCTGTGCCCATAGCCCAGGTGGGGACCTGCCTCCAACAGGCAGTCTGGAGCAGGCACGCACAGCCAAGGCCCAGCCCAGGGCTCAGGGGCAGCGAGGGGTCACACCCGCCCAGGTCAGCAATGGAATGGCCCGTACCCGCCCCAGACCCCAGCGGCGGACAGAAGGCATGGGAAGATGTGGCTGAGGGAGCTGAGTCCCCACGGAATGCCAGGGTGGCCTGAGGTGGGCACAGAGAGAAGGGGTCCCCAAGTAGACCAGAGGACTCCAAGGGCAAGAAAAGCTCTGTCCCAGCCCCAGGGCAGGGGCATTGGCAGGCAAATGGGGCGGGAGAGGCCCCAGGGGCTCCCACCAGCCGCCAGGCCCCTTCCTGGCCTCCCCACATTGCAATGCCCTAAAGACGCTGACACAAAAACCTAACGGTCACAAAGGTAGAAAACAACTCTATTTACACTGAGGCAGGAAAGCTGGCCAGGCCTGCTGCAGGGACACACCCTCCACTCCCAGACAGCTCTCACCTGGGAATGCTGTTTACCATCTGACACCCACACTCTGCCAGGCAGGGCAGAGCTGGCTGAGTCAGCACTGTACCCAGAGGCCCAGCCCAGCTGCAGTGGGACAGGAAGGGGACACTGGCTCAGAGCAGGGCCATCACACCAGACACAGCACTGACTCCCGAAAGAGACTTTGCTGCAGCCCCCGCCCCAGCGGCCAGAGGTGCCTACAGAGCTGGCCACAGGAGCGCTTCCCAGACGCTCGCTGCAGTGCGCCCAGTGTGGTCCACCAAGCCCTGGAACTAGGACTGAGATCTCCCGGCGCACCCCTCCCCAAAACAGATACCAGGGCAGCGCGCCACACCCTGCCCCAGGCCCTCTCCAGACTAGGCACGTGCCACTAGCTCTCCTGGGACACCCTCGCAGCTCAGACCCTGGACTCTCTCCCTCACCAGGCGGTCAGCACTGAGCCCTTGGCTCCAGAGCCCCTGGCGGTGGGTGCCCAGAGCACAGTGCAGACGCACAGCAAGGGAAGCGGTCAGGCTGGAGGCCCTGGGCTCTGTCTCAGGGCCACTGTACTGTGGAGGGTAAGAGCTGGAGAGCCGCACTCCATACCCTGCCCCTGTTGCTATCCAGTCCCGAGAGAGGCACACTTGACCACCAGCAGGCAGGTGCTGGGCAGGACCTCGCTCACTTGCCTCAGTTCCCAGGGACTCCACATACCAGACCCCTGGCACCATGTGGCGGGACTCAGTGGTCAGGGCATATGCTGAGCCACCACATCAGGTACCCTGAAACCAAGGCTGTCCAGCATGTGCCATGATGTGCACTGCACAGCCAGTCCCAGCTCAGAGCTGCCAGGACCCAGGACCAGCTAGGAGTTGTCATGGGAACTTGGCTGCTGGCGGGGCGGGGCAGGGCAGGGCCGAGGGCAGTGGATGGTGAATCAGCCGGCAGAAGGCCAAGGCGTGAAGCTCAGCATTCTCAGGGTGTGTGTCACCAAGGAGCCCATGGTGCTGGCTTACCCAGGAGCCAGGCCTGCCAGGCAGCAGGAGCAGGCCGAGGACCGAGGGCTGGAGCCCTAAACAAAGGGGCCTTCACTCCACTGCGTGGAGCTGAGTCACGGGGCCTCCCGCCCACCCAGGCGCCACCCCTGGACAGCCCCTCCAGCCTCAGGGCTCACACGGACATAGCCCAGTGAGGCTCCCCCAAGTGTCCTGCCCCTGCTTCGTCCCGGGCACCCCCAGCTGCCCTTGCTTGACTATACTCTTGGTGGGGTCCAGTCCAGGCAGGGCTGTGGCTTGAGATCCCTTTCCCGACTCCTGCCCGGAACAGCCTTCGAAATTGCCTGCCCTCCACCACCACCCCTACAGGGAGTCCCTCCCAAGGGCTCTGCAGAGAGGAGGCCCCAGGCCACTTCCCCCCTCAATAGCACACACTGGGTCAGCAAGTCTCCGAGGCAGAGCAGGCAGGGCAGGGATGGGCAGCCGGAGGGGAGGGCGGTGGCTGCAAATACCTCTGCAGGCCTCTCGGGGTGTGGGGACGGGGGAGCCCCTCCCAGCCCTTCCCACCCCTGCCTCCTGGGCCCAGCTCCACGTTTCCATTTTAGAAAATGCTTCTGACTATTAAATATTTATCCGAGCAAGTAAGGCCTTGGCTCCCGGCCGGCTGTGGGTTCCAAAAAAAGAAAAATGAAGGATAATCTGGAGGCCCAGGCTGAGTGCAGCAGGAGCCTGGTGGAGACACCCTCGAAACTCACAGTGCGGCCAGGGACCTTGCTGCCCTTAGAGTGGGTGGAGAAGAACAGGGAGCATGGCCTGTCCTCCCTGCGTGTCCACTGAGACTCCGCTAAGCTCCCTCCAGGCTCACCTGGCCTCCGTGGGGGCATGGAGCAATTCCTTTCCACCAAAACTGCCCTAAGACCTAGGAACTCCCCAGTGCCCCGTTGCCCTCAAGACAAAGCCCTCCCTCCAGCAGTTGGCGCTGTCCCCTCTCCATCCTCCCCAATCCCGTCCCAGATGCACTGGGCTGAAAGGCTGCAGATCCCTGACCTCGCCCCCCTAACCCTAACCCTAACCCTAACCCCCCGGCTCTGCAAGCTCCTCCTGTCTTCCTCCGCTTCTTTTTCATAACCAGTCCTAGTCTCCGTCGGGCCGGTTTCCCTCCAGGGAGCCCTCCCTGGCCCCTCTGTGCCCCCAAGCCTGCACTGGCCACAAAAGCGATTCACGTTTGTTGAATGAACACTGGGTGCATGCTTGCTCTGCTGAGGTAGGACCTTCGGTCCCAGGGTCCCTGGGTGGCTGGCTCTGAGACCTAGATCGATGGATGGACAGGCAACCAGATGGACGGGGCGGCACCCCCACACCTCACACCATCCCCGAGGGCAGGGTCTGCCTCTGCCAGCCAGAAGACCAAGCTGGGAGTGTGGCGTTTTACTCCTTTAATGCGTGGCAGGGACCCTCAGACGGCCAGTTCTCCCCACTTCCTGGGGATTTGGGGCCTTTCCTCCCTAGCACCTATACTTCCCCACACCTGGGCAAGCCAGCCCCCAGCTAAGCAGATGCCAGCTGCCTGAAACACAGAGGCCTTCAGCACAGGTGTCACAAGAGGGAGGACACAGAGTGGGTCAGAGGGAGAGCTGGGAGTGAGCCCAGCAACCCAGGGGGCTTCCCGGAAGAGGCAGCTCCTAGCCCAGCCCAGGACAGAAGAGCTTGGCCAAATGGAGAGAAGGCAATGAGGGCATTCCCACTGTAGGCTCAGCCACAATGAGCCAAGTGGGAGCGGCACTCAGCTTCCTGGGCATGGAGAAGGCTGGGAGGGAGCGGGCTCCTGGGGCATTGGAGCCGGGTGCCCTGCGGGCCTGACCCTCCTGCCCACTTCTGAGCCCCACCCCCTCCCTGGTCTGAACCAGGTGGGCACTGCCTGAGGCTTGGGGCAGGAGCCAGAGGCTAGCAGGCAGCCAGCCTTTCTCCCTGGTGGTCCAGCTTCAGTTTCCCCAGCAGGTAAAGAGCTGGGGTGTTGTCAGGAACACACTTACGACATCACTCTTGGTGGCTTCTGAGGGGCCACCTCGGTGGGGGATGAGGGGGACAGTCCAGGGTGCCCTGTGCTGCCTCCTCCTCAGTGCCCATTCCTGCCACTAGGTGGCTACAGAGGGGCTCCTTTGCCTGCAGCACCCTTCCTGGTGGGGCAGAGCAGAACCAGCACCTGTCAGAACAGCAGGTCAATGACCAAAGCGCTCCATGTGCTGCTCTGGCCCCTGAGAGCCCAGGGAGTCCTCGCTGTCCCCATCTGCAGGATGGGAATACACAGCCCTCCCCCAGGGTAGACAACCCGGTCAGGGAGACACTAGGGTGGTGACAGGCCTGCCAGCACTGGCACTTGCATCCCCATCTGCACAGGCAGCCACAATCACTCCCGTCCCCGAATGCAAGGTCCTGACCCACACTTGCAGCCCCAAGGCCCTGAAGAGAGCAGCAGTGAGGGACAGAACAGCAAGACCACCTCCACAGCTGCCCTGCTTTGCACCTCTCTTGGGAAAGGGCCCAGCCATGTCATGGCCCCACCCCAGCAGAGAGACCACCCAGACATCCTCACATGGTGTCACTGCACCGGGGGCCTTCCCAACACGGTGGTGCTTCCTTGGGGGTGTTGTTGTGGAAGGTGTTCAGGCCAAGCCAGGGGCAGCAGGTGCAGGGCGGGGACTGGGGCCAAGGCTGGGGGAGGCGAGGGGAGGGTTTCCCTGTCTCCCCAGCTGTCGTGGGCCCAGCTCTGCCCCTGGGAAGGGGCCAGTCTGCCCCTGGAGTAGGCAAGGGTGTGACACCCAGCACCCATTGGGAGTGAACTGGCTGGTGTTACAGTCAGCACTCCGTGGGGTTGGTGCACCCAGGCAGAGCCCCCTTCCCTGGGGCTGTGAAGGAGTCAGGCTTGGGGCCACTAGGTCGGGCGATCCTGCGAGGGATGTTCCCAGGCCGGCCACCAGGGGGCAGCCTTGGCGCGAAAGCTGCCGGGAGATGGCTCCTTGCTGGGCTGGTGCCTGGGGCTGCTGGCAGAGGGCAGGTTTGGACTGGACAGGAAAGGAAGGCGAGAACAGGGGAGAGTCTGCCCATCTCTGGCCTGCTGAGAGGGGACTGCAGGTGGAAAAAGCCTGGACCAAATCCAGGCTGGGAAAGGCAGTAGGTGGCAAGGTGCTTGTCAGGAATGCACATTCCTGGGCCACAGGGTTGGGGAGGGCCTGGGAACTGGCACACTGGACAGAACTCCCAAGGGCTCTGACCTTGCAGCTCTCCTACCAAAGCCCCAATGAGCACCACTGACCTTATTCCCTAAGAGCAGATGGTTCTGTGGGCTGGACACAGGGAGGGACTGCCTGGGAACCAGGAAGCCAGCACAGGCTCTGCGGAGACAGCGGGTGGATGAGATGGTCCTGGACCTTGCAGCTTGGGAGTCTCTGGGTGCCCAAGAATGAGGAAGAGGCAGAGTGGAAGGGCTGCCTTGGGAGCACCTGCTGCAGGGGGGGCATGACCAGGCCGAGGGCACCCCTCTGCACCTGCAGCATCATGGGCATCATTACCATCGACCTGTTTTCCCCAGAGTAGGTGCAGCCTGCGCCCGTGCCGGCCAGCCCAACCCCCCGGCCAGTGGCTGCCAATGCCCTGGGTGTGGCCAGGCTGCAGCAGCAAGACCCAGTGCCCAAGGGACTGCCCCCCCCCCGCCCTGCCCTCCAAGATGCTGAGACACCCAGGCCCTGGAACCAGGCCCAGTGCGGGGACAGACACACAAAGAGCACCAGGTACCCATTCTGTAGACTGCGGCTCAGAGGGAGGCTAATGACCATCTCTGGGGGGCATGCCAGTGGGCAGCACCCACTTTCCCTTGCCCAGCACTGCGGGACCCTGTGGCCTGACTCTGACCCCATTCAGGCCCCTCACCAGGTTCCAGAACTCAGGCATAGCCTGCCACAGCCTCCACCTAGCCGGCGACACCCCCACAGCCACACAGTAGATGCAGCCCAGACCACACTGGCAGTCCTGGACCAAAGCCGAGGGCCCACACTCCCGGACCAGCCTAGCTGCTCTCCCCCAAAGCAGGTGAGAGCGCAGGCCTGGTGCAGATGCCCGGGTCGCGGTGGTCTCGGCTTTCGTGCCCCATGCAGACACCAGCCCAGCTCCAGAGAGCGGTAGCACCTCCCAGGAGACTGCTTCTCGACCAGACAGCATCCCCGCAGCGGGGCAGGAACGAGAAGAGACAGACAGGGACCGCGAGTGACGGAGTGAGCGACAGAGACGAGTCAGCCACCGAGAAACAAAGTGAGCGGCAGGGACAGCCCCAGAGGCCGGGAGAGGAGCGGGGACCGAGAGCCGCGGACAGGTAGAACGCGAGGCACGGGAGAAGAGACCCCAGCGCCCAGGGAGGCCCAGAACCGCGCGCGAGTCCCACCGGCGTCCCCGAGGCCCCCGCCCCAACGGCCCGCACTGCGCGCCCCCGGACACTCCCCGGCGCGCGCCCCCGCGCGGAGCCCACCCGCCCCAGGGGAGCGGGCTGCAGGCGGGGAGGGGCGCACCGCTGCCGGGGGTTCCGGGCCAGGTGGGCAGCACCATGTGGAAGCAGTCGCACATCGCGGCGGCCGTGCGGTGCGGGCCGGGCGGCCCGTCGCGTCCAGTCTCTGGTCCCGGCTCCGGCGCACCGGGCGGGCCGGCAGGCTGCAGCCGCGCTCTGCCCCGCGGGCCTGCGCTGCCGCTGGCGGCTGGCCTCGGACTGCAGACCCAGCGCGCCTGGCTACCCAGCAGCTCAGCTAGGACCCCGCCCGGGTCCGCCCAGCCCGGCCCCGCCACTGCGGAGCGCGCGCGCGGGCGGTGCCGCCGGCCTCATTCAGCCCATTGGCTGCCGTCGCCGCGGCCCCGCCCCCCCGGGCCAGGCCCCGCCCTCCAGTCCAGGCCCCGCCCCGCCCGGGGCCCCCGACCCGCCGGGCGCCCCCGACCAGCCGGTCGCGTCCGCAGGATCGACTTTGGACTCTTGCCAGGGAGGGACCACCGGACCCCCTCACTGAGGCTCCTAGACTTGCCGCTGTCTTCACCTCCCAGTCCGGGGAGACAGATACTTAAGTCACAAGCTGGGGTGGGGGGCAGTCTGCTGGGACAACAGTGGTCGCGAGCGCCCCCGAGGGTGATCTGGACGCACAGGGACAGGATCGAATTCCGCAGGGGCTGGGGCGGCAGATGCGAGGGCGCGGCTGAGAGCGTGCAGCGGGAACGGGGTGCCCCGGACAGGGCGGCGGGGTGGGCTCTGCGGGCGGGAGCGCCCGGCGCTGGGGGCTGCCCTGGAGCCAGGACCCCGCCCAGAGTCATCCTTTCTGCTGATTCTTGTCAAGAGCCTGGGGCCTAGGACACAGCGGCGGCCAGCACCCCACTGGCCCTGCCCCAGGGGCTCGGGGTCTGGTGAAGACACAGGCAAGCCTGCAAAGATGAGGCTTCTGCAGGGCGGCACTGCTCTGAGGGCGGGGAAGCAGGGGTTCTGGAAGGCTCCTGGCAGCTTAAGCTGGGACCTTAGGGGTGCGGCATGAGCCAGGCGGTGCAGGAAGAGTGTTCCAGACAGAACAGAGTAGCCTGCGTGCAGAGAGTGAGGGCAAAAGGGCTGGGTTCAAAGTCAGGCCCAGTGGGCGGGGGCCGGGCAGCAAGGCTGCTGAGGGGGCTCCTGTGGGTGGGAGGTGCCACCTAAGGCTCCAAGCAGGGTTTCTGAATTTGGTGAGAGCTGAGGAAAGACTGCGCACGTGGCTAGGTGTGTTGGCATGGGGCACTGCTGGAATCATGAGCAGCTGAACAAGGGAGTGAAAGGATCCCGGGATATTGGGGCAGAGGGGACTTGGTGAGGACCAGGGTTCGAGGGTGGGAACCTCCCTGGGATCTAGCTTGGGCACCACACAGAGGTGGCACACCTGGGGGTGGGGACAGGGAGGGCAGGGGACCAAAGGAGTTCTAAGAGTTAGGTGAGGCCTGGCCTGGTGTAGACCTGAGTGGGGCACACCTGGGAAGGAGCGGAGTTCTGCAGAGGTTGTGGGGGGAGGCAGGGCTGGAACAGTCCCAGGAGAGGACCACCAGCGCCAGGAGGACCTGCCTGGCAGTGTCCAGGGGTGTGGGTCAGATGCAGGGACACACACACACACACACACACACACACACACGGACACACATACAGAGACACACAGATACACAGACACACACTCACACAGGCACATACGCTCACAGACACACACACAGGCATACAGACACAAAGGACAGAGACATTCAGACACACAGATACACAGATACATACACAGGTATACACAGAGACACACACACAGACACACAGACACAGGCATATACACACACATAGACACACATACACAGAGACACACACAGAGGTGGTACACCTGGGGGTGGGGACAGGGAAGGCAGGGGCCCAAGGGAGTTCTAAGAGTTAGCTGAGGCCTGGTCTGTGTAGACCTGAGCGGGGCACACCCTGAAGGACTCACACACAGATGCACACACACACAGAGGCATACACACACAGACACATACACGTAGAGACACACACAAACACACACTCTCTCTCTCACATGCACACACAGACACCTTTTCCTGGAGTGGGAAGAGGCCAGGCTGTATGGGAAGGGCCATGCAGACACACACACTCATAGGCAAGATCACAAACTCAGCACCACACAGACACTGGTCACCTGGCATATGTGTCGATACACTCGGAGACAGGCACACACACACTCAGGCCCACATTTAGGAACACCCACACCAAGAAGAATGCACATATGCACAGGTGCACATACTCCCGCTCACTGGGAGGCCAGGCACAGCCAGCACGCCCAGGTGAGCCCCCCGAGTGCGATGACTCACTCTAGACAGTTCCCGTTAGCCGCGCTGCAGCCACTGGGCAGCCGTCCAGCAGCCAGCCAGACGTTCGCCAGAGCCACTGCCCGGAAGAGGCCCTGGCAGCCTCCTGCCCACCAACCTGGGCGGGTTGGGGCACGGCCTTCTCCCTCCTGCAGGGACACGCGTGGGTCTTACCCTGCCTCCTCACGGTGTCCTTCTTTCGGGGCTGAACAGTGTTGCCTGGGGCCCAGAGGCCCTGCACTCACTTCCTTCCCCAGGGACGCACCCTACTCTGCCTGCCTGGAGTCAGTCACTCCCTGGGCACAGGGAGGTAGCCACTAGGGTGCCCGTGTGCATGTGCCTCTGTCTGCCACTCCTCTGTGCCTCAGTCTGGCTGCAGGGCCTGGGAACAAGGGGCAGCTCTGGGCACTCACCCACCTTTGTGTCCTCAGCCCCATTAGGTGTGTGCCCTTGGCAAGGTCATGTGGCCCCCTGAGCCCCCATCCAAATGAACTGGCCCCTGACCCAATGGTCCGGCATGATCTGTACAGGGCTATGGGGACTCCCCTCAGCTTTGCGGGGCGGGTGAGGAAGGAACCCTAGGTGGGGAGGCCGGGGCTGCCTCCCAACGTGTCCCTGTCCATGGGATCCTACCTGCTGCCCCTGCCTCTGTTTTCCTTCGGAAAGATGAGAGAGCCCTCAAGGCCATCTCGGTGGGGGCTGAGTGAGATCACTAGTTCAGCGTGGTATCATGGGAGTGTGGGGACCCCACACTCCAGAGGACTTTGCCCTGGCCCTGTCCCTCAGTCTGGGGTGGCTGAGACCTTCCCCAAGCTGTGTTCACTGAGCCTGCCCACCCCTGGCTAAGAGATGGTCCCAGAGCCCAGCCACGGCTGCCCAGGATCAGGGACTTTGCCTCTGCCCCGGATGGAGCTGCCCACGTCCACAGCAGGCACACACAGACACACACACGCACAGCTGCATGGTGCTCCCCTGCAGCCCCGGATGCAGGACCCAGAATTTAGGATGAGGTGTGGGCACGGCTTGTTCTGCCCATAGGCACCCTCCCTTCTCCTGCCTGCTCTGAGACAGAGGGCTGGTGTCTCTGCAGTGGCCCCTGGCTCTGCCCCACCCTGAATGCTGGGGCTGCAGTCTGGCTGTGACTCTCAGGGGACCTGGAAACCCTAACTAAGGACTGCCCCTCCCACCCACCTTCTGGGGTCTTCTCCCAGCTTGAGGGTTAAGCTGAGAGTGTCCTGAGTAACAGACACCTTGGAGTGTCTTTCCAGAGAGCTTCACCACCTCAGGGAACCCCAGTACTCCTGGGGCCCTGAGGGCTCTATCTCACTCCAGATGCCTCTGGGAGGGCCTGCCACTTGGGCAGTGCACCCCCACAAATGGGCAGGCTGCGGCTATGTGAGGCTGGGGGCTGGCTCCCCAGGGCCCAGCCAAAATCCCTGCACCAGGGCCTCAGCAGCCCAAACGGGGCCCAGGGTCACAGCTGTGGGAGCAGGAGAGAAGGTGAGCACGGCTGCCAGCCCCCATCCGTCCCTCCCCACCAGCTGAAGCCTCAGCTCCTGTCTTCACGCCCAGCTCCAGTCTCCTCCCCATGTTCCCCTCTGGGGACAGATGCCCAGCTAGGGAGGACCACAGAAGCAGGGCTCAGGAATGCATGCCCCCATGCACAGCATCACGGGACACGAGCCCAACTCATGATCACCCCTGGCACATACGAGGCCCCACACCTGCTGTGGGATGATCCCCAGGGAGAGGGTGTCACATGCTCTCTCCTGTTCACGCAGCCTCTACCTCCTCCTTGGACCACTGAGATGGCAACACTGGCCAAGCCCACTGGTTGCCACAGTCTTCCTGAGGCTGGGTGCCAGGACATGGGGTGCAAGCCCTGGTGGGACCTGGGTGAGGAGCCGAGGCTCCCCACGCCCTGATGCGTTCACAGAGCTGCCACCCTGCCCCCATGGCCTGACTGGCTGCTTGCCTCCACCCTCCGCCGGCAGGGATGCCCACGGCATCAATGATTGATGCTTGCTGCGGCAGCTGCAGCAACATAAGCAAAAATAGCTCTGCTGTGGTCCTTGCCCCGCCCCATTCACAGCCTTGCATGCAGCCCAGCCCTGTGCCCAGATGGAGGGGTGTGAGGAGAGGTGAGAGCAGCGAGGACCTTCTCAGCCGCCACCTGCCCCTGCTCAGTCTTTTGCATGGAGATGATGGGGGAGGACCCCTGTGAGCAGGTGGGGGTACTTGTCCACCCAGCCTCCCCCTCTTGCCTGATCACACTGACTCCTGACCTGCAAAGGCCTCACTCTCTCTCAAAGCTGAGTGCCTGTTTCAGGCCTGGGTATTGTCCCCAGGTCCACTTCCTCTGCACCTACACAGCTGGGATCAGGAAACACGGCTGTGGGGGTCATGTCAGGGTGCTGCCTTCGTCCCATGCAGGTGGGCTTCTTTCAACGCCTGTGTCTCCATTGATCCCTCTGGCTCAGCAGTCCACCTCGTAACTGAGTAGCAGCAGGTTCCCATGCTGCCGCCTGCAAGCCCTGTCATTCCTGCTGCTGGCGGCGAGGACAGGTGCTCTCCCCCGCTTGCCCTAAGGACTTGGGGCTGAGGATCGCAGAGGAGCAGGATGCCTGGGTGCTTCTGGGGACCCCTGCCCAGCCAGTCCTTGCTCATCAGGTGATGCTGGGAGGTGCTTGACTGTGGGGTTCTGTGGGGGGTGGCACTAGCCAAAGGGCTCAGGCTGGCCCCTCCTGCTGAGGCTGGGGTTGGGAAGCTCGGCTCCTCTGCAGAGGGAAGGTGCTCCCCACACACTCATTGAGCAGGGCTGGGGCTCAGGGGTGCACAGAGGTGGCTGGAGAGGTCCTGAGAGGGCCACATGGGCTATTCCTCCTGACCACACTGCACCTGCCCCCTCCATGCCCCTCAGGAGTCATGGCTAATGTCCCCCACACCCAGACTTTAATGGGAACTCACCCTCTTGCGCCCAGTCTCCTTTAGCAGCTGGGGCCAATTCAGCTTGAGCAGTGCCTGCTCTGCTCACCAACCTGGAAGCCTTGTCCTCAGCTGGTGCCCCAAAGGGCTGTGCCATGAAGCCGGCTGGTCCGCCCAGAGCTGGCCCAAGAAGCCAAGCTGCCTAGCAGCTACCTGGGCTGCCCCACCTCCTCCTGCAACCAGGGTTGGGCACCAGAGGTCAAGGTCGCCTCTGCCATTTCCTCTGCACCTTGGCTTCCCCAAGGCAGCACCTTTCAGTGGGTTGCAAGGGGTCACTCAGTGTATCAGCGCCGCTGCTGCCATAACAAAACCAGAAACGCAGTGTGGAAAACAGCATGCGGCACACTGACCAGCTCTTCCAGGTGTGGGCTGGATGGTGTGCCTTCTGGAGGCTTCAGCGGAGACCGTTTCCTGGTCCCTTCGGCCTCCAGAGGCATCTGCAGTCCTGAGCTGGTGCCCGGTATCACTCCGGCTCTGCTTCCATCTCTGCGTCTCGTCTATTTCCTGACCAGGCCCTTTGTGATTGCTCCTCACCAGGCTCCTCTCCACCTTCCCAGAGCCTTTCACTGAAGCACATCTATAAAGTGGCTTTGGCCTCGTAAGGTCACATATTCACGGGTTGCAGGGATTGAGATGTGGACATCTCTGTGGGGCTCTGTTCAGCCACCACACCAGCTAATCAAGCCATATGGGTCATTTTTATACATCCTGGGGGTACTGTGCGCCCCACACTCTCCACGTGGAAGCTGAGGCCCAGTTGGGAGTGGGGGATTGCAGAGAACCAGGAGAACAGCTCCTGCCCCAGCTCTGCTTCTCACACAGGCCTTTGGGGCTGGGCCTCAGTTTTCCCACCTGTACACAAGGACAACACTCCTCCTGCCCGCCCCCCCCGCCAGGTCCTGGGCCTCAAGAACGGCAAGGACAGTGCAGTGATGAGGGCAGCAGTGGGAATGGCCGCTGCCCCTAGGCTGGCAAGACAGGTTCAGGCCTGGTCTACAAATCCAACCACTGCCCAGTCAACATCCTAGGGCCACTGTGGTGCTGGGGTGGTCGGGCCAAGGTCCAGTCCCAGACAGTCTGACAGAAGAGCTCCCATACTGCGTGGCCTGGCTGCTCTGCCCCTCAGGAAGGAGGGGGGATGGGAGGCTGGTCTAAGGCGCAGAGAATGATCTCATCTTGCCATTTGTAATATTAAAGTTTTCGGGAACTTGGCTGAGAAGGACCAGTGGGGGAAGGGGTGATTCAAGCAAGGACAGAGTCCAGGCCCCAGGGTGAGAGAAATGTGAGCCTGGAAGTGGACAGGGTGGACAGTGAGTGGGGTGGACAGCGGGTGGTGTGGGCAGCGGGTGGCTGGCTCAGGCCTTCACCAGGGCCAGGCCCTCCTCTTACTCAGAAGAGGCAGTGATGGGTCCAGTCTGGGAAGGCCAGGGAGGAGATGGAGTCAGGTTGGCTCCTTGAGTCTGGGGGTGAGGGCAGAGGGCAGAAGGCCTGGAAGTCCAGAGGGGAACTGGCAGAGATCAGGCTAGCTCCTCAGTCCCGCTGTGGCTGGAGAGAGGCTGTCCACCAGCCCGGCTCTGCCGGGGGCTGGCTGATGACAGCAGAGGGGGCACTCAGTGGGGCCTGCGAGGGAGGGATGGAGCCTCCCCGCCGCTCCTTCCCCCGGGAAGGCTGTCGAGTTAGGGGCAGGAGAGGTTCTGGGGTTCAGGAGTCAGCAAGACGGACTTGGCCCTCGCCTGGGGGAGCTGGAGTCCTGAGGGGCCTTCGCTCAGCTGCACCCACAGAGGCAGCGCGGCGAGCTCAGCCGCGGGGCGTCGGGAGAAGGTGCTGCGGGTGATGGATGCGCCGGGTCGGGCCTGGGGGACTTGTCGTGAGGAAGAAAGAACCACTCGGGCAGCGAACTGAGGACGGACAGGAAGCTCGTGCGACCCCGCGCCCAGGGATCTGCCCGTGGGGAGGCCCGAACCCAACCACAGTGGCTGCGGCCCGGGGCGGGGCCTGAGGGCGGGGCCGGGCCAGGGAGGGCGGGGCCGGGCCGTGGGGCCTGAGGGCGGGGCCGGTGCTGGTCACGCCCCGGGTGCGTGCTGACGCCACGGCGGTGAACGCCGGAAGCGGAGGTGGCGCACGCCGTTGCCGGGCAACAGGGCGGCGCGGGCTGGGGGGGACCGCTGGTGGCAGGTTTCGCCCGGCTTGCCGGGCCCAAGTGAGGCGGCGACGAAGGTGCGTGCGGGCCCTGGGTGCAGGACGCGTGGGGACCCTTGTGAGCCGCGGGCTGGCACTCAGCCGGCCACCTCGGACCCTGTCCAGAGTCGGCGGTCCAGGGCTGCCCTGCGGGCCGCGTGCGAGAAGGACTCTCTGGAGACCCCGGGGCGCCGCACCCCTCCTTCCCACTTGGGCCTCCAGTGGGAGCCCGGCTCCCGCTCCTCTGGTCAGTGTGGGGCTCCCAGGCCCGCTCGAGACGCTCTCCAGAGAAGGAGCCCCGCCTTGGGCCGCTCGTCGCACACCTGCCGTGGGTCCGGGACGCGCCCCTGTGTCGGACTCCGCGCCGGCGCGCGTAGGAGGAAGCCAGGACTCCCGGGCGACCCGGCCGTGTTTGTGGCTCGTGTCAGCTCCACAACAGCACGTGGGCACTCTCCACCATCAGCCACTGGGCAGCCCGGGGCACTCCTGCGCGTCCCAGGCCCTATCCAGGACAGGGGAAGGTTGGGCGGCCAGCACTGTGGTGTGCGTGTCTCAAGAGCAGCTGCCCATCGGGCCTCTGCTGGCCTGGCAGCTCCAAGATGCAAGACCGGCAGCAGCTGGAGGAAGAGCCTTTGAGTGACTTCCAGGCGGAAGCAGCCAAGGCTTCCCTCCGAGTGGCACCTGAGAGGCTGAGTGATGACAGTTTGGAATGGATACGGATGTCCCCTGACCTTCTCCTGCCGGGTGGGAAAACCAGCAACTCCCTGCCCGGTGAGGGTGGTTCCACCTGCACCACCCGGTGTCCTGACCCTGGGGAACACAGCAGCACCTGGGGGGAGTTTGAAGGCTTTCGGGAATCTTCAGCTAAGTCCGGACAATTCTCGAAGTCCCTGGAACTCCTGGAGGGACCCACAGAACTCCAGCCACCGAGAACCACTTCTGCCCCAAAGGAGTGCAGTTCTCACCAGCCGTGCCAGGGTGGACCTTGGGTGACAGGAACTGCTGCTATCCCACCTTCTGAGGTATTTCTACAGCGCTGTGGTCACCATGTTGAGTGGGACATGTGTATACACCAAGAGGCCTGCAACCCTGAATGCTGTGGTGTGCTGGCCAGGGAGGGACTGACAGCCTTGGAAGATCTGCTTCTCTCCTGGCTGTCATCCCTGGCCATGTGGTTGGCAGTCCCATCCTGAGGCCAGGGAAGGAATGAATTGTCAGAGGAGGCTGCAGAAATGGGTCACGCCAAGGCCAGGTGCGGTCCACCTGAGCTGGGTCCCTCTCTCTGACCATTCCTCCCCCGGCCTATCCACTCCCCATTGGCAGGCTGCACAGGCCCGAGGTCAGGGCGTGTAGGGAGGAACTTTATGTCTGAATTCTGAATCTGCAGAGTTCAAAAGTCTCAGAGATTCTAAAATCACATGATCACATTTCAACTTGTTGTAATGAATTGGGTGATGCCTGATCTGACCTGTCCGGGAGCCCTGGTCCCAGCCCTCAGCCCCTTGCCCCCTGCTCTCTTTCAGAGCCGACTGTCACGTGTTTACTGCCGGTGACACCTCTGATCCTTCTCTTTTCCTGTCTTCCTCCTTCCATTGTCTGCTTTCTCTGCCACTTCTTCCCGAGTGGTTCATCCCAAACACCATCATGAGAGATAAGAAGTAAAACCAGTGAGGAAGGAAATAAAGATACTGCGGTTCTCAGGGCTGGACTGTTTGTTTACTACACTGGTCAGTTTCCCTGGACCCTGACAAGACCCGCTCTAATAGAGTAAGGTCTGCTGTCGTGCTTGTTTTGAACACAGGATTTGTTTTCCAGCATGATTGATGTATTAGGGAACAATTTGAGCATAGTTGAAATTTCACAAGAAGGAGTAGATGAATGCAGAAAACTGCCCCCAGCTGAGCTGGGGCACACTGGAATACATGAGAGTTGCATACGCACACCCTCAAACAGCTATCAGCGCCCCAGTGTAGCACACCCGTCCACACCTGGTGTTGGGACTTCGCCCAGTTCAGACCGCCTTCCTCCCACCTGTTCACACTAACAGCCTGCGAGCCTTTGTCTTTTCCAAGGTAAAGTGCTGTGCTTATTGTAGTATATATAATTTCTTCACCAAATATGGAAAACAGTGCTAACATTATTGGGTGGCCATCTTTTTTCATGTGTCACTGACAAAGTTTCAATGTTTTGCCCTAACCTCACTTTTCCCATGAGCCCTCTGGTTTTGTGTGATTTTGCTAATGTGGTGATTTTTAGGAATGAATATGTCAAGTGATAGTAACACTAATGGTATGATCAATTACACATTTCATGGGTATCATTATTTCTTTGGAATAAGGTAACATGATGTGTCTTTCTCCTAACTTCAGTATGCTTTCGTTTTTTTCTTTTCAGCCCATTCTCAGCAATGAGAACATTTTAAAGTGTGCTTTTCAAGAAATAACAGTTCAGCAGGCAGCTGAAGACATTTCCACCCTAGACCATTTCCTAGAAATAAGCAGTGAGGAAAAGCCTGGCCTTGAATGTGTGCATAAATTGTGGTAATGAACTTAAGAAATATTTCATACAGCAACCCCATTTTTACTTTTGTTTGATAAAAGTAGATGTGGGAGGCTTTGTGTTTGCCTTTCTAGGGCCATCTCTCCTGAAGGCCCTGCCATCTATAGGTCACAGGGGTCCTATCAGGAGAGGACAGCAGGATTGATGCTCCAGCTGTGGCCTTCCACTCCGAGCCCTGTTCATCCCCTCCCACACCAGGTCACCTGGAGCAGCTGGACCCGAGCCTCACTCCCGTTGGGTCTCCGTGCCAGCGTTGGGGGAGGGCTGAGGGACTCGCACTCGGTGCGAGTGGCTGGTGGGCCTGAGCAGTGGGTACCGGGGCCTTCTGGGGAATGTGGCTGAGTGGGCACTGGCTGCCTCATGGTCCTCAGCCACAGAATTCTAGAAAATACTCCACACTCTGCAGCCCCATTCTCAGCCCCAGGCCCAGCCCCATGGGTGTGCTCCCAGTGCTGGCTGTGGGGCTGCGGGCTCCTAGGAGAAGTCATACATGCGGTCGTTTGCAGATGGCCATTTTCTAGGGACACATTTTCAACTGAACATTGAGAAAGAAACAGTGGTCTGGTGGATTGTGCAGCAGTGGTTGGGAAGCTCAGGATAAGTTAGCCCAAAGCCCCAGAGGGAGGAGGGAAGTGAAGGCTGGAGTGAGCTGGCTTCCCTATTTCTCGGTGCGGTCTGTGGAGTGGATCTCCCAGCAGCCAGGGGAGAGCCAGGTTGGCCTGCTGATTTGTGTGTCTCTGAGCAAGCCTGGACTTTCATAGGACTCTACAGACAGGCCGTTCTGGGCTCTAGCCCTGGCCCACTATGGCCTCTACTGGGGTCCATCCCAGCACCTGCCCCAGAGTATACTCCACAGGGGCCTGAAGACAGGCCTGGAGCCCAGAAGGCTGCAGCCAGCATTGCCCAGATGACCAGTATGCCCTCTGTATGTGGTGCTTCTGCGAAGCAATATCCTGGAGAAAAACTGCCAAGAATGTGGTCCCAGCAAGCTGGTGGTGTGGGAGGTCACTGCTGGCAGTACTGACATCTCTGTCCACCGCAGCACGACTCGTGGACCCAGAGGCATGGGGAGTCCTGGGTGTCAGGACCTGGCTGGGCTGGACACTCATGGGACAGAAGGCTGGATGGCACTTTGGGGGTGGAATAAAGCATGGTTTGTGAGTTCTGAACATTGCCGTATTTTTGGAAATGGTTTGGCATTTAGCACATCCGGCCTTCTTCTGTAGTTATCTGGAGTGCAGTGGCGTGATCTCAGCTTACTGGAACCTCTTCCTCCTAGGCTGAAGCGATCCTCCTGCCTCAGCCTCCCGAGAACTGGGACTATAGGCTCACACCACCACACCCAGCTAATTCTCGTATTTTTGTAGAGACAGGGTTTTGCTATGTTGCTCAGGCTGGTCTCGAGCTCCTGAGTGCAAGTGATTTGCCCTCCTCAGTCTCCCAAAGTGCTGGGTGGTGAGCCACCACACCTGGCCTTGCAGTCATTTTCCCTTTTCTGCCAGCGCATGAACTGCTTACAGGAAACTCGTCTCAGTCCCCCACAGCACGTAGCAGTGACGGGTGGCACATAGTAGACAGTCGCCCGTTCGTTTGTGAGCATCTATTTTGTACACAGCACAGTTCGAGGCACTTGAATGAACACAACCAGCAAAATACCCAGCCTCATGGAGCGTCTGTTCCTTAGAGGAGACAGTAGGGACAGTGAGTAAGCCACTGCCAGGGAAGGTGGTGTGAGGCGCAGAGAGGGCATGGCAGGGGGTTGGGGTGCTGCAGGATGCCACGTGTTATTTGAATAAAAGCATAAATGGGTAAATAAACGAGACAGCTCAGGGTTCCTGCAGGGAATGCTCTTTTTAGGGTTCTTAACAGCCATGTGTCTCTTGGTTCTCGTGGGTCTCAGCCTAGGGGTAAAGGCCAGGTGCCTGCCGTGTGCCTTGGGCAGTGCTGCAGTGACCTCATCAGAAGGCCTTCAAGGTCACCTTTTAACAGCTGCATCTATTTTCCAGTAATGAATCTAGAAAACTCTGGAGAGTCCTTCAGAACACACACACGTCTGCTTCTCAGTGCCTCTGGAGCGAATCTCATTGCCAGGAGAATTTTTTTCTCGTTCTCGGGATAGACGCCATGCAGAAGGTAGGTGGTTTGGGCTGAGACAGGGCTCCTGGGAGTGTGGTTGGACTTCACTGAGGCCAGTGGCCCTTGGCTGCTCCCAAGGGTAGTGGGGTCACCTGGAAGTGTGGGGTCACCTGGACATAGGTGGGTTAAAGCCACTAGGTGGCCCCATAAACTTGTCAGGGCCATTGGATAAGTCCCTAATGCTTGAGGCAGGAGCCAGCAAAGCCCAGAGCAGGAGGCAGGGAAAGGCTCCGGAAGGAACTGGCCTGAGCCCGCAACAGACAAGAAACACAGAGAGCCGCGTATCAGTTCACACTCATGGCTGTGCACACGTTGCCATATGCATACGCCGCCACACACCACCACACGCACACACTGCCACACACACACTGCAGCCCACACACCGCCACACACACGCTGCAGCTCACACACCGCGTATGCACACACCGCCACACACTGCAGCCCGCACACCACCGCGCACACACACCGCCACACACACGCTGCAGCCCGCACACCGCCACACGCACGCTGCAGCTCACACACTGCCGCATGCACACACCGCCACACATTGCAGCCCACACACCGCTGCATGAACACACCGCCACACACACACGCTGCAGCCCACACACCGCCGCACGCACACACGCTGCAGCCCGCACACCGCCACACGCACACACGCTGCAGCCCGCACACCGCCACACGCACACACGCTGCAGCCTGCACACCGCCGCACACACACACTGCAGCCTGCACACCACCGCACACACACGCTGCAGCCCACAGCCCGCAAAGTGCCGCACACACACGCTGCAGCCCGCACACCGCTGCACACACACGCTGTAGCCTGCACACTGCTGCATGCACACACCGCCGCACACACACGCTGCAGCCCACACACCGCCACACACACACACACTGCAGCCCACACACCGCCACATGCATACACTGCCGCACCCACATGCTGCAGCCCGCACACCGCTGCACACACACGCTGCAGCCCGCACACCGCCGCATGCACGCACTGCCGCACACACACGCTGCAGCCCGCACACCGCCGCACGCACGCACTGCCGCACACACACGCTGCAGCACACACACGCTGCAGCACACACACCGCTGCACGCACACACCACCACACGCATGCTGCAGCTTGCACACACCACCGCATGCACACACCACCACACGCACACACCGCCACACACACACTGCAGCCCACACACACCGCCGCACGCACACTGCAGCCTGAACACACCACCGCCATATGCACATACTGCGGCCCACACACACCGCTGCATGTGCACGTGCCACCATGTGCATACTGCTGCATGCACACCACTGCCACGTGTGCACACTGCCACACGTGCACACACCGCCGTATGCATGCACACACACACTGCTGTGAGCACACACCGCCATGCACACACACACCGCTACATGCACACCACTGCCATGCACACACTGCCGAGCACACGCTCAAGCTCCAGAGCTGTCACAGAAAACATCAGTCATAGGGAGGGCCACCTTTCAGCGATCTAGATGGCAAGGATCTTTCTTCATTTTTAAATATGGAAATTTTCAAACATGAAAAACTCGGACAGGACTGGCCAGGCAGGCAGATTGGTCCTGGTGAAGATGGGCATGAAAATGGTTGCCCTGGCAGCCCATGGGCTGCACACTGGGCTGGCCAGGAAGGAAGTGAGGGCAGAAAGGAAGAGGCTCCCAGTGAGGTCAGCCCTGGCTGTGTCATTGTGTGAAGAAAACAGAACCAGGAGGCCAGGGCGTGGGGGAGGCCTCCTGAATAGGAGGCTTAGAGGTGGGACAGCTCCGAGTGGCAGCAGCCTGAAGGGTGTGTCCCGAAAGTGGCTGTGAAGACATTCTGTTGAGCAGTTTGAGGGGCACGAGGTCCTGGAGGGAGGGAGGCCTGTGAGCCAGTTATGGGCAGCAAGTGGCAGGGCCATGCAGGGGAAGCTGGCTGGCCTGACCTTCAGCGGGGCCTGAGAGAAGTTTGCCGTTGTAGAATGAAGTGAGTAGAGAGCTCAGGATGAAAGGCAACAGGAGACAAAGGGTGACTGGCTGGCTGGCTGATGGGCCTGTCTCCTTAGGACCTTTCTGGAGGCCAGGGCCACATCATGGACGATTCTGACCTCAAAGAGCCTGAAGGACTCCTGAATGTCAGCAGCTTCCGCCTCCACCATTGCAAAGCCCTGATCCAGACCAAGGTGAGTGGCTGCCGAGGAGAGGCCGGGGGACTGTGCTGGCTGTGTCCACACAGGTGCCACCCTTCACTTTTTCTGTAAGTCACTTGCAGGTTTTCTTCCTTTAAGCCTTGTGGACTTACAGAAAACAAACATTTCTACTATTTAGGGCAGACAAGCAAAGTGTGAACCCCACTGCAGCGTGCCCAGGAATATGAGTGTGTCATCCACAAAGACTCTTAGGCCAGAGGACCCAGGATATGAGTGGGTGACACAGGAGAACTGCCAGGAGAAGCCAGCCAGGCAGAGGAGAGCTGCAGGGAAGCTGAGCCACCAGGTGTGGGTGACAAGGCCGGAAGGATGGGGCAGGGCCAGCTTGGGACTGTTGGGACGGGACGCTGAGTCCACCTGGCAGCTGTCGTGAACAGATCTGACTGTGGCGGCTTCCGCCGTGGGCCACGTACCTTCCACAGGATCTGTCGGCAGCTTTTCTCTCAGGAGCTCAGGTTCCTGCCGCAGAGTCCCTTCACATTGTCACAGCAGGGCTCAAGGCGGGAAGAGGGGCTGGGCAGAGAGGGGGACTTCTTCCTGTAGCCTCTCTCTTATCAGAGGGAAGAAGGGCTTTATTCCAAGACCAGGTATTGCAGGAGGGGTGAGTTGGCCAGGCCTCGCCCAGCTGGTTTCTTGCTCACCTGGAGACTCAGGACCCTAGAGTAGTCAGGGCTCATTGTATGCACCCAGGAGATGGTGGGAGGGGCACATGGGCGGCCATCAGCATGAAGAGTGACGTGCAGGGAGGCGCAGGAGTGAAGTACTGCCCTGTGGCCTGGCAGGAGGGAACAAGGTGAGCTGGGACAGCAGGAAGGTTGCATAGCACAGGAGGTGGCCAGGTCAGCTTCTGGGCAAGAATTTGGCATGATTGTGGCACAGCTGATGTGGGGTGGGTGATCTGGATGGTCAGCACACAGGTGACAAGTGCCATGGGGCACACAGGAGAGGGCCCTCATCATCCATCTTCATAGGCTGTCTTTTTGCAAAACACCCCAGCACAGGAGAGTTGTCCTAGAGCATCGGGCCCAGAAGAGATGCTTGTGGCTGTGTGGCTGACAACGGCCAACGCCAGGGTCAGCGTCCAGCTGCAGCTCTGTGGGGAAGCCTGCGGTGTAGTCCATGAGTGGACGCTGCAGGCTGTGAGTGTGCAGGGCAGTGGCAGCCGCCACCAAGGAGTGCCAGACACATAGGACAAAGGCCAGAGACCCCGCCTAAGATGTGGGCCCCCCCACTGTTGTAGGGGCTGGCTCCAGGCCCGAGCCACAGGCCCCATGATGAGGCTGACATCCCATGAGAAGGTTTCTAAGAGGAGAACCAAGGAGAGGACACTGAGGGGCCGAGAGGCAGGGACGCAGAGGCAAACACCCAAGCTCGTGTTTCTGGTTGCTGGGGGTGCACGTGCCTGACTGCTGTCCTCTCCTCTCAGCTCTCGGGGCCGCCTCACAGCAGGCAGGGGAGCCTGATGGCCTGCAGCCGCTTCCTGAAGACCCCCTTCTGTGGAGGTGGGCAGCACTTCACTCTTCCACGGAAAAAGATGTTCACGCCACGCAACCTAAAACTGACATTCTTTAATAGCGATATTTGCTAAAATCAGGAGTACTTTATACCTTTATGAGGAATTTTTCATTTTCTTCCTGGCTGGGTTTGATGCTGGAAACCAGAACTGTCTGTGGAGCGGTTTTCCAGATCCCAGGCCCATTTCCCGGAATCTGTCCAACGGGACCTGTCCTGTGCTCTGGGCCCGTCTCAGGTCTCACCGGTAGACAGAGGGTGTGTCCTTGGCAGAGCCAGTTCTCATGGTAGGCAGAGGTTTCTGGGCACAATGGCAGGCTGCCGGCACCCAGGTGACACCCAGGGGTCCCCTACCCCATGTGAATGCTGCTGGCACCTGCTGGGGGGTGCCTAGGGATGGACCCTGGGCATGGGTTCTGGGCTGCCTAGCCCAGGGGAAACAACTCATGGTCAAAGGGGAAGGCGCTGAAATGTCACCAGAGGGACAGCTGTTGAGAGTGCTGAGAGGCTAGGCATGGTGACACGCCTGTCATCCCAGCACTTTGGGAGGCCGAGGCGGGCAGATCAGCTAAGGTCAGGAGTTTGAAACCAGCCTGATCAACATGGAGAAACCCCATCTCTACTAAAAATACAAAATTAGGTGGACATGGTGGCGCATGCCTGTAGGCCCAGCTACTCGGGAGGCTGAGAGAATCACTTGAACCTGGGAGGCAGATATTGCGGTGAGCTGAGATCGAGCCATTGTACTCCAGCCTAGGCAACAGAGCAAAACCCCGTCTCAAAAAAAAAGAAAAAAAAAAAAAAAGAGTGCTCAGAAACCCTTCTGTCTGTCCCACTCTGCCCTGCCCCTGGCTGCTGTGTGGTCAGGACACCATGAGGGTGTGCAGCTGTGCTGTTTCCTCAGTGCCTCACAGGCCCCTCACTCACTGCCTGTGCCCCGCCCTTGCCCTGCAGGATAGGCCTCTCTCCCTCATGGCTGTGGACAGGAGGTCACAACACTGTCCTGAGAAAGCTTCTAGTGGGCCCATGGCTTTCCCTCATTCTCTGTCAAGGAAAACTGTTCTCTTCAAAGGCAGAGCCAAGAAATCAGCCCTGACTTTTGTGCAATTTTATTAAATAAAACAGCCTAGATAAGCCTGTTCTCACTGGTTCATCAACTGGGGGGACTGATACTTGAAATCCTGTCCCCAGGAGAGGACTGAAGTCTAAGCAAGTGGCCACTATGGCTGTCTCTGTTCCAGCCAAAGCCACTTGCAGGACCGTGGCCTCCATGTCGCCGTAGTTGTCAGTGGGATGTGTGCAGTGATAGGCAGGTGTTTCCATCAGGAGGGGAGGAGGAAGCGATGTCCCTGCATGCACCCTGGCCTCAGCCACCCAGCTGTGCAGCCAGCACCATGTTGCATGTGGCTTTGAGGTCTATGACGAGGATAGTTCCTTTTTGTTTGTTTGTTTTTGGCATCACATGTTTTGGAAAGCTGCCTTAATTTTTTTGCATTTTCAGCCAGCTGAAAGTGGGAATTTAGAGACCGTTTTTGTAACACGCAGCTTCTTTCAAAGGCACTGTCTTTTGGAACCAGCAAGACCCTCCAGGAGGTGTCCTAGCTTCCTAGCCTTTAGAAGTTAGACTTTAGGCCAGGAGTGGTGGCTCACGCCTGTGTTCCCAGCACTTTGGGAGGCCGAGGCAGGTGGATCACAAGGTCAGGAGTTCAAGATCAGCCTGGCCAATATGTTGAAGCCTCATCTCTACTAAAAATACAAAAGTTAGCCAGGCATGGTGGCGGGCACCTATAGTCCCAGCTACTCGGGAGGCTGAGACAGGGGAATTGCTTGAACCTATGAGGTGGTGGTTGTGGTGAGCCAAGATCACGCCATTGCACTCCAGAGCAAAACTGTCTCAAAAAAAAAAAAAAGATTTTAACAAGCCAAGATATTCCATCCTGCGCCTCCCATTCCAAGATTCAGGTTCAGACTGTGTTATGGCATCACCATGTCACCCATGGTGGCTCTTTCTCCTCACCTGGCTAGATGTGGGTGACCCACAGACCTCAGAAGGCCAAGACTTTGTCCTGACCTCCCTGTGGCCCTCACAGGAACCTCAGAAGCAGCAGGTTCCAACTCTGACTTCTGTCCCACCCAGCAGAGAAGAGAGGCCCTGCTGCTCTCACCCCCAGTGGGGAGTGAGAGGAAGGAGGACCCCACAGAGTCAGGTAAGGAGGGACCAGGCAAGGTGCATGCAAACCACTTGCCCACAGCTGCCAAGCCCCCAGGATCTGGAGGTCCCCTGCGACAGACAAGTCCAGAGCTCCCTGGCCTCCCTCAGGTCCACACTGAATGCTTGGGAAGAGTGCCACAGGCTGGGAGTGGGGGCAGGAGCTGAGGACACTCCCCGGGAACGCCCCTCACAGACGTGCTGGGATTTTTGTTCCCAAAGTCTGGAGGCCCATCGGGGCGCTGGGATTGTGGGCAGGAGACAAGCCCGAGGCTGAAGCAGAGGAGCAGGGCTACAAGAGCCCACGGGCACAGGGCAAGGCGCTGGAATGGAGAGCAAAGGAAGCCTCCAGTGACCGAAAGGATGGCAGTCCGGCTGAGGAAGGGAGAAATCCTGCAGCCTCCGAAGCCAGTGGCTTGGCGCAACACACAGGCTGATGTCCAGAATCACCTCAGACTTCCGGCCCCAAAATGGCTGCGCTCAGACCTCGGGCCCCAGAACCGCCGTGCTCAGACCTCAGGCACATCCAGAATCACCTTAGACCACAGGCACATCCAGATTCACTGCACTCAGACCTCAGGCACGTCCAGAATCACCGC
>NW_016107653.1:1730376-1734571 GCF_001604975.1 Cebus imitator
CCTGATGCCACCCTCAGGACGTCTGAGGCCTTCACCACAGCTGCAGAGAAGTCCAGAGCCAGCTCAACTACAGGGAGCGACAACTCCATGCCCACTCTGGCAACCTGGCAGCAGAAGACACGTGCACCTCTCTGGAAATAAACATTGTTTTCTTCAGCCTCTACTGTTCTTTTATATGAAATGTCGAGCCTACAATGAGACATTACAAGACACATGAAAAGGCAAGAAAACATGAGCCACAGTGAGCAGCGGAAGCAGAGACAGCCCGGTGGTAAAACTGAAGTCAAGGGCTGTGAGAGACCTCTGGGGAGGTGGGGAGGCCCGTGGAAACGGTAGGTGACATCCATGAAGAGACATCCAGCAGAAACATGGAAACTTCAGAAAAGAACAAAATGAAGAGCTAAAAATGAAAACGATAGTATATAAATGAATACTCTTTATAGACAGGTTTAGCAGCAGACTGGACACCACAGAGGAACGGGTCAGTTTACTTGAAGACTGGTCACTAAAGTTCCAAACACAGCAGGGAGGGCAAACGACAGAGGGCTGAGAGCTGTGGGGCAAAGTCAGTGGCCTGACCTGGGTGTGCCTGGAGTCCCAGAAGCAGGGACAGGAGACAGATTGAAGAAAAAATGTTTCAAAATTGAATCACTAAGAACTTTTTGAAATTGATGAAAGAAAATAATCCACAGATCCAAGAATCTCTGTAACTGCCAGCAGATGCCATATAGAGAAAACCTGAACACATCCTCCATTCCTAAAGGCGGCTCGGATGGAAACAGGAGATTCATAGAGAGAAGCAATAATGGGAACAATGCCTCACTTCCCACCAGAAGGCCACAGACTCACAGCTTCTGTGCTCAAGGGAAAAGGAAAGCCAACCTAGTTCACATACATTGAAATATTCTTCAGGCCGGGCATGGTGGCTTACGCCTGTAATCCCAGCACTTTGGGAGGCTGAGGTGGGTGGATCACCTGAGGTCAGGAGTTTGAGACCATCCTGGTCTCTACTAAACCCCATCTCTACTAAAAATAGAAAAATTATCTGGGTGCGGTGGTGGGCACCTGTAATCCCAGCTACTCAAGAGGCTGAGGCAGGAGAATCACTTGAACCTGGGAGGGGAACGTTGCAGTGAGCTGAGATCACACCACTGCACTCCAGCCTGGGAGACAGAGTGAGACTCCATCTCAAAAAAGAAAAAGAAATGTTCTTTAAAAATATTCTTTAAATATTCTTTAAAGGCATTATCAGCCAGGATACAGAAACCACATCAGTTATCTGAAGAAAAAAATATATAAAGACTTACTAGGCCTGGTGTTGTGGCTCACACCTGTAATCCAGCACTTTGGGAGGCCACGGCAGAAGGGTCACTTGAGGTCAGGAGTTTGAGACCAACCTGGGCAACATATTGAGACCCCCATCTCTACAAAAAAGTTAAAAAAAAATTAGCCTGGTGTGGTGGCACTCACCTGTAGTCCCAGCCACCCAGGAGAATGAGGTAGGAGGATTGCTTGAGCCCAGGAGCTGGTGGCTGCGGGGAGCTGTGATCACACCACTGCACTCCAGCCTGGGCGGCAGAGTGAGACCCCCATCTCTTAAAAAAAGTATTAACTAGTGGAAGGTTGTGAACTACTAAAAGGGTTTTGGTTTGGTTCTGATTAGAGACAGGGTCTTGCTATGTTGCCCAGGCTGGTTTTGAACTCCTGAGCTCAAGCAGTTCTCCTGCCTTGGCCTCTCTTTTTGTTTTTGTTTTAAAATAAAGACTTATTTAATAGGCCCTGAAGTAGCAGGTGTGGGAAAGCAGCTTCTCTCAGCCAAGGGTAAGGTATAGTAAGGAACTAAGGCCTAGGCCAGGCCTTTCACAGTGAGTATGGCTGCACAGGACCGGGCCTAGGCAAAGGAACTGAGCTGGAGCTGGTCAGCAGGGACAGCGGGCAGGAGGACAGGTGCCCCCACGAGCACCCTAATGGAGTAGCTCAGGAGCAGAGCCACTGCAAACGGGGCATGCTGGGGCCCGTCGTGACCTGCGGGGTTCCTGTGCCAAATAACAATGATAGAGGACCAGGCCCAGAGGGAAGCCCCTCTCCACACCAGCTGGCCTTTCCCAGATGTCCCTACTCAGTGCTGCGCATGGAGCAATGCAAAGCCAGCCGTTTCTCCCACCTTGGCCTCAGATGCGCACTCTGTCCTGGTCCCATGGGTGTGGCAAAGGCCCTTCCTCCCACAGATGTCAGGCCCGCATCGTGCTGGCAGCTTTCCTCTGCCTGCTCCTGCTTTCTGTCCTTCACAAGTCTTTCCCCAAATAAACTTCTTGAACATGTAAATCTATCCTGGCCTTTGATTCCCAGAGGCCCTGAAGGAACATGACGGTCACCTGACCCAAGTGACGCTGCAAAGCCCTCATTCTTTCTAGTGGATGTGGAGCTCTCTCCAAGCAGATTAGATGCTAAGCTGTCAACCACATCAGATGCCAGGGACATGGCCTTCAGAGGCTTTAGCCATCATGCAAAACATCTGGCCACCCTGAAGCCTCTGTGCTGGAGAAATGCCTGCAGCAGTCCCAGAGAGATGGTGACAGACGTCCAAGGACCCAGCTGCTGGAGTCTTCCGGCCAGCAGGCCAGTCCTGTGAGGGAAGAAGCCTTCAGGGCGGGATGCATCCAGCTGCAGCCGCTGCCTGACGGCAATGGCATGACAGATCCCAGCAAGAACCACCCGGCTGAGCCCAGCCAGCTGCTGGCCTGCGATCATGGTGGTAACAGATGGAGGGTGCTGCATGCTGTGAAGCTAGTGATGGCGGCTACATGGCAGGAGGTCACTGGAACAGCACATGTCCAGATAACCAGGGAGTCCATAGAGATTGCTGGAAACTTAGTATTTGAAACTGAATAATGAAAGTGCACTTACCAAAATTTGAGTGAAAGCAGTTCTTAGAAGGAAATTTATAGCTTTAAATGCTTATATTAGAAAATAAGAAAAGTATAAAACCACCTAAGATTTCATGTTAAGGTACAAGAAAAAGAGCAAATTAAACCAAAAGTAAGTAGAAAGAAGGAAATAAAACTGAGAGCCGAAATCAACAAAATGGAAAATGGCAGAACACTAGGAAAAAGGGGTGATCCTAAACGAAGACATGAGAGCGAACCACTATGTGATGTGCAGCTCTCCCATGAATCCTGATTCAAACAAACCAAATGTGGAGACAACTTCAGTAGCACACAGCGAGGAAAAGTAGACGGCCTCTGCTCAGCAGACGAAGCCAGCAACAGAGCCAGGAGACAGCCGCGGAAATCGGAGAAAATATTTGGAAACCATGTATCTGAGGAGGGGTTAATATCCAAAATACATAAGGAACTCAAACAACTCAACAGGAAAAAAAACCGGATAACCTGATTGAAAAAATAGAAAGGACCTGAACAGAGCCTCACTCTGTCGCTCAGGCTGGAGTGCAGCAGCGGTGCCCTCTCAGCTCAATGCAACCTCCACCTCCTGAGTTCAAGAGATTCTCCTGCCTCAGCCTCCCCAGTAGTTGTGACTACAGGCACGTGCTACCGTGTCCAGCTAATTTTTGTATTTTTAGTAGAGACGGAGTTTCACCATGTAGGCCAGGGTGGTCTTGAACTCCTGACCTCAGGTGATCCGCCCGCCTCTACCTCCCAAAGTGCTGGGATTATAGGCATCAGCCACTGTGCCCCACTGAGCAGACATTAAAAAAAAAAAAAAAAAAAAAACCCACATACAGATGGCCAACAGCCATATGAAACCCATGCTCCATATCAGTAATCATCAGGGAAATGCAGATAGATCAAGACTGCAATGAGCTATCCCTCACACCTGTTAGGATGGCCATTCTAAACAGATGAGATGCTGGTGAGGGTGTGAAGGAATGGAATACTTGTGCACGGTGCGTGGGAATGTAAAGTAGTACCGCCATTATGGAAAACAGTCCAGAGGCGCCTGAAAAAGTTAAAAATAGAACTACCATATAATCCAGGATTCCCACTACTGGGTATTTATCCAAAGGAAAGGAAATCAGTGCGTTGAAGAGATGTCTGCAGCCCAGCGTTTATTGCAGCCCTAGTCACCATAGCCAAACTGCAACCAACCTAGGTGTCCAACAACAGACGAATGGATGAAGAAAATGTGACATATACGCACAATGGGATACTATTCTGCTGTAAAAAAAAAAAAAAAA
>NW_016107653.1:1737046-1762336 GCF_001604975.1 Cebus imitator
AAAAAAAAAAAAAAAGAAAGAAAGAAAAGGAAGGCTGGGCACAGTGGCTCATGCCCGTAATCCCAGCACTTTTGGGAGGCCAAGGCGGGCAGATCACCTGAGGTCAGGAGTTCAAGACTAGCCTGGCCAACATGGTGAAACTCTCTCTCTAATAAAAATACAAAAATTAGCTGGGCGTGGTGGCAGGTGCCTGTAATCCCAGCTACTCGGGAGGCTAATGCAGGAGAATCGCTTGGACCCGGGAGGCAGAGGTTGTGGTGAGCTGAGACTGTTCCAGTGCACTCCAGCCTGGGCAACAGGAGCAAACCTCTGTCTCAAAAAAAAAAAAAAAAAAAAAAAAAGATTTTTAATAAAAGTTTAACCTGGTCGGGCACAGTGGCTCATGCCTGTAGTCCTAGCACTTTGGGAGGCTGAGGCAGGTGAATCAAAAGGTCAGGAGCTCGAGACCAGCCTGGCCAACATGGTGAAACCCCGTCTCTACTAAAAATAATTAGCCCAGTGTGGTGGCACACACCTGTACTCCTAGCTACTCAGGAGGCTGAGCCAGGAGAATCACTTGTGCCCAGGAGGCAGCCTGCAGTGAGCTGAGATCACACCACTGCACTCCAGCTTGGGTGACTTTTCTTTTTCAAACAAAAAACTTTCACGTTTTTAGGGTCAAAATGTTTCAACATCTGGGATTTGCTTTAATATTCTTTCAGAAACACACACATAAAAAGGCTGGGTGTGGTGGCTCACACCTGTAATTCCAACACTTTGGGAGGCCTAAGCAGGCAGATCACTTAAGGTCAGGGGTTCTAGACCAGCCTGGTCAACATGGTGAAAGCCCGTTTCTACTAAAAATACAAAAATTAGCCAGGCGTGGTGGTGTGCACCTGTAACCCAAGGTACTCGGGAGGTTGATACAGGAGAATTACTTGAACCCGGGAGGCAAAAGTTGCAGTGAGCCAAGATCGCCGCTGCACTCCAACCTGGGTGACAGACTCTGTCTCAAAGAACAACAAAAAGAGACACAAAAAAAGGATGAACGATGGTAATATCTGGTTGGCCCAGGTGGCAGCCCAGGCTCCGTGTCCTGCTTCCCGACTCTGGGCTCCGGGTGTCTGAATTGCTGCAGGCAAGCCTGCCTGGCTCGGGCCAGCACCTCCATCTCCGGTTGGGAGCAGTGCCTGGGCCTCAGCTTGTATCCGGAAGGCGTAGCACAGGGACCCATGAGGCCATAGTCAAGGGCCAAGTGTTTGGGGGTGGTGGCAGGGGTTGTGGCCTCCTGGGGACCCTCCCAGTCCCCAGTGCCCCTCAGCACCATGCTCGCCAGGCCCATGGGCGAGGAAGAAAACACGCAGCCTGGGCCCCTTGCAGCCGCATGCAGTGTGACCACAGCTGAGCAGCACCGCTCTGCAGGAGTGGCTGCCCCACAGCCACAAGGACAGGATCACAAATCAGGATCCTCACATGGGCTGGGATCTGACCACTTTCCTGGCCCTCGCCCCACCACCCACTCCAGCTGCACACATGCACACCTGTGCACACACACACACGTATGTACTCAGCCTCTGGCCAGCGACAGGAGGCAGAGGCACTGCCTCAACTGAGCTCTTGGAGCTGGGCAGCACCCCTCCTTGTTCTCCTGCCCCTCAGTGGGTGGCTGGTCCTACTGGGTGCCTGGGCCCAGTGCAGCTGCCACAGGCCAGGCCACCAGGCTAGGCTGGAAGAACAGGGTGAAGACGGCAGAGCCCCTGGGAGAGTGTCCTGGGACCAGACCTCCAGCTTGAGGGCAGCAAACACCTCACCTGGCCCTTGCTCTGCAGGCTGCCCAACTTCATCAGTGGTGGGGCAGCCCCTATTGGGGCCTGCACCACAGTGCCCTCTGTTCCCAGGCCTGCTCAGCTCTTTGTAGGGTCCTGGAACGCCCCTTCGTTGACCGCAGTGAGAAATGAACCCACCTCTAATGAAAGTCCTGGCAACGAAATGCAGCCCACAGGCCTGACTGTGCTGCTGTGTCAGCTCAGGTAAGGGGGTGCCTTGGCAGACTGGGCCGCCAGGTGGCAGGTTTACTGGGCATGCCGGATTTCTCCACACTGAGATGGGGATGTGTGCGTGCAGGACAGAGGAGCGCTCATCATGCAGAGGCTGCGTGGTCGGAACAGTCCCATCCAGGTTGCCTTGTTTTGAATCCGACTGTGGTGGAGTTTTCAACTCCACTCTGGGTGTCTACCCAACAGAAGCCTGTGAACCCCCACCCGCCCCCGCCACCCCATGCAACTTGCTAACCTTCAAACAGATCCATCTAACTACCCCAGTCTGATGGGCTGCAGGAATGTGGGGGCAACGAGGCCTCAGGCTAACCCAGGATTGGGGTACAGTTTATATATTTGGGGCCTTTTCACAAAAAGATGAGGGTGCAGAAGGGTCCCTGAAGGCCCCAGAGGTGGCAGGGAGAGCCCGAGCCTGGTGTCTGCAGGCTGATGAGAACCACAGCACAGTAGCCATGGCCAACAGGGTGCTCAGAGCGCATCATTTTTAGGGCCATTCTAGGACCTTCCATTCCCGCTCTCTGTAGGTTTCTCAAACCTCTTGCTCTGGCATTGACCAAAAGTTTACCCAAGCAGCAGGCCTTCACTGGCACCTCCAGTTCATTCAGCTGGTTCTGAGAACTTCAGGGAAAGTCTGTGGAGCTGCTCCCACCCTACTCCGCAAGGCCCGCCAGCCCCTGCTGGCCTCCTCTGCGCAGTGCAGAGGCTCATTCGGGCCCAGTGCAGGAGGCAAGGGGGCGGAGCTGAGAAGCAGGGGCTTATCTCCCAGGGGCCAGTCAGAGTGACGGATGGGCCGACGCAGGGTACGGTATGCCTGCACAGGGCAGCAGCCCCAAGGGCTTAAACTGTCCCCAGCTGCAGTGAGCCATCTGGTGACATCTGTGACATCTGAACCAAAGACTGCACTTGGCAGTTACATCTTCCCAGACAGGCGCTCGCCGGTCCTGAGAGTACTGCAAAGGCTTATCACTGAGGAAGGGATATTACCCTTGAACCCTCAGGCATCCACACATCACACCTCCCTCCCTCCGTGCCTCCACTACGAGCCGTGAGCTGGCACTGAGAACACAGCCACCTCCACACGGGGCCTGAGACGGAACAAGGGCCTTCCTGAGTAAATGCAGTGACCCAGCACACACAGCACTGCCGCAAGAAAGCATGGCTCAGTCACAGTAAAATCCTAGTTAAGGATGTGGCTCGCTGGTTGCAGATGGAAACTTCTGGCAACCCAGAAACCAACTGTGAGAGTTCATCAAGAGGGACATGATCCCACCACCACCTTTAGGTAGACACCAGTGCTACACATCGAGTGTTGCAGCTCAGACATCCACCCACCCCAGCCCTTCCCCACGTGCGCTCGCTTGCCCGCTCATCTGGCTCTGCAGACTCCACAGGGCCAGCACGATGTCATTTGTTCCGCAGTTTGCTGCTGAGTCCTGCTTCTGTCACTGCCCTGCCCACTTCACTGAAGAATGAGCAACCTGGGAGAAGGTGCCTGGCCAGCTGTGGCCCAGCAGGGATCCAGGCCATGACCATTCTCCAAGGCGTGCCGTCATCCCCGAAAGATCAGTTCTCTGGGAGGAGACTGCTATCTTCACACTGTTCCACATCTTCAAATAAATATGCATTACCTTTCAACCTTGGAAACAAGGCACGTCCGAGGTGGAAGGGGCTCTGAAGCTGTGTGCAAAGCATGCTGCATGCTGAAGGGAACCCGCCCCTCATGTCGGGGAACATACCCGTGAAACTATCAACTAAAATGCCCGCTGCCCTCAGGGCTTGGCCAGAAGCAGGCCCAAGGAACAGTGCTGAAATTTTAGGTGACTGGAATTTGTATTTCTGCTTCTGAATAAACATTCTGTATACAACTTATTAAACACTTGGAAAATTTGTTCCCAATTAAAGTGAATTTGTACCTACATATTTTAAAATACCACATAAACAGCTGGGCGCAGTGGCTCACGCCTGTAATCCCAGGACTTTGGGAGGCCAAGGTGGGTGGATCACCTGAGGTTGGGAGTTCAAGACTAGCCTCACCAACATGCAGAAACGTCGTCTGTACTAAAAACACAAAAATTAGCTGTGCGGTGGTGCATGCCTGTACTTGGGAGGCTGAGGCAGGAGAATCACTTGAACCTGGGAGGCGGAGGTTGTGGTGAGCCAAGATTGTACCACTGCACTCCAGCCTGTTGGACAGAGTGAGACTGTGTCAAAAAAAACAAAAAACAAAAACCAAAACCAAAAAAACCCACATACACATGGATTGAACCTGTAGAGGAATGGTAAGAAAAACAAATGATTACTCAGCCACTGCGCACGTCAGAAATAAGACTTTGCTGGACAGTGTCACAGGTGAACACAGTGCGAGTTCAGGGAACGAGGCTCTGACTGCACTGGTGCTCACGGAGGCTGCGATCCTGTCGTAGCAGCAAATCCCTGATCTTCCCGCCTGTCTCTGTGGTCCTTCCACAGATCCAGTCTGTTTTTCTGACCAAGCACCCCAGAGCTCTCACAAGTCACGTTCTCTGAGCAGTTTGTAACTCTGAAGCCTGCCCAAACAGACACAACTACTAATGCTTAACAAATGTTTCTAAAAGATAAAAATGCTTTGCAGAAACAAAAGAGTGCTTTAGGTTTATTGCTATAAAAAAACATACGCTTTAAACTAGGGTCCATGAGGATTAACTTTCAACAGCAGGGGCTGTCAGGACGTGGACACCCCCAGCCACGTGCTGCACAAGGTGAAAGGAATTTGCTCTACAACCCTGTGTGGGGGAAATAAAAGTAACCCAGCGTCCATTTAATGCAGCCAAGTGAAATTCCTTTCCCACCTTACAAAGCACCATTAGATAACACAGCTGAACTGATCCTGCAGAAAGGTCCCTGGAGGGTTACGCCATGGTCATAACTAACACCACATTCCCATTTTGTTTGCTGGATAATTTTTTAATAAAGTGAGGTGTACATCACTGGTATTTAAGAATGGCTATATGCACAAAGGAAAACAATCCTTTTTGGCTAAGGGGCAAGAAAGTTAGAAAAAGCATGAGAAACAGGAAACACGTGGGGTGAGGCGGGGCAGGAGCGCAAGGTTGCAGGCACCAGCAGCTCACTCCCTGCGGCAGGAACCGTGACCCTACAGATCAAGGGGCCATGAGCGACAGGGATTCAGATTTCTTTCATTCTAGACTTCAACCTAACCTCAACCTTTTGCTCCAGCACCAATCTGAGAGAGCAGCGCAGGCACTCCTAATGCAGCAGCAACGCCATTTCCTCCCCCAGGGCAGGTGCCTGGGCTGCCCGATGGGAGCCTCCAGGAACACCGTCTGTCAGAAGGCACCAATGAGAGGCTCTGAGGTCTCTGAAGACCAACTGGTGCCCTAGATCTGCAAACACATATCTGACCTTTGTTTTCAATGGCATTTACATATAAATAGACATAAATAAAATCCTCCATAATTTATGCTTATGTCTAGGAACACGTGGCTCCCAGATTTTCTAATGACAACAAAGTGTAGGAGCTGCGTGCGGTTCCTGATCTTCACCCAGGTCTCACTGGCACAGAACAGAATGGAGAAGTGTCGCGCACACACATTTCAAGTAAAACATGATACATTCACACTGCTGACTCAGACTGTAGTGATGCTCACTGCAAAAAAATCCCTTATTTAAACCTTAAAACAATGAAACACCAACTGCAATTGTTTAGGCTATAAAAGTTCTAATGTAGCAGCAAAGGATGTTTATAGAAAAAATATACTTTTAAGAAAATAGCTGAAAAAATCTAAACAGATAAAAGTATAAAAAGTTTAAAAAATATATCTTAAGACAAAATAACACATCAAACTGAATTGTAAAAAATTCACCCATCTAAATTAAAGGAGGGTGATGCAGCTTTGGCTCACCGTCCTCTACAGTGGGAGACACAAAGAGGGACAAGGGGCCAGGGCTGTGGGGACATCAGGACTGGCCCAGAGGTGACAAGCCTTCCAGAACAGCCTCTGCCTGGCCCTCCACAGGGGGAATAGCGAGTGGGACGGGCCTAGGGCTGCAGACTCTGCTGCTGATGCGCTGTCCTGGGATTTCTCAGAACAGCAGACGGGCAGCAAGGCTGGGCTGCTGGTGGCAGGCGCACCCTCCGTGGGAGCCAGTGCTCACATATCCACGTGTCAAGACACGGCCGCGAGCGCTCAAGGCTCCGGCTCAGGTCTCCACCAGGATCTCCACCACGTGGTCCAGCTCGCCCAGGTCGGACTTGCAGCTGGAGCTGGGGCCTGGGGTGGCTGGAGCCAAGCCTTCGAGCCCTTCACAGGGGCCCGGCCTGGCGCCCCCCACCATGCCTGTCAGTACTGTGTCCAGGTCGTAGTAAGGGCTGTCCACGTCTGAGAACAGCTCTTCCATGCAGCCGGGGTTTTTAGTCTCCAGCGTTTCAAATATCTGATCGAGTGACTTGTGAAAGCCGCCTCTGTTTTCTCGAGGGCCATCCAACTCCCAGATGCCGCTCTGTGGGTGCCTCGGCGCCTGTGCTAAGGTGACTGGACAAAGGTCAGAAACCGGGCCCTGTACGTGGCCGTCTCCCAAGCCAGGGGCAGGACGTGCCCCCTCTTGCTCCCATGCTGAGCGGCACAGGATCTCTGTGGAGACCAAGCGGTCAAGTGGCGCCCGCCCTGCCGCCTGGGGTGTCACTGCGCGCCACGTCCCATCCTGTGTCATCTCCTCTTGGATCTGCCGGACCGTGTTGGCAATGAGGACTGAGCGGCACAGGTTGGGCTCCACAAGCATGTGGCAGAGCTGCAGCTTCACCAGGGACATGTCCAGGAGCGACTGCCGCTGCAGGCTGTAGGAGGACACAGTCTTCAAGCCGGACAGGGCTCCCTCCATGTCTTCCTCGTGGCCAACACATTTCCTCTTCAGTCCTCGTGTAAACATTGCGTCCTGCAGAAACCAGGGAAGACACCACTTAGCACACGGCAGACTCGCTGGCAGGCCAGGCCCCCTGGGTCCCATCTGACTGCCCTGACTGTCCTCGAGCAGCAACTGCGTAACTGGCAAGGAAGTCACAGCTGAGAGGTGGAGCCCAGTGGGAGACCCCCCCCCCCCCCCCAGATAACTGCCATCCTGCCTAATCCAGCCACAGCCATGTTGGAAACGACAAACCTTTCAACGGCACCATAACAGTGTTCTCCAGCAGAAAAGATAAATGAACTAAAAATAGGAGCAATACGTAAGAGAAATATAAGCGTTCAAGAGCTTGGCTAAAAATCTATCAAAAAATCTAATAGTGGTGCCTACAAAAAGAAGAGACCCTTTGGTAACGTTGAGATAAATGTGAACGGTGCCAGCCTGCAGAGGGCCGCAGGGCTGGGGCAGGGCCCAGCGCACACACCTACCATTCCGACTTCCGTCAGGATCCTGTCTGGGACAAAGTCACGTCTGCATCTCAGAAGGGCTAGTGTCCTCCCCACTCAATGCTTTCACTAAAAGCCTTTCCATGTCGCAGGCAGCCGTGCTGGAATGCTGCGCCACCAGGAGCACACAGGGGAGGGACGGAGGGGCCATAAGCTCTCCCCATGCAGCGAGTAGGCTGTTTGGTGCACAATTCTCCAAGGGACACAGGGTCCTCTGGCCGAGCCCATGCGGCCCCGGGCAGCCCCTTGCTCCCACACCTGCCATGCTGCCTGCCTTAGGGCTCACATCCATTCCTTGGCCCCGCCCCTGCACCAGTTCATTCCTCCCAAGGTGCAGAGGCTCTGCCTGGCCCTCTTCTATTTGACACATCTCAGGGCCAATGCTCTCCACTCCAGGGCTCTGCTTGAACACAGGCCACCTTCCCTCTCATCCCAACTCCTTTCTCTTCAAAGGAACCAAAAATGGCAGGGAATGTGTGTTGGGGGGTTCTCCACCAGCGTGTTGTGGCAGTCCACGGCTGACCAAGGCAGCCTTTCTCAGCATATGCCTCGGTGCTGGTGCTGCTGTTTGAAGATGCAGATTCCAGGACCTCATCCCAGACCTGGGCAACTCCGAGCTGGCACCTCAGGCTCCGCCTCACTGGGACAGCTTCCCTCAGATGCACAGCACAGATGCACTAGATGGACACTGGCCATGCCCACTCTTAGAAGTAAAAGTCTGCGTAAACTGTTTTTTCCAACTGATTCTAAATTGGGACATCTCTGGGGCATTAAAGGCAGAGCAGAGAGAAGGGTGGGCTCTGGCTTTTGACAGGTGCCACTCTGAGCCAGTGCCATCTTGTGGGGAGCTGGGAGGATGACAAGTGGCTCAGGGCCACACTGGTGTGCAGTCTGATAGGACAAGCATGTCATGCAAAATTAAGTTTCTCTCTTCTCATGCTTGTAATGTAGCAAAATGCTTTTATTTCAAATAATTTGTTATGCACAAATAGGGTTACAATCTTTTGAATATGCAAACTTTGGAAGTTCTTTTTCTCTTAGTCAATCTGATGGCTCCCAGGGTGTACCAGGTGCTTTTGGAAAGCTGGGGTACAAGAGGTGTGTGCTGTCTCTGCTCGGGCTCTGGAGACGAAGGATGGGAGGTTTTGCATTGCAGAACAACTAGCTACCAACCATAACCCTCCCCAGGAGCCCCTCTGGAGGCTCCCACCTGCTGGTCCTACCCTTGAATAGACAGAAGAACGGTTCCCCCTGTTCTCTGAATTTCCTGTCAGCATCATAGATCTCACTGCCTGTGCAGTTAACATGCCTGCATTTTATAAAAGTAAGTGACCTCTTGGGCATTTATCCCAGAGAAATGAAAACCCAATGCCCATGCAAAAACATGTTCCAGAACGTCCGAAGCACCTTTATTTGTAGTAATTCCAAACTGGAAACAAGGAAAAAGTCTCCTTCACCTGGGCATGGTGACACACAGTCTGCTCCACCCATGCCTCCAAACCCTACTCTGCAATATAAAGGAATGAACTCTTGACACACAGGACGGATCCTTCCCTTGGAAGGATCAAGGGAATTATGCTGAGGGGGAAAAGCCAACCTCAGAAGGGTGCTTGCTGTGGGATCCCATTTATGCCACATTGTAGTGCTGACCCAGAGCTGAGGGGTGGCGTGGCGAGAAAAGGACCTATACAGGGAGGTCTCGGGGGGTGAGAGGCCTTCTGCCCCTGGGCTGTGGGGTGATCCCACTGACGGCACAGCACCAGACACAAGCACATGCACCTGCAGCAGCCGTGTGATCACAGGGACCTGGGGCCTGGCTGTGCATCCTACAAGGACGCCAACCCTGGGGAGCAGAGGAAGGGCACGAGGGACCTCCTGAACAATGCTCTGCAACCTCCCCTGGTCCTACAATTCTTTCAAAATTAAAATGAAAAGAAAACTTATGTGACCATAGCTTATTTCCCCAGAGCAGCATGCAAGTGTCCCCACAGATACACCCTCAGGCTGTGCACGACCTCTCACACCTACACACACCAGCTTCTCAACTAATTCTAAATGAAGGAGAGTTTACCACCAAAATACATTTAAACATTTCAAGTACTTGTGGTAAATATTCAAGTTCTTTGTGTCAGCCACAAATTTAACTTGTCACAGGGTTTCATTCCAATTGTTTAAATCACTGGCTTAAAATTGCTAAGTATATTGATAATTAACATAAGACTACGTCAACTACAAAGGGACACCCTGTGTTGGGGGAAAAATTAAGTCCCACAGGTTCCTCTGTGGAATTCACTATACCCTTTAGGTTTTTAGTTTCTCTTTCAACCATATCTCAATCCCAAGCCTGCATAACCATGGATTAATTTAGAACCCAAACCAAATCCTCCTGAACAGCATGCATGAAGCCCAAGTTTACAGACAGAAGAACATTGTCCTGGCTGCCTCCCCTGACTCTGGAAACCCAGCAGCACAACCCCCATGATGTGGGGTCTACAGGAGGTCTACGGCTGACCAGGACAATGAGGGCAACTCACAGAAGGAACAAGAATACCAATGAGACAGGCCAAGAAGATCCACAACCACACTGGGAACCAGCTCAAGCAGCTGCCCCAAGCTCCTAGTACCCTACAGGCCCCACTTTCCTTTCCTCTGAGCATCCTCAGAAATGCCAAGTCATTAGTCCAAACTCAACGACAGACCCTCCGCCCCTTTCTGAAAGCCAGATATGGATCCTAGAAGCCTCCCACTAGGAATCTTATAAGGGGATGAATTAAATTCTTGGTCTGCTATCAGCAGTCCTGAGGGCAGCACTAGGAATACATGACCGCCAGAAATCACCCTAATAACATCTGCTCTGAGCAAGGGAATATACCAACAAAACAATGGCAGAACTACATACAAAAAACAGAACTCTCACCCATAGTCTGCAGCAATCAGTCTGAAACCAACACTTTTCCTACAGTAACCAGCTAGGAAGCCAGGTTGCTCAAAGTCAGACTTGCAGGAAGCTGGCTGCTTTCTCTAGGAAAAATCCAGGAAGCTAAACAATAATTTCCACAGCAAGCAGCCCCAAATGGCCAGGACATGATTAGAAACTGCAACCTCTTCAGTGTTTGTCCCTGCTTCTAATTTAGGACTATCAGAGAAAGCCAAACATGTTCCCCTAAGCCCTCTCACAGGAGGCCTACATTTTTTTTTTTGAGACAGGGTCTCACTCTGTCACCCAGGCTGAAGTGGCATGATCTCAGCTCACTGCCACCTCCGCCTACCAGGTTCAAGGGATTCTCTTGCCTCAGCCTCCTGAGTAGCGGGGATTACAAGCATGCCCCACCAGGCCCAGTTAATTTTTGTATTTTCAGTAGAGACAGGGTTTCACCATGTTGGCCAGGCTGGTCTCAAACTCCTGACCTGGGTGATCCACTCACCTTGGCCTCCCCAAGTGCAAGGCTTACAGGCCTGAGCCACCACGCCCAGGCAGGGCCACCCCAGGTCCCCAGGTCAGCAGTCTCCATCAGCCATCCTGAGCTTCCCTGGTAAAGCTTTCATGTCCCTTCCCCTGCCTGCGAGTCTCTGTCAACCACAAGGGAGGAGGGCCGCACCCTTGCTAGGACAAGCTCTGGATAAACAGCCTCTGCCTGTTCTTCCCCTGGTTGCTTATTTCCACAGCTCACTGCAAACAATCTGGAAGAGTATCAAAAATCACAACACAAATTCTCTCCCAGGATCCTATCTACTCAGAAAAAAACAGTCACCATCTGGGTTCTGCCTTCCCAGCCTTTTCTCCCAGCACTTTCCTCTCTGAGTACAGGACAGAGGTTTTACACTACTGCCAATTTTCCCAATCACAAATGATACCAGTTTCTAACTTTAGGTGCTTTGGCATTTCCAGCATTTGGCTTCCTCAGCCTCAGTTCTTTAGCTACTAGGGTGATGCGCAGGTACATTTTTAAGGGGCCTGATAAACACCATCAACCTGCATTCTAAGAAGGTGGAATGTGCCACTAACTTTCTTATACACTAATTTCTGCACGTTTGCTGGTAAAGCCTCCTCCTGCTTTGCCGAATATCTGAGCCCCACAGCTAGGCACTCCTTCCCTCCTCCACTGAGCTTCACCTCTCCGTGTTCCTATACTGTTCCACAGCTGCTCTTCTGCCAGGACCAAACACCTTGGCCTCCCTGTGTAGGTCCTTTTCTGACCACGCCACCCCTCAGCTCTGGGTCAAGCAAGACAATGTGGCATACATGGGATCCCACAGCAAGCACCCTTCTGGGGTTGGCTTTTCTCCCTCAGCATAATTGTCTGGAGATCCTTGCAAATTGTCTTGTGTGTCAAGAGTTCATTCCTTTCTATTGCTGAGTAGGATTCGGAGGCAAGATGAAGCAGTGTGTGTCAACATACCCCAGGTAAAGGGGACTTCTTCCTTGTTTCCAGTTTGGAGTTATTACACACAAAGCTGCTATGCATATTCCAGAACATGTTTTCGAATGAACATTGTTTTTCACTTCACTGGGATAACTGCCCAAGAGGTCACTTAGTTTTTATAAAATTTAGGCGCACTAAATGCACAGGCAATGAGATCTAGAATACTGAAAGGAAATTCAGAGAATGGGGAAACCTTTTTTCTGTCTACTCCACGGTAGGACCAGCAGATGGGAGCCTCCAGAGGGGCTCCTGGGTAGGCGAGCCTCTTAGTCTAGTTTCATCACTCTCAGATGTAAGCATTCTTTTATTTTTTTGAGACGGAGTCTCACTCTGTTGCCCAGGCTGGAGTGCGGTGGTGCAATCTCAGCTCACTGCAAACTCCACCTCCCCAGTTCAAGCAGTTCTCCTGCCTCAGCTTCCTGAGTAGCTGGGACTACAGGCACGTGCCACCATGCCTGGCTAATTTTTGTATTTTTAGTAAAGACAAGGTTTCCACATATTGGCTAGGCTGGTCTCAAACTCCTGACCTCAAGTGATCCACCCCACCTCAGCCTCCCAAAGTGCTGGGATTACAGGCGTGAGCCACCACACGTGGCCACAAGCATTCTTTTAAGACTTAAACAGGATAGGTGCGGCGGCTCAAGCCTGTAATCCCAGCACTTTAGATGGGAGGCCGAGACGGCAGATCACAAGGTCAGGAGATCGAGACCATCCTGGCCAACACGGGGAAATCACATCTCTACTAAAAATATAAAAAATTGACCGGGCGTGGTGGCACGTGCCTGTAGTCCCAACTACTTGGGAGGCTGAGGTAAGAGAATCACTTGAACTTCAGAGGCAGAGGCTGCAGTGAGCTGAGATCGTGCCACGGCACTCCAGCAAGACTGTCTCCAAAAAAAACAAAAAAAACAAAAAAAAAACCTTAAACAATGGCCAGGTGTGGTGGCTCTAGCCTGTAATCCCAGCACTTTGGAAAGCCCAGGTGGGTGTATCACCTGAGACCTGTAGTCCCAGCTACTGAGGAAGCTGAGGAGGTTGCAGTGAGCTGAAATCACACCACTGTACTCCAGCTTGGGCCACAGAGATTGTCTCAAAAAAAAAAAAAAAGGAAAAGAAAAGAAAAAAAGACTTAAAACAAATTGAATGCATACAGTGTGGTCTATTCTGACAATGGAATGCAACTCAGCAACAAACCTCAATGATTTACGCAACAGGGATGAATTTCAAAACATTATGCTGAATAAAAGCAGCAAGATACACACAAAAATATGTATCATAGGATTCTATTGATCTGAATCTTCAGCACAAGCCAAGCTAGTCTAAGTTGTGAAGGCACAGAAGGGTCACCACCAGCAGGATGGGAAATGCTACAAAGGGCCAGAGGGAATCCTCCAGGATGATGGGGATTCTCTCACCCCTTGCAGGACTCCTGTAACCCAGGGACCTGCGTAGATGGACGCAAGTCCTACAAGGGGTGAGAGGGAATCCCCATCACCTTCTATTGCATCATATCTCATATACAGATCCCACTCTGGTGCCATGAGAAAGTCCCTGTTCTGTCACTTCAAATCATTCCTGTCAAATGTTCCAAATCTCCAGCAGCTGCTAAAGCCCAATATTTTAAAACGCTGACAGGTTTATTACTATTAAAACAAAACGGAGTAAAGCTGAGTTTTTTTTTTTTTTTTTTTAACAATCATGTGACCCCAAAGAGCTGTCACCCAGAAAATGTGTTTAGGGGTGAAAAGGATAAGACTGGGGTCGGAGAAGCTGGCCCGTGAGGATCACCCTGAATCGCGTTCTATCTGTGTTTGTGACAGTCAGCAAGAACATGGTCCTGACCAGCCCTGAGGGATGCCTGGGCTGGGCTCAGCTCCCTGAGGGCCCCGTGTGACTCTGGCCTGAGGCTGCCTAACTCCTTCTAACACAGAATGATAACGGGCCCTACACCAGTGGGGCTGTGAAACCTAGCTTCCTGTTCAACATTTTCTTTTTCTTTTAAAGATGGAGTCTTCCTCAGTCCCCCAGGCTGGAGTGCAGTGATGCATATCTCAGTTCACTGCAACCTCCACCTCCAGGTTCAAGTAATTCTCTTGCCTTAGTCTCTCGAGGAGCTAGGATTACAGGCATCGTGCCACCACACCTGGCTAATTTTTGTATTTTTAGTAGATACAGGGTTTCATCATGTTGGCCAAAGTAGTGTCAAACTCCTGACCTCAGGCAATCCTCCCGCCTCGGCCTCCCAAAGTGCTGGGATTACAGGAGTGAGCCATCGTGCCTGGCCCCACTCAATTCTGAAGGTCTTTCTACATATTTAGTCAAATGTCTAAAATCCCACCAACTCCTCAGGGTGTCAACAAGACAGCCAAGGCTGTCAGGGTTCCCCCCCAGTCAACTCCCAGCACTGCCCTTAGGCTTCTAAACCAAGCACCAACCAGAGAAAACAAAGAGGGCCAGATGGACTGAGGACATGTCCTACCTGGCAGGTGAACAGCCAACAGGCCACTATGGACAGGAACCTAAGCCCACCTGGGCAGAGGCCAGGAGCAGCGCCGCAGTGCTGCTCAGGCAATCACAGTACAGCTCAGGGACCAGCCCCTCACTACAGCAGCAGTGGCCACCCCTTCGGGGCTCAGCAATCCCACCAGGCTGACTGAAAATGCAGATTCCCAGAATCTGATCAGTAGGGCTGGGACGGTTGGGGACGGACTCAACTCTGACCTAAACTGTCACTTTCACAGCTGGACCAGCAGCCACTTCGAAGTTTCAGGTTTTTAGGCAAACGAACAATTTCAACTTCTATCACACATCAGATAGGCTTTGAAGTATTTCATCGGAAAAACAGGGAGGAGCAAGGTCTGCACTCTTCAGAGCTACTGAACGGGCTCCTCTTTCCACTACAGCCTGCTGGAGACTGTTCATGAACAATTACTGATGTTAATTTCAGGTACTTTTGTTTTTCTGAGATGGGGTTTATCGCCCAGGCTGGAGTGCAATGGTGGGATCCCCGCTCACTGCAACCTCCACCTATTGGGTTCAAGCGATACTCCTGCCTCAGCCTCCCGAAAAGCTCGGATTACGTTTACAGGCATGCGCCACCACCCCGGCCAATTTTTGTATTTTTAGTGGAGACGGGGTTTCACCATGTCGGCCAGCTGGTATCGAACTCCCGACCTCACGATCCACCTGCCTCGGCCTCCCAAAGTGCTGGGATTACAGGTGTGAGCCACCACGCCCGGCCAATTTCAGGTACTTTAGTTACTTGGAATGATACACACCCTTTCTTTTTCCTGAAAACGTGTTCCAATGGCAAGCTGAGGAAACTTCCTAGCCCCTTTTCCAAGATAAAGGCGGTAGCTTCACTCTGTATCGTGGATTTCCACTCTAATTATAAAACATGGTGACACTTGACAATAGAGTGGTTGTACGTAAAAGTTTACAAAACGTTAAGTTTTGTGAACGGGCGGTGTTTTTCTGAGGCTCACTTTGAGACAACGGTTATCTGGGTCCTGCCGTCTCGTGCGTCCCACACGAAGGCCACAGGAGAGGAGAGGCTGCGGAGCCCCCTCTTCCAGCAAGCTGTCGAAGCCTTTGTCACGACGCTCCTGTCTCGGGGCGGGGAGCGTCTGAACACGTGCAGGGAAGCTTGCCTGTGACTTCGGCGAGCGCCTCGGGCTCTCCTCCTAGACCCGCCGCGGCCCGCCGGGGGAGCCCCGGGAAGACGGCGCCGGCCGACCCGCGGGGCCTGGGCCTCCTCCCACATGCTCGGCCCTCCCCGCAGCCGGGCGCCACCTGAGCGGGCGGAGGCGCGCCCTGGCCCGGTGAGCGGGGCTGGCCCGGGGCAGGGCGGGGGCGGCCGCGGCCCCGTCGTTCCCTCCGCGGCCAACTAGAGCCGAGGCGCGGGAAACCCCGCGGTGAGCCCCGGCCGGGCCCTGGCGAAGCGGCTCTCCGCGTGGGGCCGCCCGGAGGCCTCGGCGAAGTCCCAGCCCCGAGCTCCGCGTGGAACGCAGACGGCAGCGCGGCCCCGTCGGCTCCGCGGGCCCCTCAGCTGCGGCCACCCCGAGGGGAACGCAGCGCCCAGCGGAAGTCCCGGGCGCCGCCTCCGCCCCGGATCCAGAGCCAGGAGCCGTGGACGCCGCGCGCCGCCCCGGGCTCCTCCGCGCCCTGCAGCACAAAGGCGCGCGCCGCCGTAGCCACCCTCGCAGTCCGCCGGGCCCGCTCACCTGACCCGCGAGGCCGCCCGCCGGGTCCTCCGGTCCTCCGCTCAGCCGCCGCCACCGCCGCTGCCGCCAGCTTCCCGCCGTTGAGGGAGGAGCGCCCGCAGGCGCGGGCGGGGCATGCGACCGCCACTCCGCGCCCACAAACAGTCGACGCTACGCGGGCCGCGCGCCGCGCTCGCTGATTGGCCACTCGCGGGCTAGGGGCGGGGATTCTGGTTCAAACCCGCGCGGGCGGGGCCTCTGCGGCGCCAGTTCCCGCGCGGAGGATCAACCGTTGGAGCCCCCGCGCCCGGCCCCGCCACGCCCACTCCCCGCCTGCTCCCAGGTCTCCCGGCGCCCAGCCCGGCCCCGCCCCGCCAGCTCCCAGGTCTCCGCGCGTCTGGCCCTGAGCGCGCCTGCGCCTGGGGCTCACGTGGGGCCCTCGGGCGAGGGTAGCGGGGCAGCCGGGCCGGGGCTGACGCTCTTTCGCTTGTGCCTGGCTCGACTTCCCCGCGGAGGGATGTGTGCCGGGGTGGGGAGGAGTGGGGCACGGCAGTTTCCGGGCGGCCTGGGCTCCGGGGTCCATCCAAGCCTCTCCAGAAACCGGGGCATCCCCAGGGACTTCCCAGGTTGACACGTTAGAAATACAACGTGAAAGCAGAAAGCAGGGACACGTGTTTTAAATCTCTTAGTAGAAAAGATTTTAAATAGGATACAAAAGCCTGCAATCACAGACTTCAGTATTATTCTTTGAGCGCCCGCCATAGGCTCGGCAGGTGTGGCTGCAGCTGAGAACCAAGAGCAGGTGAAACCTGGGTGACGGGCAGTGGTGGTGGAGGGGAATCCGCAAATACGGATGCGCCAAGGTCAATAGCAAAGGCTGAAATGCTGTTGGAAAAAGCTGGGAATGACATGGGGGCGCTGCTCACATAGGACTCTAGGATGAGGGGCGTGGGAATGACATGGGGGCGCTGCTCACATAGGACTCTAGGATGAGGGGCGTCTGAAGGCACCAAAAGGAAGAGTGGAAGAGAATTCCAGGAGAGGAAAGGCTGGGACAAAGACAGAGGCAGGCTGGAGGACAGTGGCATGATTATGGCTCACTGCAACCTCAAACTATTGTACTCAAGTGATCCTCTCGCCTCAGCCTCCCAAGTAGCTGGGACTTGTACAGGAGTGTGCCACTACACCAAGCTAATTTTTTTTGTAATGTTGTAGAGACAGGATATTGCCGTATTACCCAGGCTGGTCTCTGACTCCTGGCCGTAAGTGATCCTCCTATCTTGACCTTCCAAAGTGCTGGGATTATAGGCATGAGTCACCGCAACCACGAAGAATCACTGTTAGTAACAGATTTGGAGGAGGTGACAGGAAGGCTGGAAGTATAAAATCCCATTAGGTTACTGCCCAGGTAAAAGAAAATGGGACTTGATAAGACCACCTGAGAATTTAAAGTTTATGCATGTCAAAGTGAAAAGACTAATGGGGAAAAAAGTTTTTCCTGGCTGTATCCCACACAAAGGTTAAATCTTTTAATATACAGATATTCTGCAAGTGAAATCTAGACAACAAAGAAAAGTGGTCTGGACATGGTGGCACTCACCTGTAATCCCAGCTACTCAGGAGGCTGGGGTGAGTGAATCCCTTGAGCCCAGGAGTTGGAGGCTGCGGTGAGCTATGATTGCACCACTGCACTCCTGCCTGGGCAACAGAGTGAGACCTCATCTCTTAAAAAAAAAGTGGGCATAGAATATAAACACAGTTCAGAGCAAAGAACATACAAATACTCCTTACAGGTGAACAGATGCTCAGCCCCAATCAGAACAAGAGCCGTAGGAATTAAAGCTGTGCTGGAATGCTGTTTGCCACAGGTCAGATTGGCAAAGATCTAAAATACTTTGTGGAGTAAGATAATATCTTCCAGAGGGTATTAGTCTATTCTCACCCTGCTAATAAAGACATACCCAAAACTGGTTAATTTATAAAGAAAAAGAGGTTTAGGCTGGGCGTGGTGGCTCACACCTGTAATCCCAGCACTTTGGGAGACCGAGGTGGACGGATCGCCTGAGGTCAGGAGTTCCAGACCAGCCTGGCCAACATAGTGAAACCTCATCTCTACTAAAAAGACAAAAATTAGCTGGTTGTGGTGGCACGCGCCTGTAATCCCAGCTACTTGGGAAGCTGAGGCAGGAGAATTGCCTGAACCCAGGAGGCAGAAGTTGCAATGAGCTGAGATTGTGCCACTGCATTCCAGCCTGGACAACAGAGCGAGACGCTGTCTCAAAAAATAAAGATAAAAAATAAAATAAAAATCTAGAGAAATACATGAGGAAGCCTAACCTGTAAATAAGTAAGAGAAAAGTATTAAGGAGGCGACCCACCTCTGTATCAGTTACCTTTTGCTGTATGACAAACTTTCCCAAACTTAGTAGATTCAAAAGGCAGCCCTTTATTTACTGCTGATCCTGTGGTTGGCATTTCAGCTGGGGGTCAGCGTACTCTGTCTCGTGAGGCATCAGCTGAGCTCACTCAAGCGTTTGGGCCTCAGCAGGGATGACTGACTCATCTCTGCTCTGTCATCCTCCAGAAGGCCAGCCCAGGCAGGAGACCTTCCAGTGGCACCAATGCACGGGCTCCATTTACACTTTCCTCTGCTCGCCTCACAAGTGCCAATGGCCAGGTGGCCAAAACACATCTGGCCAAGCCCAGGGCCAGTGTGGACATGAGAAGACAATTCCCTGGAAGACGTTATTGTTATCGTTACTGTTATTTTGAGACAGAATCTCACTCTGTTGCCCAGGGTGGGGTGCCATGGCGCGATGCTCTCAACTCACTGCAACCTCCGCCTCCTGAGTTCAAGCGATTCTCCTGCCTCAGACTCCCGAGTAGCTGGGATTACAGGCACCCGCCACCAAACCTGGCTAATTTTTGTATTTAGTAGAGATGGGGTTTTGCCATGCTAACCAGGCTGGTCTCGAACACCTGACCTCAAGTGATCTGCCTGCCTTAGCCTCCTGAAATGCTAGAATTACAGGCGTGAGCCACCGCACCCAGACTATTCTTATTATTATTTTGAGACAAGGTCTTGCTCTGTGGCTCAGGCTGAAGTGCAGTGGTGCAATCACTGCTCATTGCAGCCTTGACCTCCCCCCAGCTGAAGTGATTCTCCTGCCTCAGCATCCCAAGTAGCTCAGGTTACAGGCACACACCTCCACACCTAACCAGATGTTATTGTAATCTACTACATCTTACCAAATACTGGAACATACTGTAAGTAAACTTAACTATATACTTAGTAATGACAGATAGTGGTGTATACTGTAGTAAAATTAAATGCATACAGATGCTCCTCCACTTAAGATGAAATTATGTCTCAAAAAGCCCATTGTAATTTGAAAATGTCAAAAATAAGTTGAAATGCATTCAATACATCTAAACTACCAAACATGGCTTAGCCTAACCCATCTTACACATCTTGAAACACTTAGCCTTAGCTTATAATTGGGTAAAATATCTGACACAAAGCCCATTTTATAATAAAATATTGACAATCTCATGTAATTTATTGAATACTGTACTTTTTTTCACCATCACTGAAAGTGAAAAACAGAATGGTTGGATGGGTACTTGATGTATGGTCCCTGCTGAATGCATATTGCTTTTGCACCACTGTAAAGTCAAAAAATCGTAAGTCGAACAATCATAAGCCAGAGATCATCTGTATCTATGAGCCTCCTGTAGGAAATACTAAAATGAATAGTGAAAATGTGAAAGCTTTCTCCTATTACCAGTAAAGAGACAAAGATTCCTGTAGCCATCATTTCTACCCAATGTTGTACTCTAGAACCTAGCTATTGTAAGAAGGCAAGAAAAAGAAAGAAACGGTCAGCTGGGCGAGGTGGTTGTGCCTGTAATCCCAGCTACTCGGGAGGCTGAGGCAGGAGAATTGCTTGCACCTAAGAGGTGGAGGTCGCAGTGAGCTGAGATAACGCCATTGCACTCCAACCTGGACAACAAGAGTAAAACTCAGTTTCAAAAAAAAGAAAAAGGTATAAAGATTTCAAAATGAACTAAAATTATCATTAATTTCAGAGGGTTAGAATTTGAATGTAGAAAATCCAAAGGATGCCGAGCACAGTGGCTCAGGCCTGTAATCCCAGCACTTTGGGAAACCAAGACAGGAGGATCACTTGAGGCCAGGAGTTTGAGACCAGACTGGGCAACATAGTGAGACCTTGTCTCTACAAAAATTTTTTTTAATTAGCCAGATGTAGTGATGCAGACTGGTAGTCCCAGCTACTCAGGTGGCCGAAGCAAGAAGATTGCTTAAGGCCGGGAGGTTGAGACTGTAGCAAGCCATGATCGTACCACTGTCACTCGGGGTGACAGAGCAAGACTGTCAAGAAAGAGTCTAGGAATCGAGAGAGGAAGGAAAGGAGGCAGGGATGGAGGGATGGAGGAAGGAAGGAGAGAGGGAGCAGGAAGGGAAGGAGGAAGGAGAAAGGGAAGGAGGAGGAAGGGAGGGAGGGAGGAAGGAGAGAGGGAAGGAGGAAGGAGAGAGAGAGGGAGGAAGGAGGAAGGGAGGCTTGAAGGAATCCCCAGATACATTGTTCAAATTAATAAAAAATTAATGTGTAAACAAATTGTATACTAACCTAAAGAGGATGGATGGGCTTGTAGCAAGCAGGTGAGTCTCAGCCAATCATAGCAGCTGAATGTCCAGCCAGCCAGAGGCGGAAAGCTGCCAAAACATAACCCAAGGCACACCAGATGCAACCAATCAGGTCATTTCTGTATGTCATTTCCTCTTCTGTAGCTATAAATACAGCCTGCACAAGTTGCTGGGTGGTGCATTCTAAACCGTGTTCAGTCTGGGCTGTCTCCTGTGTACATGAATGTTTTTTTTCTGCTTAATTAAATGCAATTATATTTAACTTGTCTTGGATATTTCTTTTTTAATACAGCCAATACAGGAAAATCAATTCTATTTGTATATATAGGAAACCATTGGCTGCCAGGTGCTGTGGCTCACGCCTCTAATCCCAGCACTTTGGGAGGCCGAGGCAGGAGGATCACAAGGTCAGGAGTTTGAGACCAGCCTGGCCAACATGGTGAAATCCTGTCTCTACTAAAAATACAAAAAAATTATCTGGGTGTGGTGGCTTGCGCCTGTACTCCCCGCTACTTGGGAGGCTGAGGCAGAATCGCTTAAACCTGGGAGGCAGAGGTTGCAATAAGCCAAAATCGCACCATTGCACTCCAGCCCAGGCGACAGTGCAAGACTTCATCACAAAAAAGAAAGAAAGACAGAAAGAGAGAGAGAGAGAGAGAGAGAGAGAGAGAGAGAGAGAGAGAGAGAAGGAAGGAACGAAGGAAGGAAGGAAGAAAGGAGAGAAAAAGAAAGAAAAAGAAAGAAAGAGGAAAGGAAGGAAGCCATTGGCTGATCCCAGCACTTTGGCAAGGCAAGGTGGGCGGATCATGAGGTCAGGGGTTCAAGACCAGCCTGGCCAACAGTGAAACCCCATCTTTACTAAAAATATGAAAAATTAGCTGGGCATGGTGGCAGGCTCCTGTAATCCCAGCTACCTGGGAGGCTGAGGCAGGAGAATTCTTGAATCTGGGAGTCAGAGGTTGCAGTCAGCCAAGATCGCCCCATTGCAGTCTAGCCGGGTGACAGTGTTAGACTCCATTGCAAAAAAAAAAAAAACATTATAAAATAATTTTTTAATGATGTCCTTTGCAAACCTCTAAAAACATCAGCACCTAGGTACAAATCTAACATCACATATGCACAACCTTCACAGAAAACCACACAACGTTGCTGAGAGAAATCCATCTAAACAAATGGAGGAAAGTAGCAGGCACATGGATTGGAAGACCTGCTCCTGTAAAGAGATCAGAGATCTCGAAATTTATCTTCTGATTCAATGCAGTCACAGTCAAAATCCCAACTTGTTTTTATGGGAATTGACAAACTGATTCTTAAATTGTTATGGCAATACAAAGTGCCAAGAAGAGCCAAAACAACCCTGAAGAACAAGAAAGTGGTGAGCTGGACTATCGTTTTGTAGATCTATGTGGCAGGATCTACCAGACCTGAGCACACCCCAAGCCTATGACTCAGCGTTGCTTGTAGGATGTGCCCAGGAGAAAGGCATGCATATGTTCACAAAAGGAAAGATTTGTACAAGAAAATTTATAGCAGGGTTATTCATAGTAACCTTGTGAAAGTTGTCAGATTCAAAATGGAATCACTTGTGACAATCCCCTGGCTAAATGGAGCTGGGGAAGGCCATGAAGGGAGTTCTCCCACATATGGTTTGCCTGATTACTGGAAGTATCACGAGATGTTTCCAAACCACGGGTCACTACACAAGTCACAAAAGGACAGCGAGCTGCTAATACAAGAACACTCGCCTGACACGTGGTCTCACAGGCCCAATCCAAAACTGCAAGAGCCTAACTCACTCCCAGATTCCAAGTCCTACCTAGCAACTACCAACACTTGCCCGTCAGAACTCACCAGCTCAGGGCCAAGGGCTCAGGCCAGTAATCCCAGCATTCTGGGAGATTGAAGTGGGAGGATCACTTGAAGCCAGGAGTTCAAGACCAGCCTGGGCAATATAGTGAGACCCTGTCTCTATAAAAAAAGAATTTAATTTAAAACTATGAAAAATAAGAATTCACCAGCTCTTAGAAGACGCTGCCAGCTCTAATATCCTTTCTTTCAAAATAACTTGTGTAGCCTGCACTTTCCCTAATGAAAGCGTCACCTTTTCCCTTCATTCCCTGGACATGCTAGAGACCGCCTTTTATTTATCTCCACCTGGTCTCTCCCTGTATGTATGACCTGGCTTGCAATCCTACTTCTTACATATTATACCCAAATACAACCTTTTTATTTAAACTTAAAGATTCAGCTGTCTCTGTTTTTTATTTTATTTTTGGGGGGACAGAGTCTCGTTATGTCGCCCATGTTGGAGTGTAATCGTGCGATCTCAGCTCACTGCAACCTTTGCCTCCCAGGTTCAAGCAATTCTGCCTCAGTCTCCTGAGTAGCTGAGATTACAGGCGCCCACCACCACACCTGACTAATTTTTTGCATTTTTAGTAGAGACGGGTTTACACTGTGTTGGCCAGGCTGGTCTCGAACTCCTGACCTCAGGTTATCCACCCCCCTTGGCCTCCTGAAGTGCTGGGATTACAGGTGTGAGCCACTGTGCCTGGCTTCTCTATATTTTTTATGGTGAAAGCTCCAATCTGAAAACAAGCCGGATGTCTGTCCCCAAGAGAGTGGACACTGGAGGTGGGTGCATTCAGCGGCGGCGCCCCGTTGTGAGATGAGGTGAACAAGTGTGCCTGCACACAAACAGATGGATGGGTCCCACAAATGTCGTTTAAGAAGAGAAGCCAAACTCCAGTAAGGACTGCTTGCACAGATGGAAAGCTCAGACAGGCGGAGGGGCGCCGTGCCACAGAAGGGCCCTCGGGCAGCATGGGAGTCTCCCAGGACCTGGCGCCCATTGCTGTCCTGATCTGAATGGTGGTGTTGAATCACTATTTTGAGTGTTCCCTTTCGGGGCAGTCTATGTTTTCACTTCAGTAAATAAGAGCAGTAAGTACTCTGTATCTCACAAAGTATCTAGGGCTGGGTTCCCGGGCTATCTGGGTGGTGCCCTGGTGGCTGGGGTTCAGGCCAGGCCAGCAGGCCCCAAGTCTGTCTTTTTGTTCCTTTGGAATTACTTTCCATGCATATGTATTACCTAGTCAAGGAAGAAAAGCTTCTCTTTAATTTAAAAAAAAAAAATGCATTTGGTTTTTTAGCCTCACAGCTGAGCCCCTTCACTTGGGAGTAGCCTGGGTGCCCTTGGTGCAGCTCAGATTCCAGGCAGGACACTGCTGTGGCCCCACCCACCCCTCATCACTCACCCTGACTCCTGGGGCCAACCCTGGGGCTGGGGGCTGCTGGGGCTGCCGTAGGGTGGGGACCTCAGGCCCACATGTACCAGGAAGTCTGCAGAGAATCAGTGAGGAGATGCTCGGGACACGCCTGTCAGGGCAGCCCTCGCCTGTGACACGCCTCTCAGCCACCTTTTTCTTTTCCTTTATGTTGTTTAGTATTTTTGCCACAAAGCCACGGCCACTGGCAGAGCTGATGCTATTTAAATGGTAGAAAGTGCCCCCATTGGGGCTGGGCATGATGGTTCATGCCTGTAATCCCCCCATTTTGGGAGGCCGAGGTGGGAGGATCATTTGAGTTCAGGAGTTTGAGACCAGCTTGGGTAACGTGGCAAGAACCCGTCTACAAAATATCCAGGAATTAGCCGGGTGTGGTGTATTAGTCCGTTTTCACACTGCTATAAAGCTCTGTCCGAGACTGGGTATTTTGACCCACTCTACCTGACTTGGAAAAATCCAAAATTATGGGGAACAAGGACTTTCTGAAGTATCTAAAATTCCTCACAGAGGCAAAAGAGAAAAACAAACCGTGCACTTGGTTTCTGTGTTTGCTTCCTGTCTCACTTTCCTTCCATGCTGTTTCTCCTTCCCCTTCACCAACTTCGGTACCAAGACAAAAATCCAGAGACGGTGTCTAATGACTCGAACCCTGCAAAGAACTCATCCCTTTTGGGGTGTTGTGTTCTTTGTGGAGTTTCAAGAGTCATGGACAGGTTCCTTTCAGGTCTAAAGCTCGGGCTCCTGTTGCGTTACCTCTCCTCTGGCTTTGTGGGGTGCCAGAGATGACCTGTACCAGGAGGATTCAAGCCTGGCGTGTTGGCCAGGATGGTCTCAATCTCCTGACCTCGTGATCCACTCGCCTCTGCCTCCCGAAGTGCTGGGATTACAGGCGTGAGCCACCGTGCCTGGCCTGTTGTTACTTTTTGCATCCAACTGTTTGCATCCAACCATTTCTTTTTGTTATTGATTTTGCAAACCAGTGAGTTTGTATTAATATCTCATGGCTAGGTTCTAAAGTGAAAACTATAGGATCTTTCTATGAGTGTATATGTGTGTGTTTACGTGTACGTAAATGTATTTTGTCATGGGTTTTTGGCCACAGGCACCAAATTGGCTTAAAGTTATATAGCCTAATGCTTTTAAAGTTCATGTGACTTAAGTAAAATCTTTAATAGGCTAGCGTTAAAATTTTGGTAAAGTGATATTCAAAATGTTTCAAGAATTGTCAGCATACTATTTTTTCTTTTTCTTTTCTTTTTTTTTTTTT
>NW_016107653.1:1763601-1802009 GCF_001604975.1 Cebus imitator
AAAAAAAAAAAAAAAAAAGGCTTGGAGAAAAATAATTTTGTATGAGAAAGAATCTTGTTTGGTAAATTTTGTCCTAGAATAAAATGACTGGTTGTTCATGAAGAGGGATGTTCAGGACAAATCATAAAGTCCAAGCATGTCATGAATGGTCTGTGTAAATCATAATAAGAGGATTTATGGAAAACAACTTTTATAGTTGTCATAATTAAAGGGAAATTGTTTATAATGGTCTTTCTGGAGATTGGGTTTTGATATTTAAAAACTTACTAAAAAATTGTTTAGAACAGGCTGGGTGCAGTGGCTCAGACCTGTAATCCCAGCACTTTGGGAGCCCAAGGCAGGCAGATCACCTGAGGTGAGGAGTTTGAGACCAGCCTGACCAACATGGAGAAACTCCCTCTCTACTGAAAATACAAAGTTAGCTGGGTGTGGTGGCACATGCCTGTAATCCCAGCTACTCAGGAGGCTGAGGCAGGAGAATCGCTTGAACTGGGAGGCAGAGGTTGCAGTGAGCCAAGATCACACCACTGCACTCCAGCCTGGGCAACAAGAGCAAAACTCTGTCTCAAAAAAAAAAAATAGGCTAGAACAATGACATTTTCCTAAGGTATTGCATTACCCTTAATAAAGTTACATGATGTTATAATTTCTTTATCCAAAGTTCAACTTTATTGCATCTTGCTGTTTTCAGCTTTCTCTCCCCTTTTAATAGGCTTGAAAGAATAACTCTATCCTTCAACTAGTGTTTAACTCCTGTAAGTTTTCTATTCTTCAGGTTCTGTTTATTGTGGCCTAATGCTAAAAAATGTTTTGTCTTAGAGGTCTAAAGGACATGTTTCCTTCCTACATAATATTCTGTGCTCTTGGCTTTAAATTATGAATCCCAAAATTTTCACTTATGACCCCAGAAACACTCTATGTCTCACTAATTCAAGTGGCTTGTCATTAGTTGTGACTTGCTGGTGATCTAAACGGATCCTCCATGGGAACAGCAGTGCACTGCAGAAGGTCTTTTCTTTTGCCTTTGAGTAACTGGCTTTTTACACTTTATTGAAGTAATCCCAATGTCATTATTATTAAGTTGTGATTTGCTTAGAAAAACTGAGATTAAAGTGTTTTTAAATTGAAGTTATTACATCTGTGTAATTTTCTGTATGTGCTTTCAAAGCCCTTCTGCCGTTAAGTTACATGGCTTTGACTCCTGGGTCTAAAAAGGAGACCAAGTCCTGCTAAATCTTTTTCTTTTTTTTTTTTTCTGAGACAAGTGCATGAGAATCTATACAACATTTTTTTTTTCTTTTTTTTGAGACAGAGTCTTGCTCTGTCACCCAAGCTGGAGAGCAGTGGCATAATCTCAGCTCACCGCAACCTCCACCTGCTGGGTTTAAGCGATTCTCCTGCCTCAGCTCCCCCAGTAGCTGGGATTACAGGTGTGCATCACCATACCCAGATATTTTGTATTTTTAGTAGAGATGGGGTTTCATCAATGGCAGCATTTTGGGAGGGCCGAGGTGGGTGGACCACTTGAGCTCAGGAGTTCACGACCATCCTGGCCAACATGGTAAAACCCCATCTCTACTAAAAACACAAAAAAATTAGCTGGTCTTGGTGGTGTGTGCCTATAATCCCAGCTACTGAGGAGGCTGAGGCAGGAGAATTGCTTGAGCCCAGGGTGCAGAAGTTGCAGTGAGGCAAGATTGTGCCACTGCACTCCAGCCTGGACAACGGAGCGAGACTTGGTCTCAAAAAAAAAAAAAAGTTGTATAGATTGTCATGCACTTGGTTTCTCACGTCATCTACCTGGCCCTCTTCCAAGTGTGCATTCCTTTCTTTCGTTCCTATTCTAAAGCTCTTTAATAAACTTTCACCCCTACTGTGAAACTTACCTCAGTCTCTGCTTCTGCCTTATGCCCCTCCGTCAAATTCTCCTAAGGAGGCAAGAATTGAAGCTGCGGCAGACCTGTGCAGACCCACTGCCAGCAGCTCAGGCACCTTTCACCAGTAACATGTCAATGAAAAGAGTCAAACTCTGTAAAAAATTTGGAGAGATTTATTTTGAGCCAAATATGAGAGACCATGGCCCGTGACACAGCCTCAGGAGGTCCTGAGAGCATGTGCTCAAGGTGGTTGGGGTGCCGCTTGGTTTTATACACTTTAGGGAGACATGAGACATCAGTCAAACACATTTAAGAACTACACAAGGCCGGGCCCACTGGCTCACGCCTGTAATCCCAGTACCTTGGGAGGGAGGCTGAGGCGGGCAGATCACCTGAGGTCAGGAGTTCAAGACCAGCCTGGCCAACATGGTGAAACCCCATCTCTACAAAACTACAAAAATGCCAGGTGTGGTGGTGCATGTCTGTAATCCCATTTGCTCGGGAGGCTGAGGCAGGAGAATCGCTTGAACCCAGCAGATGGAGGTTGCAGTGAGCTAAGATTGCGCCACTGCACTCCAGCCTGGGCAACAGAGCGAGACTCCATCTCAAAATAAAAAGAAAGAAAGAAAGAAAGAAAGGAAATCCATTGGTTTGGTCCAAAAAGGTGAGAAAACTTGAAGCAAGGAGTAGGGGGGCACCTTCCACGGGTAACAGACAAACCACAGGGAATTTCCTTGTGGGCAATTTGTGCAGGAGGTTTGTGGCTCTTTAATATTTGTAGCTGTCTTGTTTAGCAGTAGCTATGGGGAGGGAGGTTTGCCTGCCAGTAGTTCCCAGGCTGACGTTTCACCTTGGCTTAGTGATTCTGGGGTCCCCATATTTATTTTCCTTTCATACTAGCAACTCCCCAGAACTTCCCACATCCTCGTGGCCACAGGTTCTTGTGCTGTTCTTGGTCTCAAACTTGTGCGATGTGCTCTTTCTCCAGCAGTGGCACAATCATGGCTCACTGCAGCCTCAACCTCCCGAGCTCAATCCATCCTCCCACCTCAACCTCCCGAATAGCTGGGACGACAGGTACGCACCACCATGCCCGGCTACTTTTTGTATCTTTGGTAGAGATAGGATTTTCCTATGTTGCCAGGCTAGTCTTGAACTCCTGGGCTCAAGCGACCTTTTCCCTGCAGCCTCCCAAAGTGCTGGGATTACAGTCGTGAGCCACCACGCTGGTCTCCTGAGGCCTTTATGATCCTTGCCAGCCTCCTCCACTCTCCTCTCCTCACCAAGCCACTGGGGACCTTGGGCCAAATTTTGTGGCCCTGCCCAACCTTCCAGCCCCTCCCCCTGGGCCCCGTACATCCCTGCCCTCCTGCCCCTCCTAGTGTAGCTGGGCCCTCTAATGCAAGTTGGCCACATTGACCTCTGCTCAGGAGCCCCCAGCACCTCGGCACCCCCAGAGCTCAGGTGCTCAGAGTAAACTCCATTGCCTACGCCTGGCCCCGCCCCACCCCTCTGTCACTGCCTACTTCCTTGGCCCCTCTGCATGCCATCTGCGCCCTTATTTTAAGCGCCCCAGTTCAGGCTGAATTCTAAAAACATGCGCCCTCCCGGATTCCCCTGTGCCAGCCGCTGGAACTGCTGCCTGTGGGGAGGTTTCACTCTCAAGGTAGTGCCAGTATACACAGCAGAGTGGAGCTTAACACTGATTCCTGAGTGGTCCTGACCTAGTCCCGGTAGCCTTGAAAAAGGGACAGTTTTCTGTGGCTGGTGGCAGGAGGGGGAGTCAGGGAGGTCCAAGCATGGGAAGCCTTCAAGTTGCCAATGCTGGTTTGAAGGTGGGATAGGGACGTCAGAAGGAATCTGAGCATCCCCCAGCAGCAGGGAGCAGCCATCAATGACACCCCCAAGGGGACAGGGCCCTGAGTCCACCTGCACATGCACCAGCTTCCACAGCGACGGAGGTGAGCTTGGAAGGGGACCTGAGCTTCTGACCCCAGCCTGAGCAGAGAACCACAGGCTGCAAGCTTAGAAAGCGGGGCTGCTGGAAACCGCTCAGTGTGGGTAATGGGAAAAGAAGACCACCACAGAGGGAGGGAATGCTGCTCGGCCAACTGTGACGGGGGCTTGTTGGTGGGGCCCACCCGACTTATGGGACTTAGAAGGGGGGTGTGCACGGAGGTCACCCCTATGCACCTCTACCGCCCTGCCCAGGCCTCTGCACGTGGGTGTCCAGCTCCTCCTCCTCCTCTCAATGTCTCCTGGACACTGGAGCCTAACACGTCTCAACAGAACTCTTGCTCCTGCCCAAAGTTTCCTGCCTCGTCACTTAGTCAGCGACCTGGGACTCATCCCAAGCGTTGGGTTCCTCCTGCAGCCTCTTTCTTTCACCTCCACCTCCCATCTGCCTGCAGCGTCCTTAGCTCCACCTTCACGATCTGGAATCTGCCCACCTGCAGCCGCCTTCCCTACTGCTGCTGGCTTCGGATGCTCACCTGGACCTCGAGCCGCCCCCAGACGTTTGTAGCTGCTCCTGAGAATCCATGCACTTCCACGCCTGCCAGCGGCCCTTCAATGCGAGTTGGTGTACTGGCCTCGCTCGGGAGCCCCGGCACCCCCCTCTAAGGTGCTCAGAGTAAACTCCGGTGTGGGTGCCGATGCCTGCCTTCCTGGGTTCTGGCCTCACTGGATTCTCACTACTTCCCGAGCACCTGAAGTGCTGCCAGCCCTGGGCCTTTGCCCTGCGCCTGACCCAGATCCGCTGCAAGGTTGCTCCCACTTCCACTGGTCTAGGATCAAAAGCACCTGCTCAGAAAAGCCACCTACGGCCCTGTGTGCAGCCCACTTAGCCCTTCCAGCAGAGATGACCCTGGCACATTAGATGTTGGTCTTGTTAATCTTCTTAAGAAACCAGTGACCTGGATACTGCTATTGTCTCCATTTTCCAGATGAGGACGGTGAGGCCCAGAGGGGTTGGGTCACTGGTCCAGGGTCCCAGAGAGTAAAGGGCAGTGCTGCGGTCTCAGCTCAGGCCCTGGGGTTGCAGTGTCCACACACGAATCCTCAGCATCACGCATGTGTCTCTTTGCAGGCAGAGGACAAATTTACTCCCTGTCCAAGACAGTAAAGATAGCGTCTCCCTCTGGGGCAAACACTGGACAGGTTTGCTGGCAGTCCTTTAAAAGATCAGTGTTTCCTGTCTCAGGGGTCCTTAGCTGTGTGCACAGCATCCACCAGGGCCACTCCTCGTTGTCCGTGGGGCTTGGGGGCTGGGGGGAATGACGCTCGTGCTGTTGGCTGTGTGTGAGTAACAAAGTCTTTGTCTCAGACCCAGGTGTCTCATGTCTTTTACCCATGTTCATAACACTGGCAGGCTCACCTATTCACCTGCAAACAGAGTGAAACCTCGGGCCCTTCATTTCTTCCTTTTTCCTACTTCCCCTTTCCCTCCTCCTCCATGAGGCCCACCTTTTAGCCTGCCAAGGGAGCCTGGAACGAGACCTTGCAGAGGGCGGGGGATCGCACACATAAGTAGAAGCACGCGGGATACAGAGTGTGGGGACTCTCGTTCTGGAGACCGGAGTTGAAGTTAGGAAAGTGGTCAGGCTGGACCAATCTCTGTCTGGGCAGATTGAAACTGGAGATGCCAGTCCAAATCCATTTCAATATGGAAATACAGATGTATATCCGTATGTGTGTGTATAGACATACATATTTTCTGCACTCTGCAAACAGTGAGCACCCCCAGTGCCCAGATCTTGGGTTATTATTTTTGGGGGAGGGGGATGGAGTTTTGCTCTTGTCGCTCAGGCTGGAGTACAATGGTGTGATCTCGGGTCACTGCAACCTCTGCCTCCCAGGTTCAAGTGATTCTTGTGCCTCAGCCTCCTGAGTAGATGGGATTATAGATGTGCGCCACCAGCCCTGGCTAATTTTTGTATTTTTAGTAGAGAGAGGGTTTTTCACCATGTTGGCCAGGCTGCTCTTGAACTCCCAACCTCAGGTGATCCGCCGGCCTCAGCCTCCCAAAGTGCTGGGATTACAGGCATGAGCCACCACGCCCAGCCTTCTCTACCATTTTGTGACACAGAATGAAAGTCCTCACCAGTGCCATGACCTTGAACTTCTCAGTCTGCAGAACCGTGAGCTAAGTAAACTTTTACTCTTTTATTTTCTTATATATTATACAGTCTCAACTAATCTTTTATAGCAAGACAAAATGGATGGAGACACACACACATCCATGAGAGAGAAGGGTGAGCCTGACCTCATAGTGGAAACCTCAAATCCTCTCCCCAGAAATGATGAAATAATTGCTTATTCATTAATCAATGCAAAGTGCTGACTAAAACTTTCCAGTGGGGGACAGTGGCAGACACCATCGTACCCAAGTGACGAGGGTCGCCATCACCACGATGGCCAGAGTGACCCTGTGGCCTCCGGTAGGATGCTAACAGAGGAAAGTCTCACCACGCAGAGGGATCCTCCTGGAAATGCAGACCCCACAGCAAACAGATAAGGCTAGAGCGAGGAGGGCCGTCCCACAAAGACCCACAAAGGATGTCATGGAGACAGTGGGAAAATTGGCAGGGGCTCTGCAGGGTTGAAGGGTCACTGGTGGCGTCCTGATTTTTCAAGGTTCACTGCAATTGCTTGGGAGAGAGTTTGTTTATTTCCAAAATACTCTCTGAGCGGCTTAGGGGAGCAAGCCTGAAGTCCGAAACTTATTCTCAAGAGCCACCGAAGCGGGAGCCAGAGAAGGAATAGCAGGGCCATGTGCACGGCTGGGGGATTGTGTGGCAGAAGTATCCAGGTCTCTCTGCACTGTTTGCCACTCTCTGTAAATTGGGACCTATTTCAAAATAAAAAGCTAGATGAATGCATACACACAAAGCAATACCAAGCATTTCCCACGAGTGCCTGCACAGGCAGGTAAGGAGTCAGGAAAGGTCTGGACACAGCCTGTGAAGGACCTCCAGGCCCACGGGCGCCCTGTGCAGCTGCTGCACCCTGGCGGCCGCGGGCGGCAACTCGCGGGCAAGCGAAGCCTGCCCGAGCTGCTCAGGGCCCGCCGCCTGGCGCCCTCTAGGGCCGTTCTTGGGAACAGGCGGACCTTTCATGGAAGGCCGCCTGTCCGGGCAGGATTCCCACGGGGCAGTCCCAGGGGGAAGCTACATGAAGATCGACTCTGCTTTTGAGCGCGGCTCTGCGCCAGGCTCATCTCAGGCGTCGGACGTGTATCATCTGAATTAATGCCCCACCAGGTCTGTGGGGCAGTCGCCATTCCCAAATTACGGGTGAAGAAAGGAGGCGCCAAGTGCTGGAATCGCCTGTCCATGGTGAGCTGTCCCTCCCGACAGGCGATCACTCAGTGTGCGCTCATTCCCACGTTCACTGCCCAAGAGCAGGGCTAGGGCTGGGACTGCTCACGCCTGGGGTCCCACACCTTGGGAGGCCAAGGCGGGTGGGTTGCTTGAGGCCAGAAGTTCAACACCAGTCTGGGCAACACAGTGAGATCCTATCCCTACAAAAAATGTAAAAATTAGCTGGGCGGCTGGGCATGGTGGCGACTCAGGAGGCTGAGGTGGGAGGATCGCCTGAGCCCAGGAGGCGGAGGCTGCAGTGAGCTGAGACTGCACCACTGCATTCAACTTCAGCCTGGGTGACAGAGCAACACCCTGTCTCAAAGAAAAAAAAAAAAAAAAAGCTGAGTGTGGTGGTTCACTCCTGTAATCCCAGCATTTTGGGAGGCTGAGGCAGAAGTTTAAGCTTGAGTCCAGAAGTTTAAGACCAGCCTGGGCAAAACAGAGAGGCCCCATCTCTACAAAAAAAAAAAAAAAGCTGGGTGTGGTGGTGCATGCCTGTGGTCCCAGCTCTTCAGGGGCCTGAGGTGGGAGGATCACCTGAGCCCAGGAGGTGGAGGCTGCCGTGGGCCGAGATCGCATCACGGCACTTCAGCCTGGGTCACAGAGCAAGACTCTGTCTCAAAAGAAAAAAAAAGAGCCCTCAATATGCGATGCCCCCTTATGTTGTCCCCTCAAGCCATGTCCCTCCCACAAGGCCAGGAGGCTGTGGGGCCACGAGTATGTGGCCTCCCCAGGCTGTGCTCCCCCAGACCAACTCCAGGCAGGAGGATTCCAGAATTCCCAGCAAAACGCTCCCTGCCTCCCTGGCTAGGCAGCCTCTCCCTGGGCTGTCGCTGCATGCCAGGCGGAGTGGGGATGGTCAGAGGCGGGTGGGCGTGGACGGGTCTCCTGGGACACAGTGTCTTCCGGAGAGCCTGCGGTGCTGCTTCTGAACCGCTCCTGCCCCTGGCGTGCAGGTGTCTTCCTCGCAGTAGGACCTGGGAGAGCTATTCTATAGGTCAGGAGTCTGGATGGTCCTCTCTCCCTGTCACCATTTCGACAGGGCGGAGGACAGGGCAGTGAGCAGATGCCAGCGCTGCCCCTCCCAGGCCCTGTCTGAAGAGTGTCTGAAGGGGCAACTGTGGCCTGAGCCTGGAGGGCAGGGCCCAGTGCCCAGGGCAGAGGTGGCCCTCAGGGCTTCCTTCCTCATTCCTGCCTCTGTGCATGGGTCGCAGTGGGCTTCACCGTGGCCTCCTCACTACCTGGGGTGCCCTGGGGAGCACCTTGTGGAGGGGTGCCTGAGCGAGGGAGAGCGGGGCAGGGAAGAGGCGGATAGTGAGAGTGAGTGAGCACAGACTCCGCACGGGGCGGCTCCCAGCACTGGTGACCTCAGACGCTCCCACCAGCAGCACAAGCCAGATGACAGGGCCAGGGCCTGTGGTCAGTGAGCAGTGGCTGATGACAAAGCCATGCTGTGACCCTTGCTGACTGCCACAGCAGCTAGCTGCAGGGCAGGGAGGAGCCAGGTAGGCCTGTGACCTCCACCTCCCCAGCTGCTGCCCTCCACCCACCGCCCCTGAGGGTCTCAGCATCAAGGGCCAGCTGGGCGTCCCTTCCTGGGTGCCTGGTCCCATCTGGGCCTCACCTTGGGCAAGGTCCCCGCTGCCCCTCCCATCAGGTGAGCCCCACCCCTCGGGTTTGACTCTGAGTGGTTTGTCTTTGTGTAGAGCTTTTCCACCTGATGGTGACTGTCCTGGGTCCTGCAGGCCTGGAGTCCATTTTTAAATTTCGCCACAGACGTTGCTCCCAAGCACCCTCTGGCCTCCCCACGTGCAGTGGTGCAGTTCTAGCTCACTGCAGCTTCCACCTCCCAGGCTCAAACAATCCTCCCGCCTCAGCTTCCTGAGCAGCTGAGACTGCAGGTGCCACCTCGCCTGGCTATGCCTGGTGACCTTCCTGCCACTGTGACACCAGCCAGTCTGGGCAGTCCCTCACCTGAGCCAGGTACTCTGGCTGCCTCGGCCCAGCCCTGCTGTCCCTACCGGTGGGTAAGATGGCGCCCAGTCTGCAGGCTGGGATCTGGCATGGGAATGAGGTTGTTATTTGTGGCAACAAAAGATGAAAAAGTGGACTCTGGCCTTCAGAGCTGTGAGAGAACCGTTTTGTTGTTGCTGACGTTGTTTGAGACGGAATTTGCTCTCGTTGCCCAGGCTGGAGTGCAATGGCTCGATCTTGGCTCACTTGCAACCTCCACCCCCCGAGTTCCAGCAATTCTCCTGCCTCAGCCTCCAGAGTAGCTGAGACTACAGGTGCACGACACCAGGCCCAGCTAATTTTTTTGTATTTTTAGTAGAGATGGGGTTTCACCATGATGGCCAGGCTGGTCTTGAACTCCTGACCTCAGGTGATCCACCCACCTCGGCCTCCCAAAATGCTGAGATTACAGGCGTGAGCCACCGTGCCCTGCCCATTTTACTGTTTTGAGCCACCAAGTTGTGGTGACTGGTTGTAGCCACAGGACGCTAAGCCCCTGACATCCTTAGAATCCCTCCCGCCCTAGCCCTGAGTATTGCAGACAGTCCAAAACCTCAGCCCCAACTTTTCAAGTTCCTGGTCACAGCTGTTCTTACGAGAGTCGAGGGGCACACTCCTCTCACAGCAGGAGAAATGTTCACTCAAAGGTTAAATTGAATTTTTTTCTTTTTTCTTTATTTATCTATTTAATTTTTTTTTTGAGACAGAGTCTTGCTCTGTCGCCAGGCTGGAGTGCAGCGGTGCGATCTCAGCTCACTGCAACCTCTGCCTCCCGGGTTCAAGTGATTCTTCCACCTCAGCCTCCCGAGTAGCTGGGACTACAAGTGCACACCACCACGCCCAGCTAATTTTTGTATTTTTAGTAGAGACAGGGTTTCACCATGTTGGCCAGGCTGGTTTCCATCTCTTGACCTTGTGATCACCTCAGCCTCCCAAAGTGCTGGGATTACAGGAGTTAGCCACCGCGCCCAGCTATTTTTTTTTAATACCAAAAAAAGAGACAAGGTTTTTTCCATGTTGTATTTTTCTGATGACTCTCTCAAGAAAGACGGCGATTTTGGCTGGGTGTGTGGTGGTGCACGCCTATAGTCCCGGCTATTCAGGAGGCCGAGGTGGGAGGATCGCTTGAGTCCAGGAGTTTGAGGCTGCAGTGGGCTGTGATGGTGCCGCTGTACTCCAGCCCAGGCAACAGAGCAATGGAGCAAGGCCCCATCTCTAACAAAATAAATAGTATTTTTTTTAAAAAAAGGAAGAACAACTGCACAGCTGCCTTACAAAATGAAAGTGCAGCTCAGCCCCACCGTGCTGTGTGGCCACGCTGGAAGCCCCTGCGCTGTGCTGGGCGCTGGGCTCCCTGTCCAGGTGCAGCGCCGGCCGGCTCAGTGCGGTGAGTGCAGGGAGGAAGACGGACCCCGATGGTGGCCCCCTCGAGGTCGGTGTCATTGGCCCCATTTTACAGATGGGGAAACCAGGTTATCACTGTGACCTGGCCTAGGCAGGGCCTGTCGGGGCAGAGCCAGGTCCGACTTGGCCCCAAGGGTGCAGGGAGCTGGCTTTCTCTGTCAGACAGGCAGACCACCTGCTGCGCTCCCGCCTCAGTGAGGGGCTGAGGGCGCGGATCCCACCTCGTGCAGACACCTCACCAGCTTCTCCCCGAGGATGCAGCTGGGGACTCTGGCACCCCTTGGCTCTGCCGTGGCTGTGTCATGCCTGTCCTGCCACCTGGTGTTCTGGACGTGGATATTTGGGGTCCCCCATGGAGGATGCCTGGGCTGCCCTCTGGGAACCGGAGCAGCTGGCCACCCTGCCCCACAGCTCCTGAGAGACCTTCCGGCTCAGCACAGACCCAATCCCAGACAAGGGCTTCTGCCCCCTTGGAGGTGGCGGGCTGCCCTATGCCCTACTAGGCACTGCCAGGTTGCTGGGTGACCCTGGCATGCTGCCCACTGGCGTTCTGAGGCAGGAGGTTGGAGGGCCCATGTGTGCCACCGCATCCGGGTGACACTTGCAGAAATACCTAGAAAAGAAAGTCATCAGCACTGATGCGAACAGGGCAGCCACCGGGTACCTCTGCCAGCAGCCCCGCTGCCTGCCCACAGCTAAGGGAGCCCGCTAGGCAGGCTGCTGATGAAGAGGCCCCACTGCCTGCCACACGCTCTCTGGGCTCCTGGCAGCCTGGAGGCATGGCTGCGCCCTTGGCATGCAGCCACCTTCCATGTGGGAAAGCCCAGGGCCAGGGGTCACCGAGGGAGTGGCTTCAGAAACGAGAAGTTGGGAGTTTGTCTTCCAGAGGGGACATGGGCACTGTGGCTGGGGGGCTCAGTGGACCAGAGCCACATTGCTGGCTCCAGGACCCCAGCCTGCCAGCCTCCGCACCACACGGTGGGCTCAGCAGGACTCCTCCATCAGCCTCTTGGGGGAGCATGGTGACCCCGGTAGGTGCACAGGCCCAGAGAAGGTGTGGTCTGCCAGTGTCACAGGCAACTGCTGCTCCTCGGTGTCCCTGGTGTGGGCCAGCCTGGTGACGTCTGTCCTCATGGACCACTGTTTCCACCCCTTGTGGATTCTGGACACTTCTTGGCGGGAATGTTCTGTGGCCAGCACGTAGATGATGGGGTCAGCCACGCTGTTCACGGTGGACAGGCACAGAAACACCACGGACGCTGTGTACAGCCTCTCTTCCAAGGCGCACATGGAGTTCTTGTCTCCTCTGTAGTAGGAAAAGGCAGCAGCTTTGACGAGGAGAACCAGGTGGTACGGGGCGAAGCAGACCAGGAAGATGACCACCACCGCGATGGCCGAGTGCTTCACCTTGGCCTTCTGGGCAGCGCTCAGACCCACGCTCAGCTTGATGCTCCTGAAGATCCGGTGATTGGTGAAGGCGATGATGGAGAGCGGGATGGCGAAGCCTGCGGTGAACCTGGCGTAGTAGTACCCAGCGATCCTGCTGTCTATCTGCAGCATGTCGAAGCAGGTGTCGTTGTCTTCCGCCTCAAACACTGGGTAGTGAACGATCCCCACAAGGATAAAGATGCACGCGGAGATGAGGATGGCAGTCCTCTGGCGGCGGTGGCCCCGACTCTCCAGTGCGTACACCACGGCCACAAAGCGGTCGCAGGAGATGCAGCACAGGAAGAGGATGCTGACGTAGATGTTACAGAAGAAGACATAGGCGGTCGCCTTGCAGGCCAGCAGGCCCAGGGTCCAGCGGTGCTCGTTGTGGATGTAGATGACCCAGAGCGGCAGCGTGCCGGCGTACAGCAGCTCGCAGAGTGCCAGGCACAGCAGGTAGACGGCCAGCACGTTGCCCTGCAGCACCTGCAGCAGCGCTAGCCACGCGGTCAGGCAGTTGGCCGGCAGCCCCAGCACGCACACGGCGCTGTACACCACGATGAGGACCACCCTGCTCTCCTCGAACGACACGTTGCTGCAGGTCTTGGTGGGGAGGCCCACGGAAGCCCACGGGGTGGTCACTGGGGTGGCGTTTCCTGTGGGACAGAGACAAGAGTGAGGACGGGAGTCCCTGGAAACCACTGGGAGAGACTTTACCATGGGAGGAAAGGACAGAAGCTTCACGGTCGCTCAGATTAGACATGCTCAGGTGTTTAAAACATTTCCAGGACGGGCGCGGTGACTCACGCCTGTAATCCCAGCACTTTGGGAGGACGAGGCGAGCGGATCACGAGGTTAAGAGATCCAAACCACCCTGGCCAACATGGTGAAACCCCATCCCTACTAAAATACAAAAAAATTAGCTGGGCTTGATATTGCGCCTGTGGTCCCAGCTACTCGGGAGGCTGAGGCAAGAGAATCACTTGAACCTGGGAGATGGAAGCTGCAGTGAGCCAAGATTGTGCCGCTGCACTCCAGCCTGGGTGACAGGGCGACACTCAAGGAAAAAAAAATTGAAAAATTGCGGCAAAATACACATAACAAGGAATTTACCATTGTAACCATTTCTGATTAGCACATTCACCTTCTGCAACCATCACCAACATCCTGCGACACAACTTTCTCATCTTCCCTAATGAAAGAACTTTCCCACCTGCCCCCAGAAAGCACTCACTCCGCATTTGCTGCCCGCCACCCAGCCTCCACTCCACTTTGTGTCTGTGTGCTGGGCTCCCCTGCCACCGCCCCACGTGGGTGGGCATCTGTGCATGTCCTCAGCCTGCCCCTCCACGTCTCACTGGCTCCATCGCCACGGTGTCTTCAAGCTCCCTCCTGCCTCAGCGTGTGCCAGGATTCTCCTTCCTTTCAAAGGCAGGCCGGCATTCCATTGCATTCAGTGTTCCTTTTGGGGTCTCATCAAAAGTATAAAAATAGCTATATTCCATCGTGGCCTTCCACTGTGAACCATCCTGCAAACCCGGCATGTGCGGTGTTCTGCTTGTCATTCCTTTGCCCATGGACGCTGGGCTGCCTCTGCACCTTAGCTGAGCTGCTGGGAATTACACTGTTAGGAACACGAGGGGGTCTATTCACGTCCCTGCTTTCCGTTCTCCTGGGCCAGACCCAGAGCTGGAATTGCTGGGTCTCACAGCAGCTCCGTCTCATCTTCGGAGACGCCCCTCGCTGTCCTCCACAGTGGCTGGGCTGCCCCATCTTCCGCCCCAGTGTGCAGGGCTCCCGTCTCCCCGCAGCCTCCCTGCCCTTGTCTGGTTTCTCTGGGTGTGAGTGGCCTGCGCCTGGCTCAGCTTCCTCCCTGGGAAGGGGAGAGGGTAGGTGTGACTGAGCTACCTCACGTCGGGTTGTCACCACTTCACTCAAGACATGGGGCTGTAGCGGGGGACAGTGGAGACAGTTCTCGGGTGGGGGTAGGAGGCCACCCTGTGTCTGCACACACTGTTCTTCACCCAAACCGCCCTTTTCCCATCAAACGAGTGCGCCAGCCTTGCTGTGTGAGTCCTGAGCTCAGAGGCAGTTTCCGCCCCACACACGCCTTGTCTCCATCAGGACAGTCGCACGCCTTGGGAGGTAGAGCGTTCCAGAATCCGAAACACAAGGGGAGACCCCGGCAAGACCGGCGTGGCCACAGGGGCCCCTCCCAGCCTTAGCCCACACAGAGCCGCTGTGGTCCCTCCCCAACCCCACGCACTGTCGCCCCTGTCATCTCAGTCAGGGCCTCAGTGCCCCTCAGTCCCACGCCCCCTGCTCCAGGCCTCATGAAGCCTTGGGACCTTCACCTCTGGACACCAGGTCCTTGCTGTCTGTGGCTCTTTGCCCATCTGGTGAGCAGGTTGTCCCCCACTCCCCCACATCCACAAGTGACCTCCTGGGAAGAGCATCTTCCTGGTGGGTCAGAAGCAGGGGCAACAGTACCAGGGGACGCATGGATGGGGAGAGGTGGCGGTCAGCTCCTCGTGGCCCAGACCATGCAGGGCTCCCGTGGGACCTGGGGGACAGCCCTGACTCAGTTCTGCGCCACTCTCCCAGGAGACACCAATTATGCCCTCATTTCTGTTCCTGGCTTCCTAGAACTTCGAGAAAGAATTATGAGATCAGCCCTTCATTTCTCCATGGAGCGCCTCTAGATTTATTGCTGTGCTAGTTTTTATCTTGACAATCTATTTTTATGTGTTAATTTTTGAATTATGAGACAACCTGCTTCATAGAAAACTTCTTACAGGCTCCCTCTTACATGTTCAAAGTCGGAGAAGTCTCTCTCACCTGACATACTGTGCTGGTTCCGCTCTCAGTGTGGCTCTAAAATAAGCTTTCTAAGTCCATGTCATGCGGCTTGTCGGTCATATCAGGACGTTCACTCTGACAGTTTAAAATGACCTGGAGAAAGAGTAGGTTGACATTGCTTTAGGGAAATCAGATTAGACCACAAATTAATTCATTGACAAAACAGCGAGTATTTCCTAATTTACTAAGTTTCTCGTTGATTTGTACGTGTTTTTTAAAGTTAAGGATCTGCCGTTGCATCCCACAGGATAAACAGAAGCAAGGCTCCAAGCCAACAGGCATCAGAACATCACGTCACATACCGTGACTTTGTACGATTCTTTTTGTTGTTGTTGTTGAGATGGAGTCTTGCTCTGTCGCCCAGGCTGGAGTGCAGTGGCGCAATCTCAGCTCACTGCAACCTCTGCCTCCCGGATTCAAATGATTCTCCTGCCCCAGCCTGCCGAGTAGCTGGGACTACAGGCGCCTGCCACCATACCCAGCTAATTTTTGTATTTTTTTAAAGAGGAGTTGCGCTCTGTTGCTCAGGCTGGAGTACAATGGCTCGATCTCGGCTCACTGCAAACTCCACCTCCTGGCTTCAAGCGATTCTCCTGTCTCAGCCTCCCAAGTAGCTGAGATTACAGGCACACACCACCACACCCAGCTGGTTTTTGTATTTTTAGTAGAGACGAGGTTTTCCACATTGGCCAGGCTGGTCTCGAACTTTTGGTCTCAGGTGATCCACCTTCCCAAAGTGCTGGGATTGCAGGCGTGAGCCACTGTGACTGGCCAGTTTTTGTGTTTTTAATAGAGACAGGGTTTCACCATGTTGGCCAGGCTGGTCTTGAACTCCTGATCTCAAATGATCTATCCACCTCGGCCTCCCAAAGTGCTGGGATTATAGGCGTGAGCCACTGCGCCTGTCCTATGCACAATTCTTGTTTGTCAGTTATATCTTTTTTTTTTTTTTTTTTTGACATAGAGTCTTGCTCTGTTGCCAGGCTAAAGTGCAGTGGTGCGATCTCGGCTCACTGTAACCTCCAACTCCCTGGTTCAAGTGATTCTCCTGCCTCAGCCTCCCAAGGAGCTGGGATTACAGGCATGTGCCACCATGCCCAGCTAATTTTTGTGTTTTTAGTAGAGATGGGGTTTCATCATGTTGGCCAGGATGGTCTTGATCTCTTGACCTGGTGATCTGCCCACCTCCGCCCCTGAAAGTGCTGGGATTACAGGAGTGAGCCACCGCGCCCGGCTGTCAATTATACCTTTATAAAGCTGGGAGAGAAAGAAAGTTGATGAGCTTTCACAGCCCAAGAGGCTGTGTATGGTAACTCACACCTGTAAATCCCAGCACTCTGAGAGGCTGAGGTAGGAGGATCACTTGAGTCCAGGAGTTCAAGACCAGCCTGGGCAAATATAGTGACACCCCATACTTAAAAAATATAAACAGGCATGATGGCACACATGTAGTCCCAGCTGCTCGGGAGGCTGAGGTGGGAGGATCGCTTGAGCCCAGGAGGCAGAGGTTGCAGTGAGCTGAGATTGCACTGTTGCCGTCCAGCCTGGGCGACAAAGAGAGACTCTGTCTCAAAAAAAAAAGCTCCTAAAATGTGAAACATGCTCAACTCCACTTCTAATCAAAAAAATGCAAACACGAACATCCGAAAGGCGGTCCTTTAAAACCTTTTTGGCCTACCATGTTGGCAAAAAGAAAGAACTTTTTAATTCATAGTGTGTGAGAGAAGATGGGTATCCTTCTACGGGACTGATGGAGTATGAATCGGCTTGCAGCAAAATTTCGCAGTATGTTTCCGAAAATCTTAAATGTGCTTTAACTTTTGACCCGGCTAAACCCCTTCTAGGAATTTTTCCTGGTGAAGTAACTACCCGAGGTGTGGTGTGCACCTGGCCTGGAAGCTGTGTCACCCACGGCATGAGGGGTTGGAGGAGGGAGGCCTGGGGGGTGGGCAGCGGACCGCTCAGGGCACCCAGGGACCTGTCCCTCTGCTTCCTTCCCTAACCTGAGGTGCCTTGAAAACAGGCATCATCCTGAGCAGCCAAAGAGGGTCTGCAGGGAGGCAAGTGCCCTAAACCCATCCTCAGACGGTGTTTATGCCTCGCCCAGAGCCCTGCAAAGCCTGAGGGTCTCGCCCTACTGTTTCTGGACCCCGTGCAAGGATGGAGGCTGAGCCCAGCAGCTGCCTTACTGGCTCCAATCCTGCCTGCCTGGTGCCAGGCCCAACCCCCACCCCACACTGCCCGGTGCTGCCCTCTGTCAGCCGAGACTCTCACAGGAAGCCAGTCAGGCAGTCAGTCCCCTCCCAGGACAGGCGGTTTGGCCAGAGGGGCCCTGGGCCTCCTGATTCTGCCCCTACCCTGCCAGTGGCTGAAGTATCTACTTCTCCCTGCATCTCAGGCCAGCCCCCTGAGTGGAGATGGCTGACGGCCCCCTGGGTGGAGATGGCAGGGTGTCCCCTGGGTGGAGATGGCAGGGTGTCCCCTGGGTGGTGGTGGTGGGATGGCGCTAAGGGTCTTCAGACCCTCCCTCGGGGGCCTGTGTGCCTCGCGCTGCCCTCCCAGCTGCTGCTTCGCCAAGATTCGTGTGGCTGTGTCGTCTGGCTGCTGCGCCCAGCTCCAAGGCCCAGCAAGAGATGCAGGGCTCTCTGGTCATGCCCAAAACAGAGGGAATCAGTAGGTGAGGAAGCAGTGAGCCGGAACCAGGAGGGCCAAGGAAGGCCGACTCCAGCAGGGGAGGGGCAGAGTGGACTGGGGGCACGCCAGAGCCTCCTGGGACCAGTCCAGCTCCCTCTGAGCCCCAGGGGTATGGGGGGGCTTCCCTCCTCAGCAGCCGAGCCGCGCAGTGGCCCTGGAGGCCTGCATGCTCCTGCTCCCTGGTGTCTATGCCGCTTCTGCAGCCGGCCCTTCCCTGCCTTTCAAATTCTAAATAACACAAGGCAGGGCCTCTCCCTGAAAATGAGCAGGAGTGAGCCCATGGAGCCGCTACCTGAGGCCCCTGGGCCCCATCAGAATGGCTGAGCCGCCCAGGGAGGGGCTCCCGGGGAGTCTGCCGCCCTCACTTTAACTGGACCAAGGGTTCTGGAAACCCTCCCAAACCTGGGAGGACACGCTCTTGCTGGTACAGGGCTGGGCCACCCAGTCCTCCCCCATGCCAGCCAACAACCCTGTGCACAGTGCTGCAAGCACTTCTGCAAAACCGAAGGAAGTGGCAGCTGAGCAGAAAACGCACACTCCCCTGCCGGCCCAGCGTCCTGAGACAAGGCCCCTCTGGGCTCCGGGCCATATGCTGAGAGCAGAGACTGGCCCGGGGTGGGAGCCGGAGCCACCTGCCTATCAAGCCCATCCCATGTGGCCCACACAGCCCGGGCTGCCAGTGTCCACATCTTGGCACGTGCCTAACCTTTGGGCATGACAGCCTGGAGAGGATGCCTGGAAAGAGTCAGTGGGCCCAGCAGGAGAACAAGCCAGGGCGGGGCAGCCCTGGCACCGGCCTCCCACCAGGACGTGGGCCCAGCAGCAAGGCCCTGCACCAGGTCCCGCTCCTCACCACGCACGCCAGCCAGGCTTGGGCACCAGGGGAGCCCTGCACCAGCCCTTGCTCCTCAGACCACCTCTAGGCTTTGTCACCAACCTCCTCAAGGGCCTTCCTGGACCGGGGTCCCGGGTCCTGCCAGCACCTGCTCACCACTCTTGTGCTGCACCCGCCACTCCTGCTGCCTCTCGGAGCCTCTGCCTCTTTTCGAGGTGAGTGAGCCCAGGATGGGGGCTCAGGGTCCTCTTGCCAGCCAACCCAGCGGTCCCACCTGCCAGCTGCCGTGTTGCGGCCTATCCCAGTCAGTGGCCAGGGCTGTTTCCGCCACAGAAAGGGGCACAGGGACAGCAGGTCGCCTGCGCTTCAGGCACTGCTCTTCCTTGGGAAGGGAAGTGGGGCCCGGGGCCTCTCTCGGCTTCCCCGGGGCTGGGTCTTCAGGTGGAAGGACAAGGCCAGGCAGAGGCTTCCTGTGTTTTCCCACATCAGGAAGCAGGTGACACCTCCTGGCGTGGGAGGAGCCCTCCAGCTGTGCATGGGGACCACTCCTTCTTCTCATTGCCCCACGTGTCGGGCCTACTGGCGGGGCTCCCCTCAGCTGCAGGGTGGGTGGCTGGGAGGGTAAGCCCTGTGCAAATGGCCCCCCACGCAGCCTCCGTCTCCTCAATCAGCAGCAAGGTGCCCCAGCCCTCCAGAGCTCAGGGGACAGCCCACCATGCCCAGAGCACCAGCAATGCCAGCCTGGCCTGGTGGACTCGGGGGCTCTGTCCTTGGTCTGCTCTGAGGGACTATGACAGGCTGAGGCACCCCCCATCACTGTCCAGCTCCAGCTGGATTCAGGGCAGCGTGGCCAGACATGATGGCCATGGCGAGGTCCCTCTGATGACTCCAGCCACAAGACCACAGTGTGGGTGGGCCCAGGTCAGCCTGACAACCCCGTCCACCCACCCCTGAGCCCCATCTGCATCTCCCGCCTCTGCTGGCCCTGGCCCTGCCTCCACCTCCCCTCAGCACACGACCACAGCCCCATCTCCCAGCCTCCATGCTGGGCAACTGTGTCCTGGTCCAGCTTCGTCTTCAAGCCACACCTTGGCAGCCCCCGAGGCCAGCCCTCTGCTGCTCTCTCCCCCGTGTCCAGCCTGCCTTACCTCACTCTCAGCACGCCAGCTTACGAGGCCGCTATGCACGCATTCCTGTGTTCCTCCGTGAACCTGTGTTCGTTCCTTCTTTCTTTGTTTCTTCTTTTCTTTCTTTTTTGAGATGGAGTCTCGCTCTGTCGCCCAGGCTGGAGTGCTGTGGTGCGATCTCAGCTCACTGCAGCCTCTACCTCCCAGGTTCAAGCAATTCTCCTTCCTCAGTCTCCTGAGTAGCTGGGACTTGACAGGCGCACCACCATGCCAGGCTAATTATTTTTTTCTGTATTTTTAGTAGAAACAGTGTTTGCCATGTTGCCCAGGCTGGTCTCAAACACCTGGGCTCCAATGATCCTCCTGCCTCAGCCTCCCAAATTGTTTTTATTCCCAGAGACGAGGTTTCGCTATGTTGCCCAGGCTGGTCTCAAACTCCTGGGCTCAAGCGATCTGCCCACTTCAGCCTCCCAAAGTGCTGGGATTACAGGTGTGAGCCACCACTTTGTAACTTTTTGTTCTGGAAATTTTCAGAGAGGCACAAAAGGACAGAGAAAGAGCCTGGCCCACGCCGTGTGCAGGGAGCAGTTCCTCATTCCACCCGCTGGCTGCAAATGGCTCCTAAGGCTGCTGAGGTCTGTCTTGTGGGTTTGCCTGTAATTTCTAAGCTGTGTTTTGGTTGCTGGGCATTCCTAGACATTTCCATCTTTCACTCCCACCTGCTTTGGCGCCAGGCAAACCTGTGACCTCGTTTCTGCGTCACATTTGAGACAAACCCCAGGGAGGGAGCTGTTGAGTCACCAGCTCCAACACCCGGCTCCTCCAGTTTGATAGATTTTTTTGGTTTTCTTTGAGATGGAGTCTTGCTCTTGTTGCCCAGGCTGGAGTGCAATGGCTCAATCTCACTGCAACCTCCACCTCCTGGTTTCAAGCAATTCTTTTGCCTCAGCCTCCGGAGTAGCTGGGACTACAGGCACGAGCCACCATGCCTGGCTCATTTTTTTATTTTTAGTAGAGATGCGTTTCACCATGTTGGCCAGACTGCTCTTGAACTCCTGACCTCAAGTGATCCACCCGCCTCGGCCTCCCAAATGCTCGGATTACAGGCATGAGCCACCGTGCCTGGCCCCAATTTGATAGATTTTTAAAATGTATCTTTCAGAGATGGCTGATGAGGTGAGCCTTTCAGGCATTCTGAGTTCTTATCTTATCCCACCTCATCTTATCCGATCCCCATGCTATCTTCTTCTAGGACTCTCTGCCCTCCCACCTCTCAGGCCAATCTCCTGAAACGTCATTTTGTGCCCAGCCCGACGGGCCAGTCTTCAGCGTGTCTCAGTCCCTGCAGTGGTGTAACTCCACGTCCTGCACTTGACAGAATGTACGTCCCCCCAACACACACACACACACACTGTGCCAAGTGCACCAGACGCCGCCCTGGAGGCCTGTGACCTGCCCATCCCCAGGATCTTGCCACGCATCTGGGCTGACTGCCCCTCACCCCGGCACAGCCCCCAACACCCTGCTTCTCCCTCCGTGTAACCCCAAAAGCAGCACAGGCCCCAGAGAGAAGCCCGGCCCCTCAATGCCCCCACCAGTCATGAAAGCAAATGTTTAAGGAGAGAGTCCAGGGACAAAGTCCTGCCCCCGACTCACCACCGTCTGGACCAGTAGCCAAGGCAAGCCTTTTCCAGAAGCAAGTCTTGTGGAGGGTGGCGGCCACAAAGGTATAATGGAAGCCATTGTCCCGGCCCCCCAAATCCTCCGGCCCCACCACACCTGTGGTCACTGGGGGTCCTCAGTTCTCTCTTGGGAAGGACCCCAGATTGAGAACCCTCAACAAAGCCTCCATCTTTACCAACAAATCACCTTTGCCTTCAGGTCCCCTGCTGACCATCCCCTGGCTCCCAGCCCCCAGCCCCATCCCAGGGCCCCACAGGCTCCCTCCCCAGCACGCAGAGCCCAGTGACTTACCCAAGGTCCCGCCTGCACGGCTGACCTCGCACCCTCCCTGCAGTCCTCGCTGAGGTTTCAGGAAGTAGCAGGGGTCCAACTATGTTCTCTCTAGAACTCCCCTAACCACAAACAGGGCTGAGCTTGGGGTTGGCCAACCGGGGCTGGGGTATCTGTCTGGTGATAATAGCATGGCCTTGTCACCTTCCTGGGGGCGGGAGTGGCAGGAAACCCCAGAGCCACCTCTCTTGGCAAAAACAGCGCTTATAGCAGGCTCCACTCACTCAGGAGCTCCCACGCAGCAGCTGGGGCCTTTGTATCCCCAGACAGGCATGGCAGGACACACAGCACAGGGGTCCTGGAAAGACAAACCCAGCTCCTCTGCAGCTCAGCCTGGTGCTGCCGGCTCTCACAGAGCAGGTGGCTTCCCAGAGGCTATGTCCTCCCACCTGTCTGGGGTGCCAGGAGCGGAGAGGCCAAGTGCGCTCACTGCAGCCCCGGGACCAGGATGGTACCTGCATGTCCTGGAAGGCCAGGCACAGACCCTGCACACCAGCAACCTCCCCTCCCTGCCTCCCTCTCCCTGGGGCAGGGCCTTGCTGGAAGAGCAGCTGACATACGCTCTACATTCCATCCCAGCCCTACCCCAAAGCCGCCTTCATCCAGAACCAAGGGTGGCCTGCCAGAGCCCTGCAGGTGGCTTCTCTGTGAGGGGCCTGTGGGAACTGGAGGGTGGCAGGTGGGGTGCCTGGGACAGTCTCCCTCACTGTGGTACTCCTGGCCCTAGTAGGCCTGATGTCCTTGAAAGATGACAGCTGACTGTGGACAGCACCCACAGCCCCACTCACCCCCAGGCTGCTTCTGGGTTTCAGGTCAGAGACCCCCCCCCGGGTGCCCACTCCCGTCCAACCCAGGCTCTTTCAGCAGTGGGGGCAGGGCCGGGCTGGGAGCTGGGCCCACAAATGTCTCCAAGTGACACTGCCCAGCACTGCAGCAGGGACGTCGTCATTGAGCTAAGACCTCACAATGATGGTTGGGTGCGCTCAGGCAGGAGAGCCCGGTGGAGGCTGAGCCCCCCGCCGCACATTCCCCCAGCCACGTGGATCACAGCTGCCCCTGCTGCAGACCGAGTGGCTGGAGGCTGCCTCTGAACAGCGATTTCGGAGGCTTTGCATGTGTGGCAGTGGGGTCCCTCGAAAGCTGGGCTCGCTCCACCCCAGCGGAGAGGTGCAGGTCTCAGAGCAGGGACCACCTTGGCTTTCCAGAAACAGCCCAGGGGGCTGTGATCCTGCAGGGATCTGGTGCAAACACACCACCCACAGGTCACTGCTCCTGGGGCCACTGGCCTCCCGGGTCTTTGGGCCAGGACAGCCCCACCCTTGGAGCAACAACAGGCAAAGTGCACATCAGCCAGTGAGGGTGATGGCCAGGGACAGCTGTTGGCTCCTGTTGGTGGCCCCAGCAGCCCCCAGGACCTGCCCCTCCCTGCGCCGCACTGGATGGTCTGTCATGCTCGCCAGGGCTCCTCTGCACCCCCAGCTGAGGGGTCCAGGAGTGATGCCCGGACCCAGCTCAGGCTATTGTCACCCTCCATGCCTTCTGGCCTTTGCCAGGCTGTCCGGGGATAGCTGATTCAAATGAGGGCAGCTGGGTCCCTTCTCGGGTCCTTCACTGGGGTCTGGGAAAGGAAAGGTGGGCTCCTTGGGTGGCAGGAGCTGTGGGTATGAGCTGGGGGCTGGTGGTCATGTATGGGCTCCCCTGCCTCTGCCACGTGGAGAATCAGGCTGGGGTGGGAGTGGGAAGGAGCCTGGGAGTACAAACACTGGGAGCCTAGTGGGTGCGGACCGGCCCTGCCTAGTCCCACAGGGCCTCCAGGACCAGTGGGGGCAGCCCCGAGCTGTGCGGCACCTGAGGTGTTGTCTCTGAGAAGCCCATCACAGAGCTGGTTCTCCCTGCCCTGACCCCAGCAAAGTGATTCATACCCAGAGAACCCCTCCCAGCAAGAGAGCAAGTTTCAGACAGGAAGTCACCAGAATATCCCCAGGCTGAATCAGGCTCGATAACACTCCCTGCGGCCCAGGCACAGCAGTGGTGAGGGCCCAGCTGCAGACATGGCGGCAGCTGCACCCCCACTGTGTGCACCAGAAACTTCCCTGATGTCCAGGGGTTCACCAGCCATTGTCCTGGCCCGTCTGGACCCCTCTCGCCAGAAGCCAGAGTCAGTGACTGCTTGCTAACCTGTCTAGTCAGCCTGTGAAGGCCTGGGCCCAGGGAGATGAGGCCAGGAGTAAGGGAGGGGAGGTCAGAGCAAGACATGTCAGGGGCAAAGCTGGAAGAAGCTGGGAGGATGGGGCGAGGGACCCCTGGAAGAGCCCCTGGGCACGGGGCCAGGGAGGCCTGCTCCACCTCCCAGGCTCCCGGGCGGACAGAGGGTCTTGCTCTTGCCAGGCACTAAAAACCCTGAACAGCCAGCTCTGGAAGCCTGCCAAGGTCTGTCCGGGGCCCTAGGCAAGGGGGAGTGTGTGGAGAATGGATGGTGTGAGGAGCAGGCAGCCAGGCTCAGGGAGGGGTGGGGGCTGGGGCAGGAGTCCCCAAATGCACCTCCAGTAACAGGTGGGTGACAGGGAGTGAACGGGGCTTGATGTGGGGTCTCAGGCACATCTGAGCCCATTGCTCAGGGTGGTGTGCCCTTGCCAAGACAGGGCATCAAGACAGATGCAGGCTGCCCAGCACAGGATCAGCAAACATCCAGCACCAAGGTGACCCTGGAGGGAGCCACTGTACACCATGCCTGCAGCACTCTGGGAAGGTCTCCATTATGGAGGCAACTGGCCAGGCCAGGACACCACTGGGCAGAGCTGGAGTGAAGGGGAGGCGAGGGCAGAGCAGCAGGCAGGGCTGTGGGGTCTCAGGACCCCCATCCAGACTGGCACAGAGGTGGCATTTGAGCTGCCCAAGAGTCTCAGCCATAGGGAAGCTCCTGGCCAACAGGGCAGACAGACAGGGTGGGGCCAGGTGGGCACAGGAGGTGCTAGGACCCAAAGGTCATGTTGTCACTCCCCCCGGGGGTCCTTCTTGTTTGACTCAGGGACCCAGGAAGGTGGGGGCCGCTGTGTCCACTTTCAGCTCTGGGCAGAGCTCAGCCAGCGGAGGTGCCTGTGAAGCTGTGTTTAGAAAGAAAGCAAGAAAGCCTCACTTCCTTAAGTCTTTAAGTCTCTTTCTGTCAGAGAGGTGCCTACTCTTTTTTTTCCTCTTTTTCAAGACTGTGTTTTGCTTTGTCGCCAGGCTAGAGTGAAGTGGCGTGATCTCGGCTCACTGCAACCTCCACCTCCTGGGTTCAAGCGATTCTCCTGCCTTAGCCTCCGGAGCAGCTGGGATTACAGGTGCACATCCCAGGCCCGGCTGATTTTTGTGTTTTCAGTAGAGATGGGGTTTCACCATGTTGGCCAGGCTGGTCTCAAACTCCTGACCTCAGGTGATCCACCCACCTAAGCCTCCCAAAATACTGGGATTACAGGCATGAGCCACCATGCCCGGCTGGGCCCGCCTTCTTTAACCCACAGGACTAGCCGTTGAAGCAAGCTGGCCGTTGTCTGTAACGGTCCCCCGCTGGATTTGCTCAGCTGAATCTTGCCTCTGCCGCCTGTATCCTGTACCTGGGGCTGTGGTTTGAACCTGTGCCCCAGAAGCTCACATGTTAAAAGTGGAATCCACAATGGGAGTGTTTCCGGATGGGCTTCTAGGTCATTCTGTTAATGAGGTCAGGAGGATGGGCCCTCATCCAATAGGATGCAAGGACTGTGGCCTCACAGAAAACTCCCAGCTTCTAAAACAGATGGGAAAGATGTCTTTCCATTATGAGCTTCCCAGTCTGAAGTATTCTAACAACAGAAAGTGGGCCGAGACGCCGAGGAAGTGGATTTGAAAGCCTTGGTGAGGCTCGGGGCAGCCTGTCTGGTGCGGGTGCTCAGCGTGGGAGGTCCGAGTGGGGTCCCTTGGCACCCTGGTCAGCCTGTCTGGAGCCTGCCCACCCACTCAAATCCCACTCCACCAGCTGCTTCCTTAGGTGTGCAAAGGGGCAGTGTTCCAAGAAAGAGCTTCCCCTCATCCCCAGGGGACTGCGTTTGCTCCTAACAGAAGCATGTGGCCCCTGCAGAGGTGAGCAGGATTCAGATTTATTTATTTCTCTCTCGATTATTAAGCACTCACAGGTATTTATTTTATTGTAAAACCGACACAACCTACAAATTACCATCTTAGCCATTTCTAAGCGTACAGGTACCTTCACCTGCGGCGCGGCCACCCCACCGTCCATCTTCGGAAACGTTTCATGGTGCAAGACAGAGCGTGTCCTGGCCACAGGCACTTCCCACTCCTCCCTGCGCCCAGCCCGGCAGCCGCCCTTTCATCTTCAGTCTCTACAAATGTGGCTACTCGGGTTTCCTCGTGAGAAGTGCGATCACACACGCCTTGTCCTGATGTCTGGCTTGTTTTACTTCCTGTGATGTCCTCGAGGCTCATTCCTGTTTGAGCACGTGTCAGAATTTCCTTCCTTTTTAAGGCTAAATGACATCCCCACGTGTCTCTGTTTAGCCATTCATGTGTTGATGGGTGGACGTCTCCTGGCTGCTGTGAATAATTTTGCTGTGAACAGGGGCATGTGGGTCTTCTATGTGTTTCTGTCAAACCTAGTCGCTATGATTGCTATTATTATTTTGAGATGGCGTCTCTCTCCGTCACCCAGGCTGGAGTGCAGTGGTGCGATCTCAGCTCAGTGCAACCTCCACCTGCCCGGCTCAAGCGATTCTCCTGCCTCAGCCTCCCAAGTAGCTGGGATTACAGGCACATGCCACCACACATGGCTAGTTTTTGTATTTTTGGTAGAGACGGGGTTTCACCATGTTGGTCAGGCTGGTCTTGAATGCCTGACCTCAGGTGATCTGCCCGCGTCAGCCTCCCAAAGTTCTGGGACCACATCTGGCCCCTAATCATTCATTATTCTTGATGATGCTCAGTTGTCCCAGATTTGACAAGTGGTCCACTCTGCCTCTGTGCTGACAATTACGGGGCAAATCCTGTGCGTCAGTTTCCAGGCATGGAGCCCCCCCTCCGTCAGGTGTGTCTGTATTCATGCCTTGTCGGAGCCCTCTGTTCGGATGGTGATTCTTTCCCTCGGAAGAAGTGTTCCCGGCCTTCTCTGACTCCCTGCTCACTCTCTTGGGGGAGGGCTCTGTCCTGGCCTCCCCCACCCGTGGGTGTTGGTGATGCATGCCGGGGGTGGGGACAGGATGGCAGGCCAAGCGGGAAGAAGAAAGGCAGAAGTGTCCTGGGGTTTCTCTGGGGGACAGCCACTCTCGTAAGACGGCAAGAGGCCCCAGGTTCCAGCCAGGGAAGGGGTTTTCAGGGAAGTTTTGGAGACAGAAGAGAAGATAGGGGCTTTTGAGAAGCGTCAACCCAAGAACTGGATAATTCTGAAACTCCTTGACCGGGGCATACCTCAGTGTGAGTCATGACTTGCAGTTTCAACAAAGTCATAGTGTGTCCTACTAGTGAGGCCCAGGAGAGGCTGCCTGTGACCCCAGAAACTCCAGACAACCATGCCTAATCCACCTAACCCACGAGTTTTCTCTTCCTCAGGGCTGACATAGCAGCATCCATAGCCATGGGAAGCCCCCAGCCTCATGGTCCCTGATGGCAACTTGAGCTCCAGCTTTCACATCTGTGTTCCAGGAATGAGGAAGGAGCAGTGGAGAGCAGAATGTGGCCCCACCCCTGTGTGGAGACTTCTCAGAATTCCCACCCAGTTCATTGGCTCCATCTTCCCTCTTTCCATGTGACCATGCCTGGCAGCAGGGGAGGCTGGGAAAGGTAGTCTTTGATGTCACTGCACCAGCTGATGCTGGGGGTTCCTCTAAGCAAGAGGGGGTGCAGTGTCGGGGTCACGTGCTGCAATGGCACATGCTATCACCAGCTTCCCTTCCACCCAGTGAGGTCAGGTCCCTGGCAGCTGAGTGAGGGGCACACTGGCCAAGCCCAGGGACTCAGTTACTCCAAATGAGAAAAGGGTCAGGGGATGTTGAACTGGGAAGAAGGAGGGGGAGCCCGAGGCCAGAGAAGCTGGGTGTACGGGAGAAATAGTTTTTCTGCTAGACTCTAACTCATAATGCCTCTGGCACTTCACTTCAGGCTGAGGATAAGGGCTCGGTTGCCCATGACTGCCCTGACTTCAGATGCCAGGCACGAGGGGCGTGTACCTTGGCTATGACAAACGCGAGGCCCGGTGACCCTCTCCTGGCCTCCATCATTTGCTGGAACAGCTCACACAGACTGGAACAACTGTTTGCTTCCTCTCACTGGCTTCTCATGCTCTCCCTCAGCAGAATATTTTATATTATACATTTTTAAAATTTTTATATTTGGAGACACGGCCTGGCGCTGTCACCCAGACTGGAGTGCAGTGGTACAGCCTTGGCTTACTGCAGCCTCTCTGCCTTCTGGGCTCATGCAAGCCTCTCACCCCAGCCTCCCGAGTAGCTAGGACTACTTGGCATGAGCCATCACACTCAGCTAATTTTTGTATTTTTTTGTAGAGACAATTTGGCTATGTTGCCCAGGTTGGTCTTGAACCCCTGAACTCAAGCAATCTTTCCGCCTTGGCCTCCCAAAGTGCTGAGATTACAGGTATGAGCCACTGTGCCTGGCCGTTTCTGGCTTATTACTCAAGGAGATAACTCAGCCAGCAGAGATGCACAGGGCAAGGTACGGAGACAGTGTGTGGCGCTCCCACGCCCTCTCCAGGCGCCACCCGCCAGCCCAGACACTCTCGGAACCCCATTGTTCTTTTTTTTTTTTTTTTTTTTTGAGATGGAGTCTCACTCTGACGCCAGGGTGGAGTACAGCAGCGCAATCTCAGCTCACTGCAACCTCTGTCTCCAGGGTTCAAGTGATTCTCCTGCCTCAGCCTCCTGAGTAGCTGGGACTACAGGTACGCACCACTACTCCCAGATAATTTTGGTATTTTTAGTACAGACGGGGTTTCACCATGCTGGCGAGGATGATCTCGATCTCTTGACGTCATGATCCTCCCACCCTGGCCTCCCAAAGTGCTGAGATTATGGGTGTCAGCCACCACGCCCACTGTTCCCGGCTTTTCATGGAGGCTTCATCACACAGGCTTGGTCTCCCGCCCCTCCCTTCCCCAGGGCATGGGGGTGAGGCTGAGAATGTTAAGCTTCTCACTGTGGGCTGGTCTTGCTGGTGACCAGCCCCCGTCCTGAAGCTACCAGGAGCCCAGCAAGAGCTGCCTCATTGGAACAAAAGACTCTCCCATTACCTCAGCAAGCCTGACACACTAGGAGACATGTGTCAGGAACGGGGTCAGAGACCAAATATATATGTCATGTGACCAAATATATGATGTCATACTAGGAGAAGAAAAAGGAGAGGCAGATGGAGGAGGAGGAGGAGCCCCCAGTGGGAGGTGGGATTCAGTTCATTGTGAAGGCATTTCCTCCCCATGGGAACCCTGGGAAAACCCACCACATCAAGCCTTGCACCCAGGATTGGTGTGAACGCCAAACCATCTTCCACATGGCTCGGCACTCCCTGTCTCCGCCCACATCACATGCTTTCCCAAGGAGTCTTGCCGAGGGAAATGAAGATGGCAAGGAACTTTATTGCTCAGCTCAGAAACTTCCCATAATGCAGCGGACACTTCCGGAGAGGGCATCACACAGTTCCTGGTGACGTCTGTGTCGTCACGCACTGGTCACACGGGTGTGTTTAGGTAGGAACCGTCTGTGGACTGTGCCCTGAGGATTGGTGGTCACGTCTGTCTGTTGTACTTCAGTAGAGGTCTGAGAGAAGTCACGAGGATTAACAGCAGGTGCTAGAGGCTGCTGGGGGACCCTGTCAACATGCCAATGTAGGCAGGATGCCAGCTCCCCAACCAACCCAACTCCGGGAAGCCTGGCGGAGCCGTGACTCCAGGAAGCATCCTGGACCCTTGAAGCCCCCTCATCAGAGCACCCGCTTCCTGTTGGAAGTGCCCCCACAGGCAGGCCCACGGGGAGCTGGGTGGTCTTCCCCTGTGTTCCCCTCACGCCCCCCACTCGCTGGCTCCACTGCCCCAAGTGGACAGTTGCCAGATGAAGGAGTGAGCCCAATTCCCAGCTCCTGCCCCCTGCCCGTGGGATCTGGGCAAGTTGCTGGATGCTTTGAGCCTCAGTTTCCCCCTCACAATCTGCCTTTTCGTGGGGTCCTTGGGAGCTCCCTATTGTTGGTTACCCCAGTGAAGCGAATGGAGGCTCAGCCCAAGGGTGTTTCCAGAAAGGTCATCTGCTGGAGGGGGGCCGGGAGCATCCCTGGAGACAGGAGCTTTGGAATAGCTGCTGGGGTGGGTGCGGAGGTGGGAGTGGGACCGCTGGGGGCAGAAAAAGGGGCTTCCGAGAGGCAGGAGGCTGTGGACAAGCCAAACCGCTGGCCATAAACCATGCACCCTGTCCAAGTGCAGAACTGCTCCAGGGCTTGCCCGAGTCAAGAGGAAGCTGCAGGGTACCCTACGAGGCTCGGTGGTTACAGCCAGGCGGAGCAAGCCAAGCCAGGCCCAGCAGCCAAGGCCCTGAGCTGGCAGCCTGGGGCCGTCGTGGGCGAGAGCCAGCCCCCAGCCCCTGTCTACCTCTGGCTTCTCAGCTCCCTGCTGCCCCTCAGGATGGGAGACCTGGGAAGGCTCCCAGTGCAGCCTTGATTTCTGGAACAGTCCCAGGACAGGACTCTGGCCCATCAGGTTCGGGGGCCCACACCGGGCCGAGTGGCTCCTTGTGTGGGGGGAACCCCCACAAGAGCCGAGGCAAGGGTCTGAAGCCTCAGTATGTTCTCATATAAACATAGAATTAGAAACGAATTATGGTTATATGGTTATTTATATATATGCATGTTCATATATAATCACATAGCTATTCATATGTAATCATAACTATACACATCTATATAAGCATATAATCTTTAATCTTACTAATAAGTCTCAGGTTAAGAAGCATGGGACTGAAGTGGAAAAGAGGCATTGGAAAAGAGATGACCCTAAGGCAAGATGCTCTAAGCCCTCTGTCACTCCGCATATGGGCTGCTGGAGGACGCTCAGCCGTGCGACAGTGTCAGCACTGGGAAAGCGCCCGCTGTTCAGCCAGCTAGGGAAGGAGACGTCCCAGACGGCCGAGACGGCTCCTTCCTCGAGGGATGAGGAGAAAACTCTGCTCTTCGAAGCTTTTGTGGGAGACCTGGGGGCCCGCAGACATCGGGGGCTTAATTGTCCGTGTGTCTCGCCGTGCTTCAGGGGTCACGCTCCATAGCTACTTTCAAGTTCCGCTCCTGCACCTGGTTCCTCTTTTTCTTAGAAGATGAGAATTAGTAATAGTAACATAAATCTGAGTGACCTTGCTATTTCTTGACAAGCATGAAAAAAGTGCTGACCCTTGGGTTTTCTCCTCACCTCGGCTTCTTCGGGCCTTGGGCCCCTGTCTCCAGGACTTGTGATTCTCCTGACCCTCTCACTGACCCCCACGACCTCATCCCACCTGCCCTTCCCGGCTTTGTGCTCATTATTAAGTCAGAGCGCTTCGGCTGGCAGTGGAGCCTGGGCCCGAACTCTCTTCTCTCTACCTCTGTGTCTGCGTCTTTTATTCCTATGGTTTGTCTCCGCACCAACAGGGAGGGGCTCACAGAACCCTGCAGGGCTGGACCCCACAGCTCCTCTTCTGGGCTGCCAAGGCCTGGCCAGGTGAATCTGGGTCCTCGTGTCCAGCCGGGCCCCAGAGCCTGCCCCTCCACCGGCATCCCCACCTCCCCATAACCTCCCCGTCCTCTTCCTGTTTTCTCCCGTGGTGACACGGCCCCCCAGGATGTGCTTGTCATTCTCTTGCCCGCTCTGCTTGGCGCTGGCTTCAGCCGAGGTCTGGGCCGGCTTGGTGCCCCCAAGAGCTTCCAGGTGCAGGGGCTTTTCCCCTGTGGTCTTGAGCTCTGGGCTGGCAGGGGGTGCTCCAAGAGCCCATCTGTTACCTGGAGGGTCCAGGGGAGATTGAAGCAGGCCCCGGGGGGCTTCCTGGAGCTGGGCTTTGGCTGTCCTGGCTCTGGGACTGTCATTCCCAGCTCTCCTCTCTACTCTAGGAACTAGTGGGGAGGAAGACCCTGCAGCTGTGGGATACCAAGGTTGGGGGGTCCACCCTCAGTGTGGGGGTGACAGTTTGGTATCATGTGGCCCCCTTGAACCCCAGAGCTGGTCCCTGAAAATTCTCCTCAATCACAGAGTATACCCCTCCACTTGCAGCTGAGGGCCCCAACCCCAAAGCTCACCCTCCTCCGAGACCCTTCCCTGGGCCCCAAGGAAAGGTTGGGGATGGGGCTGGTGGGGGCTGTGTCCTTCTCATTGCCTTTCACAGCGTGGGGGGCTGGCCCTGTTCAGAGTGCACTTCCCCAGGGACCCAACTGGAGCGTGGCTGCCCTCTGCCCCCTGCGGAGCTGGTGCTCCTGCCCCCAGCCATCCCTGGCCTCCATCCTTTTTCCTCCCTGGCAGGGGAGCAGCAGCAGGCAGACCCCAGTTGAACAGTCTCTGTGACACTCGCTGAGGGCCGGGAGCCAGTTGAGGCCAACAGGCGCCACGTCCAGAGCCAGCTTCCAGGACTCAGGAAGGAGTGGGGTGCAGCCGGCTGCTGTGGCTAGGTGGGGCCAGGGAGGCTGCTGACTGTCCCACCACACCCCGGAGGCATCTGCCCAGACATAGCTCTTCTGCTGGGTGCCAGGCCCCAGCGGGGGGCCCACAGTGTCCCCACAGGTGGGGGACATACCCTCCTCCCGGCCCTGGGCCTCCACAGCGCCGCTGCCCAGAGCTCCCCCGAGACTCCCTTCCACTCCCACAGCCCCTGCCAAGCTCTTGGGGCCTATTCTCAGTCAATTTTAGGAACTGCTTGTTTTGCCCTAATGGTGCCTTGAGACAGGAAGGGCCCAAGACAAGGGCACCCCCAGACCTCAGGGTGGAGGCAGGAGCAGGGGCGGGGCGGTGGGGCAGGCTGCTCCCCACAGGTCCTCCTGGGACTCAACTGCTGTCCCGCCGCCATCCAGGCCAGCACAAGCTCAGCACAGAAACCCTCTCGGGGGCGCACAGCCCAGTGGCTCCCCACAGGCGCGTCCCCTGCCTGTGCCAGTGAGGGGGTCCAGTGTCCCCTGTTCCACTGAGGGGACAGTTAGGTCTCTGGAGACATCTTTGGACCTCACAGCAGGGACAGGTCCCACCAGCTTCTAGTGGCTGGAGACCAAATGTCCTGCAACACGCAGGGCGGCCCTCCGGCCACCACAGAGAAGTTTCCAGCCCCAGATGTCTGGACACGAAGCCCTGGTAGCCTTCAGGCAGCCAGGGGAGGGCGAGGGGCGGTCGTGTTTCAGAATCATTGCTCCTGGCACCCCCACAGGAGAGCTGGCACCTGGGAGGGTGGCTGGGAGGCTGCCAGCGCCAGGAGCCCATGCGATAGAGGGGCTCCCCTTGCGTCCCTGCCAGTGTTCTCCAGCTCGGGGGAGGCCCCGAAAGGTGCAGTGCCCAAGCTGGCAGCTGAGCCAGGACAGTGACCCAGATAGCCCTGGGGAGACAGCAGCCCCACGTGGAAAGCACCCTGGCTGACATCACACTCAGCACCCACATCGGAAACATTTCGGTTCCCTCTGCAGGTTGTTGGGGTTCCAGCCAAGCTCAGCTGCCAGGGGTCTGGTTAACAACCCAGGGTCAGGGACCTCAGGCTCCTGGGCTGGGGGGCCCCTCACCTGTCACTAATGGAGGAGGACCAGTGGAGTGGGGCTGACCCCACAGAACTGGGGGTTTCTGGCAGACAGACCTGCAGGCCTGCCGCATGCCCCCACCCCCGGCAGCTCCTGAGGTCGGGGAGCTCTCTGTCTCCAAGGACCTCAGTCCTGGGAGGGGGCTCCTCCCATCAGCAGGCCCTGGAGAAAGGCCACTGTCACTACCCTGGGTGTGGGGGCCAGGACGAAATCCTGGAGCAGGACGGGAAGCTTTGCAGAGGGCCTGGGCTTGAGTGGAGCCCACTGAGGCAGGCCAGGGCAGCCCAGGCGAGGGGACAGCCAGTGCCAAGGCAGGGAGGGGGAGGGGGGACGCAGAGTGGGCAGGGCCAGGGGCCAGGGGAGGCTGGGCTAGGAGATGGAGAGCAAGGGAGCAGGAGGGCTCGGAGCTGTCCGTGGGAGAGGAGGACTGGGGGAGCTGACATCCCCAAGCACAGCCACCCTCAGGAAAGGCGAGGCCTGGAGGACATCCAGCCTGCGGCCACTGCACGGGCATCAACGGGGCTCAGAGGAGACTGGGGCCAAGGGTCCAGAGGATCCCAGGGCCCAAGGCCTAAGAGGCCACATGAGGCTGGCAGGGCAGAGTTGCCCACCCACAGGGAGGAGGATGAGGGGCAGGCCAGAGGGAGAGTGGGAGGCATTCACCAGGAACTCGGGGCCGGAGGGCCGAGGAACAGGGTGTGCATGTGAGCACAGCATGCCAGTGTGTGCATACGTGTGTGTGTGAGGGTGCACACGTGTGTGGGTGTGAAAGGATTTCTGCTGCCTGCTCTGACCAGTCCACCGCAGGGCAGTGGAGGACACTCCCCTTGCCCTACAGAAAATGCAAGGGGTGGGGGGCTGCCTCCACTTCCTGCCCCACCACCCGCAGACTCCACAGCCCTGGCCTGTGATCCCTGCTCAGGGGCGTGGCTTCCTTCCGGGGTGGAGGAACCCAGCAGCCACCTGGACAGGGCCTTGCCCCGAAGCCGAATCTTCTAGCTCCCTCACCCCAAAAACGCACCTTCCAGCTCGGCTCCTGCTGGCACCCGCCTGCTGCCTCACCCACCTGAGAGATCCCATCTGAGCACACACATGCGCACTCACACACAGACACAGGTGCACACACAGGCATGCACTTGTGTATGTGTGTACAGACACACACACACACACAGGGACACCCACAAACCCCCACACATGGCTCCAGGCAAGCCTGGACCCCGGGGCCACCTTCCTGCCGTGAGACTGCTAGCAGGCTGCCTCGAGTCTCTGAGCTGGGCTACCTTGGGGCAAGACGGGGGTGTAGACCAGATCCATGGGGGCAATGCCCTGTGCAAACTGCTTAGAGGTGCTGGGGACGTCTTCCCAGCTGCAGCCTTGGGCTCCAGCTCTGGCCTGGGCACTGGGCTTGCCCGGCTGCAGCCAGCCAGCCCGTCAATCCTCCACCTTCAAGGCGGCAGTTCCATCGTCAGCAGAGTGCCCTTCCTTTGGCTTTGAGGTGGACAGGCTCTGAGGTTGCTGTCCGCTGGCCTGTGACTTCACTTGAAAAACGGGTCTTTCCTGCCCCAAGTGTCTGCATCAGAAGACTATCTTTTCTTTTCTTAGAATTGCTTTTTTTTGCATTAAAAAAATCATGATATACATATCAAGAAACTCCTTTCCGGTGTTCAGTTCAGGTTTTGACAAATGCAGTTATGTTATCCACTCCCTAGTCACGATTCAGAACAATCCCATCAATCACCCCAAAATTCCCTTCTGCTGCCCTTATGTGGTAGGTCCTGTCCCCACTCCCAACCCTCCTCCCACCAATCTATTTTCCTTCTCTCTAGCTTCGCTTTTTCTGGAATGTTCTATTAATGTAATTAATCAATTGACCAACATGCAATTTAATCAATGCATTTAATTAATGCAACTAATAACAGTTAATATGTACAGTAATGCTTATTAGTACAAACAGTAACCTTTTTAATCTGGTTTCTTTCACAAAGAAAAATGCACTGGAGACTCCTCCATGATATTTGAATTGATGGCTTTTTCCTTTTTATTGCCGAATAGTGTTCCATTCCATGCACGGACTGCAGGTTTTATCTGTTCGCAGACTGAAGAACATTCGGTTTGTTTCCAGTTTTTAGTGTGTATAAATAAAGCTGCTGTGAAGATTTAGGAGCGTGGGATTTCTGGGTGAGAAATGGCCACATTCTTTTCCACAATGGCTGCACCCTCTTGCATTCTCACCAGCAGTAAATGAGAATGTCCTGTGCTCCGCATCTGTGTCAGCATGTGACATCGTCATTTTACTCGTTTGATTATTCCGTAGCCATTTAGTGGCTGTGCAGTGGCGTGGCATGGGGGTTCTAATCTGCGCTTGCCTAATGAGATACCACGTTGAGCGCCTTTTCATGTCTTATTTGCCATCTGGACACCCTCTGCGGCACTCTGTTGGTTCAGATCTTCAGCCTCTTTCTTTTCTCCTTTCCTTTCCTCTTTCTCTCTTTTTTTTTTTTTGAGGTGGAGTCTCACTCTGTCCCCCAGACTGGAATGCAGTAGTGCAATCATAGCTCACGGTAACCTTCAAGCCCCGGGCTCAGCAACGCTCCTACCTCAGCCTCCCAAGAAGCTGGAACTATAGGCACACGTCACCATGACCAGCTAATTTTTCATTTTTATTTTTGTAGAGACAGGACCTCTCTATGTTGTCCAGTCTGGTCTCGAACCCCTGGCTTCAAGTGATCCTCCCACCTCAGCCTCTCAAAGTGCTGGGATTACAGGTGTGAGTCACTGCACCCAGCTTTAGCCCATTTTTAAACCAAGTTATTTGTTTTTTGATTGTTCAGTTCTGAATTCTTTATATAGTCTGAGTGCAAGTCCTCTATCTGATAAATGATCTGAAAATTTTCCACCAGTCTGTGGTAATCATTATCTTTTAAATCTGCAATTTGGCCTCTTATTTGTTCATATTATTTGTGTTTTTTCTTTCTTTGTTCCTTCTTCCCAGAACTGTTGATCCATTTTGTTGGTTAATTTTTTTCGAAGAGCCAATTTTTGGCCAGGCACAGTGGTTCGTGCCTATAATCCCAGCACTTTGGGAGGCTGAGGTGGGCAGATCACCTGAGGTCGGCAGTTCAAGACCAGCCCGACCAACATGGTGAAACCCAGTCTCTACTAAAAGTACAAAATTAGCCAGGCATGGTGGCAAATGCCTGTAGTCCCAGCTACTGGGGAGGCTGAGGCAGGAGAATTGCTTGAACCCTGGAGGCGGAGGTCACAGTGAGCCAAGATCGCACCACTGCAACAAGAGCAAAACTCTGTCTCAAAAAAAAAAAGAGGAACCAATTTTCGTCTTCACTGATCTTCTCTATTACATCTTTGTTTTCTATTTCATTGATTATTTCACTGATATCTGATCTTATTTTTATCTCCACATTTTCAGCTTTCCGGGCTTGCCCTGTTTCTGTTGTTTCTTTTTTTTACCTCCCAACTTCCTCTTTTTAAAATTTGTTTTTTAAAACTTAAGGTATAATTTACATAGTGTAATTCACTGGTGTGCACAGTTCTGACTTGACAAAGGCATCCAGTTGTGGAACCACCAGCACAACTGAGCTGTAAAACACCTCCATCTCCTGGCCGGGTGTGGTGGCTCACGCCTGTAGTCCCAGCACTTAGGGAGGCCAAGGCGGGTGGATCACCTGAAGTCAGTAGTTCAAGACCAGCCTGGCCAACATGGTGAAACACCATCTCTACTAAAAATACAAAAATTAATTGGGCATGGTAACACATACCTGCAGTCCCAGCCACTTGGGAGGCTGAGGCAAGAGAATCACTTGAACCCAGGAGGTGGAGGTTGCAGTGAGCTGAGATTGCACCACTGCACTCCAGCCTGGGTAACAGAGTGAGACTCTGTCTCAAAAAAAAAAAAAAAAAAAAAAAAAAAAAAAAAAAAAAAAAAAAAAAAAAAAAAAAAAAAAAAAAAAAAAAAATCCATCTCCTGTAAGATTCTCTCATGCCTCTTCATGGTCAACCCTGCCCCCTAACTTTCTGAATTGGAGACAGCTTACAAACCTTAAGTTTTCTTCTTTTCATAGTATCTGTAGCAATCTTCCTGGAAGCCCTGCTTCTGCAGCCCCCACAGGCTTGGGTGTGCAGTGTTTTCATAATCATCCAGTTCTGTTTTTTGGTTTTTTTTTTTTGAGATGAAGTCTTGTCGCCCAGGTTGGAGTGCAGTGGTGTGATCTTGGCTTATTGCAACCTCCGCCTCCTGGGTTCAAGTGATTCTCCTGTCTCAGCCTCCTGAGTAGCTGGGATTACAGGTGTGCACTGCCATGCCCAGCTAATTTTTTGTATTTTTAGCAGAGATGAGGTTTCACCATGTTGCCCAGGCTGGTCTCAAACTCCTGACCTCAAGTGATCCTCCCACCTCGGCTTCCTAAAATTCTGGGAATATAGGTGTAAGCCACCACAGCTGGTCCAGTTCTGGGTTTTTAAGATTTCTATTGTGATCTCTTCTTTAGCTTATGTTATTTAGCAGTGTATGCACGTGTGTGTGTTACAAGTCTTGTCTATAAATAAATTTCCCCAACATTGCAGATATTTTCAAACCCATAGCAACGTGAAAAGAGTCACACAGTGTAACCCCCTAACCACTTGAATTCTGCAGTTAATAATTTACTGCACTTGCTCCTTCATACATCTCTGCATCTACCCATCCATCCCTCTATCCACCAGTCCGTGGCAATAGTTATCTTTTAAATATTCATGCCTGTAATCCCAACACTTTGGGAGGCCAAGGTGGGCGGATCACAAAAACTCCTCTATCCACCCCTTCTCCCACCATCCATCCACCCAGACTTCCCACCATCTCATCCATCTATCCCTCTATCCACGCCTCCATTTCTCTGTCTACTCATCCATTCCTCTATCCAGTCCCCCCCCCACCCCTCCAGGCATCCATCCACCCACCCATCCATCCATCTCAATCCACCCTTCTATCCACCCATCCATTCCTCTGTCCACCCCTCCTCCACCCATATACTCCTCTATC
>NW_016107653.1:1802069-1814105 GCF_001604975.1 Cebus imitator
TCCATCCACCCACCCATCCATCCATCTCAATCCACCCTTCTATCCACCCATCCATTCCTCTGTCCACCCCTCCTCCACCCATATACTCCTCTATCCACCCCTCCACCCCCCATGTATCCACCCACCCCTCCAGGCTTCCATCCACCCACCCATCCATCCATCTCAATCCATCCTTCTATCCACCCATCCATTCCTCTGTCCACCCCTCCTCCACCCATGTACTCCTCTATCACCCCTCCACCCCCCATGCATCCACCCACCCCTCCAGGCTTCCATCCACCCACCCATCCATCCATCTCAATCCAACCTTCTATTCACCCACCCATCCACTCCTCTATCCACTCCTCTCCACCCACCCCTCCAGGCATCCATCCACTCGTCCATCCTTCCATCTCAATCAATCCTTTTATCCACCCATCCATTCCTCTGCCCACCCCTCCTCCACCCATCCATCCCTCTATCCACCCATACACTCCTCTATCCACCCCTCCAGCCCCCATGCATCCATCCACCCCTCCAGGCATCCATCCATCCACCCATCCATCCATCTCTATCCTTTGATCCCTCTAACCACCACCCATCCTTCCCCCATCTCATCCATCTATCCCTCTGTCCACCCCTTCATCTCTCTATCCACCCATCCACTCTTCCACCCACCCCTCCAGGCATCCATCCACCCGCCCATCCATCTCTATCTATCCTTCTATCCACCCATCCATTCTAACCACCCCTCCTCCACCCATCCATCCTCCATCCATCTATCCCTCTATCCACCTATCCACTCTATCCATCCCTCCACCCACCCATCTCTATTGATTCATTCCCGTATCCACCCACCCACTCCTCTATCCATCCATCCATCCTTCCATCCATGCTTCCATCCATCCATCCATTCTTCCATCCATCCATCCTTCTATCCATCCATCCATCCATCCATCCTTCCATCCATCCATCCTTCTATCCATCCATCCATCCATCCTTCCATCCATCCATCCATCCTTCTATCCATCCATCCATCCATCCTTCCATCCATCCATCCATCCTTCTATCCATCCATCCATCCATCCATTCCTCTGTGCACATCTATCCATCCATCCATCCTTCTATCCATCCATCCATCCATCCATTCCTCTGTGCACATCTCCATCCATCCATTTATCTACCCGCCATACCTCTATCCACTCTTCCTCTCCTCTGTCCACTCCATCCATCCTTCCTTCCATCCATACACCCACACATCCCTCTATCCACCCCTCCATCCGTCCATCTCTATCCAACCATTCTCTATCCATTTGTCCATCTTTCCATGCATCCGTCCTTCTGTCCATACACTCACCTCTCTAACCATCCACCTCTTCCCCCTTCCTTTTCCCTACAAGCCCCATGTCCTGGGGGGCTGACTCCAAGTGGGGGTGCTGCTTGCAGGCTCATGCCTTAGTGAACTGGAGACCAGCAGAGAAAGGCCTGATAGCCAGACCTCAGGGCTGCCACGGATGGCTGGTGCAGCCTCCACCACAGGCTGAGGACAGGAATGTCATACTCTCCAAGGGCATAGGGCTCCTCCCAGGAGCCAGGCAGGGGCCAGGCCTTTCTTTGGACTGTGCAGAGGGTGCACCCCCAGGCCTGGTGAGTGACCCTTTTCCACACAGGTTCAGAGAGGGCTCTCAGAGGAAGGTGTCAAAGCCCAGCCTTGCAGGATGATGGAGGGAGAGCTTGGGGAGGCTGCACCCTGGGCAGCTGGAACCAGGGGGCAGTGAGGGCAGGCCTTGGACATCCTTTTGTCAAAGTGGACATGTTGGGTTTGGATACATCTAAGTTACTCTGTAATAAAAGTCGTTTAGGCTGTCCAGAGGTCTGTGACAGTTTTTTTTCTGTCATCAAGTGATGTTGTGTCTCAGGACATCCCACCTGCCTGGTGACATGATGCCCAGTGGCCAGCCCAGCCCGAGTGGGGACCCTCTGTCCACTAATCATTTTCTAAGCCGCAAGAGCCTGGGGGCAGCCATACATTGTGGTCTCTAGGGGTCCTGGTGTTCTGGTCTGAGGCCCAAGGTCTGTGCTATCACACCACCCCTCCACTGGCAAGCAGGGCCCAGGGAGAGGGTCAGGAGGTAGCTGGGTGCTCCTCTGGGACACAGGCCTGCCCTCTGCCTTCACTTCCCACAGCTGACCAAGCCCACCATGCTCTGGGCCTCACCCTTCCACACCCTGGATCCCAAAGAGCCCTCATGAACACCGACAGGAGAGAAGGAGGGGCCAGCATCGAGGCAGGCACTCTAAAAGCCCTGCCCCATGGCCCTTCCCTCCAGCTACCTCGGACAGCCTGAAAGCAGCGAGGGAAGTCCCAGACCCTGGGGGTGACCTTGTGTTCTTCCTGTGCAATGGTGGACCTCCAGGCACTGCCACAGCTCGGGAGGGGGGTCCCGCCAGCCCTGCTCCTCCCTCCATGGAGCTGGCCCTGGGAGGGCAGGCAGGTGGCAGTGCCCCCTGCACTGGAGGCAGCAGCCCCTCAGACTCTGTGCTTGCAGCCCAGCCTTGGATGGGAAACAACACACCTTGCATGGGGCAGGGGCCCACTCAGTTCCCCAGACAGTGACTAATGACCCAAGCTCAGCCACTCATTGGAAACTTTCTTGATTCAGAGAAACACGCGTCACCCTCAGCCGGAAAATCTCTTACAATGATTGAAGTACCCCCAACCACAACCACACAACAGGGAGTGCAGTGGCGGAGTCCTGGGCTTCTAGGGGCTGGTCATGGCTCCCTGACTCAGTTTCCCTTGTGGGGAGAAAGTACCAGAGACCTGTGACCTCCCCGCTCTCCCTAGGCCTGGCTCCCATCGGGTTTATGCAGTGAGGTACAGACCCTCAGTAACCGTGTCCTGGGCCTTGCTCCCCTTAATCCCTCCCATGTCACCTCCCGTTTCCTGTTACTGCCAAGCTCCAGGACCTGAGGCAGGAGGACAACCCATCCAGCCTGCCAGGCCATGCTGGCAGGAACTACTGGTGGGGGAGTCTGGTCATGCTCAGTGGCACCCCCAAGAGCTAAAAGGGACTCTGGGGGGTGGCCAGGCCCTGATGGGGGAGGTACACTCCCACTGCCCAGCCCCAAACCCCATAGCCAGGCCCTGACCCGCAGGGCCCCAGGCTCACCAGCGCCTCCTCTTCTAACCAGGCTGATGGTCAGTTTCTTCCCCTCCAGAGAGACCCAGCTTCCCACAGCCTGTTTCTCTGGGGGACAAGGGGAGGACCTGCAGCCTGAGGATTCTCGCCAAGATTCCTGCCTCCCATTTTTTTTTTTTTTTTTTTTTGAGACAGAGTCTCCATCTGTCTTCCAGGCTGGAGTACAATGGCCTGATCTCCACTCACTGCATCCTCTGCCTCCCCGGTTCAAGAGTGACTCTCCTGCCTCAGTCTCCCCAGTAGATGGGACTACAGGGACCCGCCATCATGCCTAGCTAATTGTTGTATTTTTTTGGGGACGGGGTTTCACTATGTTGACCAGGCCGGTCTTGAACTCCTGACCTCAGGTGATCTGCCCGCTTTGGCCTCCCAAAGTGCTGGGATTACAGGTGTGAGCCACTGCGCCCGGCCCAACTCCCATTTTCTTGGAAGAAACTGAGGCATGAGGAGCCTGAGAAAGTTACTTGAGGTCACGACAGCACATCAGAGGCAGGGTGCAGGGTGAGGGTGAGCAGAAGTCAAGGGACCAGAAACTTCTTCCACCTGCTATCTCCGAGAGAGCAGTCTCCCTGTCCCCCTCTTGCCACAGTCTCCCCGGGATAAGGCGAGGGTGTCAGGGGCCTGGGTCCCCACTTGTGACCCCACCAGGTTGCTCCTGGGGAAGGCTGTGCAGCCCAGGAGACTGGCAGATCTCAGCCCGTCCCGGAGCTGCCCCGCCGCCTGGTGGCTGCTCAGCGCCCGCCCGCCCACCTGGCCCACGCTCCAGGGCCTCCGACCTCCAGCTCCCCGCCTGCGCCCGGGAACGCGCTGAGGGTAGCAGAAGTCAAGACGGCAGTCAGGAGGTGCTGTTCCCCGCAACCTCGGCTCCAGCGCTCGGGGCCGCTTCTCTCCCGGGTGCAGTCGGCTCTGCGCCGGGACCCTCAGCACGCCGTCCTCTGACGAGGCTCCCTCGGCCACAGTCCCCTCCCCTCCATCAGACGCGCTGCGGGTCCGGAGCCTCGGTTTCCCGAGCAGGGAAATGGGCGTGCTGTGCCCACGGGGGCAGGAAGGAGCAGGAGGCCCGCCCTCGGGGCCTGGAGGATTCGCGTGGCCTCCGCGGTCCAAGAGAACCCCTCTCCCCTCGCGGTCCCCGGGATTCAATTCCCCAGTCCCCCAGCCCCGGTCTAGAACTGGAGCCTCGCAGCTCCCCGCCCATCGGTCCAGAGTTCCCTGTCCCCTCCCCCCAGACCCGGAACCACCCGGTCCGCTCCGCGCCTCTCCGACCCTCGCCGGAGCATTCCTGCCCGCCCCGTCCCAACCTCCGCCCCCTGCCGGAGGCTCCCCGGCCCTTCCCGCCCAGCGGGGCAGGCTCGCGGCGGCGGCACCCACACCCACCCTCACGCCGCCGCGGGCTGCAGCGCGCCTGGGCCTGTCTGGGCCGCTGGCGGAGCGGCGGCGAGGCGGGCCTGGGGCGGGCCTGGGGCGGGCGGGGAGGCTGCGTCTGCGCGGCCCGCGGGGCCTGCGCCGAGGCTGGAGCGAGCCCAGGCAGGCCGGGGCGCTGGCGCGGGGCGAGCCGGCGGGGGCGGGAGAGCTGGCCCCGCGCTGGGGTTCCTGGGTCTCTGCACGCACGCGCGCTTCCCAGGCGCATCGCCCTCGGCCTCACCTCTGCCTCTTATTTGCAAAATCACCCCGAGGTGGGTGATGCTACTGTTCCCACTTTTCAGGTGCGAAAGTCCAGACACAACTGAAATTAGCATCCAGGCTCCACATGCCACCCGTCCTCACGCAGAGATTTGCACAGAAACAAGCGCCATTCCTGACCTTGGGGACGTCGCCGAGTCCGTCGGCAGGCAGGGCAGGGAGGTGCTGAGAATTATTCGAGTGCACGTGTCAGCACCCGGTGCCCCAGGGCTCCCCTCCCCATGGAGCCCTCCCTCAGCCCCCTCCCCGGAGAAATGGCTGGCTCTCTGGAAGGAGATCGAGAGGGGACCGGCTCCCGCCAGGGCCTCTCTTCTGGGAATGGGGAGGTGGGCGGAGGAGAGGGGTTCCTGGGCCACCAACCCCGTCCCAGGCCCTGGGAGCCGCCCCCCGCCCCTCGGGAATCTAGCTGTCTTCGCCAAACCACCCGCTGGCCGTGGCGGAGGGCTGGGGGCGGGGGCGAAGCCGAGCGCGCTGACACACGCGCCTGGAATTCCCAGGAGAGCCGGCCGAGGCCCTTGACCCCCTCCGCTCTGGGCCAGCCTCAACCAGCGGGGCCGAGGGGAGGACAGGCTCCCCCCAGGGAGGTGGGGCGCACACTCACCTCGTTCCTCCCGCTGGAGCCGGCCCTGTCCCTGTGCCTGCATCGCAACAGAAGTACCCTCTGTGCTCGGGACCCAGGCAGATGTGACCTCCCCTCACCCCACAACCACCAGAGACAGCCCAGGGCAGACCCTGCCCAGCTCCTTCCCCAGGGCCTTGAGCACATTACCAAATGCTCTGTGCTTCAATTCAGTTTCCCCATCTCGGCAAAGGGCACTAACGGCCATCTCAGAATGGTTCCTTGAGAGTCAAAGAGTCTGGAACAGTGTCTTGTAAATGTTGTTACAATTGCCTGGAAGGTAAACTGAGAGCCAGAGACTCTGACACCATAGAGCCACCCGCTCCCCACTCCGTTCCCCCGCCCCCACTGCTCCTCACACAGTGTCCCCCAGCATCATGCCCTGGGTTTCGGAGGTGCAGAGGGTGCCCAGCTAGGAGCTTGGGGAGGCTCACACATTCACACTGGTGTGAGGGGCGTGCATGTCACGTCCAGCAGTGTGCTGTGTGCCCCTCCACGTGCGAAGGTATGTGCCTGTGCATGAGTGCTGGTGTGAACACGTGTGTGCCCTGTGCTCATGCAGGGTGCAGTGTGTGTGTGTGCTGGCATTGGGGTGTGCTGGGCATACTGTGGCCAATCCACTCCTCGGGTGTGGTGTTGTGTAAACAGTGGAGGTCTCAGATGCCAGCCCTGGGGGGACACTGGGCCCCCTCCCTCAGGTTTGGCTGGCCCAGCTTGTCCCCTCTCTGATCAGCCCTTGCCAAGGAGTGCTTTGCCATCTGGGGGCTAGAGGGAGTGTGGCAGGCTCAGCGCCCTGCAAGGGCAGGCCTGTGCCCTGACAGCAGATGGTCCCCGGCTCACCCTTCAGGCCAAGAAGTCCCCCAGCTCAGGTGACAGCAGAGCCCGAGAAGGGGGGCTAGCCACATCAGCCATCCCCAGGGATCCCCCAACCCCTGATGGCGCTGGGCACTCAGGATGGGGCACTCTGCAGGAGCCCTAAGAACTGATAGTCCAGGGAGGTGGGGTCCTGTGTGCAGACACACTGCAGGGCCAGGGGACACTTGCTGCAGAACCAAGAATCCCAGGGTGCATGGAGCTCCCTGCCCAGGTTGCTGGTGAGTAGGCCCGGCTGCCCCTCCCTGATCAGGCTTAAGCCTGCTTCTCAGAACCCCCACACACAACCCACTGCCCTCACAGCAGGGTAGCAGACGGAGCGGGGGGCCACAAACTGATGAACTGAGACCTGTCTTTTCACTCTGTGCCCAGAGACCAGGCAGATGGCTTCCCACCCGGACCCAGAGCCCAAAGGGGTCCCATGGGCTGGCCCACCCCACCACATCTCCGTATGACCTCCACCCTGCATGGCTTCTGCAGGCTGGGGATGCCCCTCTCCTGATGTGGGGGGCTGGGGTGGGTGAGCCAGGGCCCCCACCCACCCCTAGCCTTGTCCCTTCTGCCCCAGGTTCCTCAGCACCTGCCTGTCACAGCCTGCGGACTGACAAGGAGCCCATCCTGTGGGAGGCCAGCTGGTGGCCAGGATGGAAGCTCCTCATTCATTCATTCACTTCTCCAGCAAACAATCCCTGTGGCTACCCCGTGCCAGACCTGGCCTGATGCCTGGATGTGTGCGACAGGAATGATCAGGGTCAAGTAGTGTGGGCCTCTGAGGGTCATGGAGAGGGCAGGGTGGCCTCTAGAAGCACCCAGGGTGCAGGTCTGAAGAGGGATGGGCTCAGCTGGCCATGGCTGTCACCAACACACGGACATCTTGGGACTGGCCTCCGCTTCCCCCAGCCTGGCTGCCCACAGTCCCCACCCCAGCAGTGGGCAGTGGGTGGTCACCTGCCCTAGGCCTGCTTCCCCTGCCGCCATCCTCCAGGGGACGGTGTCCCGGGGCTCTGATGGCCTTCAACTGCCACAGGATCCCTCCCAAGGTCCTGACGTGCAGCCTCCCCTGCAGCCTCCTGGTGGGACCAGTGTCCTCCCCAGGCCCTTCATGCATGGACCAGTCCCCAGGGACACTGCTCCAAGCCAGCAGCCTGTGGCCCTCCCAGCGCCTGCTCCCAGGCTTGTCCTCTCCCCGACCTTCCCCTTCTTCAGATCCTATCACCCAAGGGCAGAGACAGGCACCATCGCACCACCAGGGGGCGCCCTGCCTCAGGTGTGGGCTTAGGATGCAGCAGTGTTGCTTATCTGGGAGGCCAGGGGCTGGGGACAGAAGAGGCTAACCGACCCCTGGCCGGCACCTTCTGGGCTTCAGGACAACTCGATCAGGTGGTCCCTGTGAGTCCACTCCCCAGATATGGAAACAGGCCAGAGAGCGGGATGCCACCAGCCCTGGCTCTTGGAAGTGGGAGGTCTGGGTCTCCAAGATGTCACCAAGCCCACCAACATGCTGGGTGGCTTTGGGAAAGTCATCTGACCTCTCTGAGCCTCCATTTCCCCACCTGTAGAGTGGGGGTGGGAAGGCATCATTGCTGGAGCTGAGCAGGGGACTACAAAACAGAGCTTAGTAGCCCTGTCTCCAGCAGGCACCTGGCTGGTCTCCAGCCCCTGGGAGCAGGGAGCCACCCCACCCAGCACGGGCACCTAAAGGCTGCTGTCTCCACCAGCAGGTGACCCTGCACCCATCGGTGGGGTCCACAAGGCCAACTCAGCCCTGCTCCAGCCAGCTGGGGACAAACCCTTCTGGGGAGGGTTTGGGCTGTGGCCGGGATGGGGAAGCTGCCTTTCTGCTTTCTGCTGTGTGTGTGAGCACATCTGTGTGTGCCAGGGCCTGGGCCCGGTGTGACCCCTAGCAGGGATGCCCCAGTTGTCAGACTCTCCTTCTTGTGGCCCCTGCTGTCCCCAGATGGAGGCAGAGTCCCCCAGCTCAGAGTGCCCTGGGGGTCGGGCATGCCCACTGCTTTGAGCCACAGAGACCCAGGCCCCAACCTCCTCAGGACCCCAGGGCCTCCTGGGCCATCAGGGTGGAACCCCCCCTCCTGGCAAGGTGGAACCCTGTTTGGCAGCTGAGGCCCTGGTGCCTGAGGCCATCAAGCGAGGTCAGAAGGGGCAAAGGCCACGGCTCAGCTGGGAGGAGGGTGCTGCCCGCTCTGTTCAGGCAGTGGGCCAGGTGCCAGCAGCACCACGTTCCCACGCTCTGTGGTGCCAATCTTGGCACCCCAGCCCTGCCCCACCCTTGCCTTGCGGGGACCAGGGCACCCGGAATGTGGCTGTGGATTCCGTCCCCTGGGGCCACGGATTCCTGTCTCAGTGGGCGAGGGCGGAGGACGGCTTTCCACCCTTTGATCCTTGCCAGCTCAGTGAGCCAGGCCACGCCCAGGCCCCCGCCAGCCAGGCCACAGAGGAGACCAGGAGGCAGGCCCAGGCAAGACAGGACTGACTCCCCCAGCTCGGGAACCCTAGCTCCCAGGGCCTGGGCCTTCTCCCCAGGTGCCCCAGAAGCTCCTGCTTCACTTGCTATCTGGGTCCAGGGCCTGGTGCCCAGGCTAATCGGGCAGAGAAGACCAGCACTGGGCAGTGACCCATTCCCCACCTTCAGCATGAGATGGCCACAGCAGCCCCTTCCCTCACCTCCCCAGTCTGCCCCAGGGCACAGAGTCCCAGCTCCTCTCTGCCAGTCTCACCTCACCCGCTCGCCCTCCTGCCCTAGCACCCCCCATTCTGCAGCCACAACTGCCCCACTCGGAGACTCCTCCAAGGTTCCTGGTACTGGTCAGGACATCAGCCTGCTCGGCATCAGGACAGACCCCAGAATGTCCTGGGCTTCTGACCACAAAGGAGCCAGCACAGGCTGCATGCTGGCCCAAAGCTCAGAACTCAACCCTAACGCGCTTGCCTCCTGCTCCCCCAGCCACTGGAGCCACTGACAGCTGCACACCTCCGTGGGTCCCCAACCCGTATTCAAGCACCACTGAGCACCCCAACCAGTGGACAAGGGGATGAGGGCTCGCACAGGAAACAGGGGCACCCTCTGAGTCTGGGAGACGGGAGGGGAGTCTCAAAATCCCACGTGGGAGGGGCCCAGCGCCAGGTGTCCAGAGAAAGGAGAGGCCCACAGAGGGGTCTCGCCTGGGCTCCTGAGAGGCAGGAGGATGGCCCCCCTCTGCCAGCCATCCTGATCTGCTAAGTGGAAATTACAGTCATTAGCGGCCCCTCCCTGCTGTCCGGTAGGCTTGGGACTTGCCCCATCCCCTCTGCCACATGTGGCCCAGGGAGAAGGTGCTAAAGGTGGGCGCGCCCTGCAGGGTGAGGCAAAGCCACGGAGTCACCTGGCGTGCAGGGAGCCCTGGAGGGTGGGATCCCTGGGACCCAGCCCTGCGCTCCTACCCACTTGACCCGGCGGGCACCCTCCTTCCTGGTGGGTCCTTACTCCCAGCCTCGCCATGAGATTGCCAGGGCTTAGGGGGGGCTTTCCAATGGGGCGCCTTCTTATGCAGACATAGGAGAGGGGAGTGGCCAGGTTGGGTCCTCAAGGTGCCCAGACTGGGGGGCGTGTAGATGAGGAGGCACGTGCACACTGGGGCTGCCGCGCTCCCTGGAGGAGGGGGCCCGGGAGCTCCCTGGATCCAAGAGTGGATTCCGGAGCAGAGCCTCCGCGGGTGGAGAAAGCGAGTATGGCGGGGGCTACGGGGGTCCTAGTCCTGGCACGCGGCTGCGCACCCCCGCTCCCCTGCACCGCGGGCGGGGCTGGGGCCGGAAACGCGCGCGGCGGCGGCGGCGGATTCCTGCGCGGTGGGACAAGCCCGCGCCTGCGCGCCGCCCGGACAGGGCACGTCGCCCGCGCGGGGGGTGGCAGGCCTGGGAGGAGGGGACCCTGACCCCCCTCACCGCCTGCCGGGGCGGGCCGCGGGGCTGGACGGGGGCGGCGCGGGGCGGGGGGCGGCAGAAGGCGCCTTTGTGTGCCGCGTCCCCGAGCGTGTCGCGGCGGGCCCGGCACCGGCCGCGCTCCAGCGCCCGCCCCCGACCCCGCGCATACCTGGCGAGGCCGCGAGGGGGTTCAGCGGGCCGAGCCCCGCCTGGGCTGCGCCGCCGCAGGCGGGAGGGGCTGAGGACCCTCTCGGGAGGCCCCTCCGACGGCTGTAACCCCGGGGCCGTGCCCCCCTCCTGACCACCGTAGGCATGGACCCCCAGCACGCTGCGGGTGGGACCGGCAGGGACCCTGGAGGGTGGCTTGGCTGGCCTGTGGTTGGGAGTGAAGTCCCGGGGTTTGGTCCCCTGAGGGGTTGGTTGGACGTCCCAGAGCAGGTGGCGGCCACCGCGATGACCACAGCGAGTGGCCGATCGGGGTCCCTGCTGAGCCCGGGAGAGCTGTCGCGGAGGGTCCAGTCTAAGCTCCGGGAGCGAGGGGGGAGGGCAGAGCCGCAGAAGTGTGGGCGACCTGCGTGGTCCGAGAGGCCCCAAGTTTCCCGGCAGGGCGGGGACGGCTGGGGCGGGGCCAGAGCAGAAGCCACGTGGAGAGGGCCTGGGAGGGTGCGCTAGGAGCCTTGCCTCAGAGTCTGCCTCCAACCCTCTCTCCAACCCCCACCCCATTCATTCCTGTAACAAATCCCTCCCGGGAGCTGGCACAGCAGTGCGCAGGGACACACGAGATACTCACTCTCCGTGCCGTCCAGGAGCTTGGACTCAGCCGGGACTCTGCAGGGGTCAGCAGGAGCAGGGCCGAGGGCCCTGGTGGGAAAGTCTTCCCACTAGGGAAGCCTGGGCCCCTGGGATCAGGTGGAGGGCTGGCTGGGCTGCCAGTTGTTTCCTCTCAGCCTGGAGCAAGGCCACCACTTCCAGCGCCTGGCCTCCTCACTCCCGAAAGCTCAGCTCAACCTACACGTGCCGACCCTCTGTCCCCAGGGCCCAGGCTGGACACTGGTCAGAACAGTGCTCCCAGAGGGAGCCAGTAACAGAAGGAGCTAGGGTGAGAGCATGAGGGTGGGGAGGGGCAGAGAGGAGAGAGGGCAGGAGGTGCTCAGGGCAGGAGTGTCTGGAGTGGGTCTGGTCCAGAACAGGAAGGGCATTTCAGGCAGAGGGGACAAAGAAGCCAAGGTACACCAGGGAGAAACACCTGCTGTGTTCCCCCGCAGTGGAGGTGCAAACCTCAGGATGGAAGATGAGGCTGGAGGAAGAGTCCTGGGCTGGAGCATGGCCAGGAGGGCAGTGGGGAGCCATGGGGATGTTTGAGCAGGGGAGTGACTGGGCCAGGTTTGAGTTTTGGAAGGATCACATCTTAAGCCATTAAACAGATTTCTAGGATTTTCGGTTCCTTCATTTATTTACTTATTTACTTTGAGACAGACTCTCACTCTGTCACCCTGGCTGGAGTACAGTGGTGCGATCTCTGCTCACTGCAATCACTTGAGGCCAAGTGATTCTCATGCCTTATCCTCCCAAGTAGCTAGGATTACAGGTGTGCACCACCATGCCCAGCTAATTTTTTAATTTTTAGTAGAGACAGGGTTTTGCCATGTTGGCCAGGGTAGTCTTGAACTCCTGGCCTCGTGATCCACCCATCTTGCCATCCTGAAGTGCTGGGATTACAGGTGTGAGCCATTGTGCCCAGCGAATTTTGGATACTTCTTCTTT
>NW_016107653.1:1814270-1833372 GCF_001604975.1 Cebus imitator
ATTTTTAGTAGAGACAGGGTTTCTCCATGTTGGTCAGGCTGGTCTTGAACTGCCGACCTCAGGTGATCCACCCATCTCAGCCTCCCAAAGTGCTGGGATTACAGGCGTGAACCACCACGCCCAGCTTTGTTTGTTTGGGATGGAGTCATGTGCCGCCACACCCAGCTAATTTTATGTTTTTAGGTAGAGACGGGGTTTCAGCTTGTTATCCAGGCTGGTCTTGAACGTCTGACCTCATGTGATCCACCCGCCTTGGCTTCCCAAAGTGCTGGGATTACAGGCATGAGCCACCACACCCGGCCCTGGATTTCGGATTCTTCATAGGTAACATCAAGCACCCTCCAGAGTTTGGCCAGCTTCATGCTCCATCAGCGGGCTCACCATAGACCTTCCAATCTTGATTGTGTTGGCTGGTGTTTATTTTTTAATGGTGTTTAGTTTCGGAACCTGAATTTCTTTAAAAAGGATCGAGCATGTGCGTGCTCCCAGATGCCTGGTTGCCAGCTACACTTCCACGTGAGCATTATCCTCCGAGCTTGAGGGAAGATCCTACTAGTTGGTCTGCACACCATGCCAGCTCCACCTTGCACTCTGGGGGCCCGAGTACCTAGCTCTCACCAACAGCAAGAGGTGTGATGGACATCACCCGAGGCCAGACCCTAAGACCTCCATGTGCCCTCTCTGCCTCTCCTGTCTGCAGCTGCGGTCCACACCAAGGGGGGCCTACAAAGGATCTTGGGCCCCCAGACCTCCACCTGCTGCAGAGCTGCCGCCAGTCAAGCCTTTGTTTCCGGCTTTCCGTGCCCTAAATAAACTTCCGTCAGGTTTGAGCCGTCAGCATTCTATGGTGGGTGTCGCTGCTGAGAGGCTGCCCTCATGCATGCACGCTCCTCTCAGGTGAAGGTGATCTGCCATGACACACTTGTTAGAGAAGTTTCCCACTTGCCATGCTCAGCCCGCCTGCGTGCCGTCTCAGTTCTTTACGCAGTTAGCTCCTCCATCTGCTCCTGTGTGGTTTCTTCTTTTGGTTCCTTTATTATCTCTCTTTTGGTGCTGTTTCCCAGGGAATTAACCGCCAGAAGTTTGGTCAGTCCTCAACTCTCCTATTCACCCTTTTCTGTAGATTTAAACAGACATTGAACTCTTCACCTGGCAGTGGGGCAGAAGGAAGGGCAGGCTCGGCCCCTGGCCCTGATCTACAGCAACTGCGTGGCTTAGGCCAGCCCCTTCCACATTTTCTGGCCTCATCTGCACAGAAAGGCACCTTCCTCACAGCAGGACCTGCCTTGTACGCTGTCCTTGAGGAATGGGGGAGGCTGTAATTCTTCCTTCTCCTGGACGGCCCTCGCTTACCCCGAGTGCTGCTCCACTGCTCAGGCTGGGTGTTGCAGCTGAATTTCCACGTCTCACTGGGCCTGGCAGTGCTTCCTGACAGGCAGCCTGACATTCAGGGAGCGCTTCTTGGCCAAATTGACCTCACACCCTTGAGAAGCTCCAGAATGAGTCTGACAAGCCTCACTGGGGTAGATACATCCCTCCAAGGTGGGGGTCAGGCGACTCCGGCGGTGGCACAAGGGTAAAAATGTGTGCTCCCGGGGTGCATGGGTCGCACACAGGTGGCCCCCGATGGCCATTCCAGAGCCACATTGTGCCTCAGGCTCCTCACCCAATTTTTAGCTCCAGCAATGCCTGCTCAGAGATCGCCCCCCCGCCCCCCCTCCCCAGACAGAGGGTGGGACGAACTTCCATGGATTGGAAAGGACCTCCTGGAGGCTGCTGCTTGTGAGGAAGAAGGCCCTGTGCCTTCAAGGAGCCAGCCAGGTTCCTGTGCGGGACATACTCTGGGCAGATGAGGAGGGGAACCACACCCAGAGGCTGGGAGGCAGTGGCTCTGACAGAGGATCGGCGGCTCAGGGCCTGACGACGCTGCAGAGGATTCCCCTGCACCTCTGGGCCTCATCGCGCTGTTTCACAGGGCACTGCCCACCTCGGGCATGGTGAGCTGATGGTCAGAGCTATCCAGAGCTTGGCGATCCAGCTTGCTGGGTGTGGGCAAGGAGCTCGGGCTGCGGTTGCGGGGGTGTACTGCTGTGGGATTGGTGTGTCCCATGGGAGGCGAAGGGGCTGGATCCTCGTAAAGGAATCTGCGTGTGTGCACAGCTTCTCCACGCCGTGGGCAGGGACCCAGACACAGCCCGATCTGCTGCCAATGCCTAAGCCCCTTCCCTAGCCTCAGTCTCCCCATCCAGGGAGTACTGGGCATTCTTCCCTGGCCAAGTCATGGAGGAGGTTGGAGGCTAGAGGCTGAGTTCTGCTCCAGTTCCAGTTGCCACGGGTCCACGGGGGGCTTCAGCATGCATTCAGGGAAGCAGATGCCCTTCCGGGGAGGGAGCCGGTACTGGTGCCCACGGTGAAACTGCCAGCACAGCCTCTGCCTGTGCAGCTTCCCCTGGGCCACCTCCAGGCTTTGCCAGTCCTCCTTGGAGCCTGCACCAGCCATGCCCGCGAGGCACAGGCCAGCACCCACAGAGGCTGGCAGGTCTGTGAGCCCAGGATTAGGGCCCCACAGAGGCAGACCCAGGGGTCCCAGAGGTCACAGACTCTCAGCCCATGCAGCCTGGTCCTGGCCCACCAGGCCACCTGTGTGGGTGCAGCCACCATCCACATCCTGGTGGCCACGCCCAGGGCCCACCTGGCTCCCGTCCCATGGGCACCCCAGGGAGGTCTTCCTCTCTTCTCTGCCCACAACTCTTCACCCTCTCCCTGAGCCCTCTTCCCTCACCTGGGATCTGATCTTTCCTCCTGGACACCTCATGATGCCCACAGCATGATCTCCATCTCTGTGCTACAGACCCCATGCCTCTGTCCCCAGCCCCAACTCTTCTCCAAAGTGCGACGTGGGTCTCCAGTGGCCTCCGGACCTCCATCTCTCAGAGGCACCCCTCCCCTGGCAGTCCAGACCCTGGAGCCACCCTTTCCCTCCCTCCCTTATCAATTCCACCTCCTAAGCATCTGTCCACTCTGAGCACTGCTGGCCCCTCTTCCAGTGCTGACCTCACCTCTCCTGTCCCATTCCAGGGTTCCCACCTCACCTTGACTCCATCCTGGCTGCCAAGAGAGCATCTCAAACACACATCTGACATGCCCCTCCTTTGCTCTAAAGCACACCATAGCTCCCCAGTGCCTGGAAGATCAAACCCAAGATCCTGTTGTGGCCACAACCTCAATAGAGCCCACACTCCACCAGGCCACGCTTAGCTCTTTACTGGTCCCCTCACCCCCGTTCTGCCCCCATGCTGAAATTCAGGTGTCACTGCTTCTGCAAACCGTGTCCTGCCACTTCTCCCCTTCTGAGTCCCATACAGCTCCACACCTGCTTTCGTGCCCCTGACCTGGCCTGTGTCTGAATCAGCTGAGAAGCCCTTGCCTCTCTGGCCTTCCCCAGCTGGGTTTCAGGGCCCTGCCATTCCCAGCCCCGGGCCTAAGTCAGATACTGTGTCTCCCTGAACCACAGCAAGAAGAGCCCTCGGCAAGGGCCTGCGTAATGAGATGCTCAGCCCATAACTGGGGTGCAGCATCCCAGAGAAGGGGAGTGACTGACTTGATGTCACACTCAAGGCCCAGGGGGCTAAACAGAAGGGAGGCGCCCTGGGCCTGTCCCCTCCAAGCCCTCCTGGAAGCTCAAGCTGCCCTCCAGGCTCAGAGGGGAGCTGACTCCATTCCTTGCAGGTCTAACCCCTGCCCCCTGCCTCCCAACTCTCTATAACACACACACACACACACACACACACACCCCTACCTGAAGCAGCTTGGCTGAGCCAGGCGTTGGGCGGGCAGGCTCCAGCAGGCCCTGGCATCCCGGCCGGATGGCTAGGCAGAACCCAGGCAGGCCTGGTCAGCACCCGGCATCTCAGGAGCTCAGGCCCTGGAGGTCTGAGCAGAGAGCACCAGCACGGCCCACTGACCCGCGACCGAGCTGTAGGGCTGAGCAGCCAGGGCTCCTGTCCCTGAGCCACATAGCTCAGCAGGGGTGGGAGGGGCTGCCACAGGAAAGCCAGGTCCCAGCACTGCTTATGGGGGGGGCGGAGGGGGCCATGTGGTGCTGGGGGCCAGGGCAGCTCAATGTAGCACTGGCCCGTTGGGGTGCAAGGCAGGCCCGGAGGGGCCGCGACACCTGCCACGGCCCAGAGCCTCCCCTGGGTTGCCAGAGCCGCAGGAATATGGGCACTGGAACCCGGTGAGTGCCGCCAGAGCAAGGTGGGCCCAGTGCAGCGGCGGCCCCCCCACCGCCCCTCCACACCGGGCTGGCGGCAGCCCCTAGCCCCGTGTTCCAACATGGCCTGGAACAAGATTTCAGGTTGCTTGGTTTTGGTTTTTTTCTCACAAAACAGAGGTGGATTTCAAGATTAATTCTTAAATATTGTATAATTTTGGTTCTTTTGGAAAATAATGTCTTCCCTGTATTTTTACTGGCTTTAAAGAATGCTATTGGCGGTGGGACGCAGTGGCCCACACCTGTAATCCCAGCACTTTGGGAGGCCAAGAAGGGCAGACCACTTAAGGTCGGGAGTTCCAGACCAGCCTGACCAACATGGAGATACCCCGTCTCTATTGAAAATACAAAAATTAGCCAGTCATGGTGGCGTGCGCCTGTAGTCCCAGCTACTTAGGACGCTGAGGCAGAAGAATTGCCTGAACCCAGGAGGCAGAGGTTGCAGTGAGCCAAGATCACGCCACTGCACTCCAGCCTGGGTGACAGAGCGAGACTCCGTCCAACAAACAAAAACAAAAAAACGCTATTGACTTCTTTGTGTTGGGCCCCTTGTTGAGCCCTGATTAGTACTAATAGTTAGCTGTCGTTTATTTGGGGAATTCAACATTAAGCATTATCATGAAAGACACAGGAATGTGACTTTGCCTCCCTTGATCTAGCTCCTCAAGGGCTGATTTCTTTTTCCTGCCTTGTTGCATTGGCCAGGACTCCCGGGGTAATATGGAAGTTCCTAACCTTAGAGGGAGGTCACGGGCAGGCTCTCTGTTCCGCCGGCCGTGGGTGTGAGGAAGACAGTCCTTACCAAGTTAGGAAAATGCCCTCTCGCCCTTATTCTCTACTTTAAAAAATCTTTAAATCATAAGTATATTAAATGTCACTGAATGCCATATTCTACATCAATATAATGATTACAAAATTTTGGGTTTTTTTTGAGACAGGGGCTCGCGGCGCCACCCAGGCTGGAGAGCAGTGGTGTGATTGTGGCTCACCGCAGCCTCGACCTGTTGGGCTCAAGTGATCCTGCCACCTCAACCTCCAAGTAGCCAAGACCACAGGCAGGCGCCACCATGCGCAGCCCCCATGATGCCATGATGACTTGACCTTTCTTCTTGAACCTGGTGAATTTCTGTGTTAAAATTTCTAATTCGAACCCTTCTGATATTCCTGAGACAAACTTTATGTGACCTTGGTATTCTGTTGGATTTTGGTTAGCTGATACGTCAAGATTTTTATAAAACTGGCTTCCAATTTGCTTGTGTTCCCCTTTCTAGCTGCCTACTAGCTTCATAAAATGGGTGGGCCCACTTTCCCTCAACTGCTCTTTTTCTGAAACAACTTACATATCATGTGGATTTTCTGTTCCCCGCCGGTCTGGTATGTGGATGCTGTGAATGCTGCTATGCTGGGGGCTTCGGGAGTTCTGTATGCGCGTGTGTGGTGGGATACAGGTGTGCTTACTACTTTAATTTCTTTTTTTTTTTTTTTGAGATGGAGTTTCACTCTGTCACCCAGGCTGGAGCACAGTGACCCAGTCTCAGCTCACTGCAACCTCCGCTTCCCAGGTTCAAGCGATTCTCCTGCCTCAGCCTCCCGAGTCACTAGGATTACAGCCACACACCACCATACCTGGCTAATTTTTTAATTTTTTATTAGAGACAGGGTTACGCCCTGTTGGCCAGGCTGTTCTGAAACTTCTCACCTCTGGTGACCTCCCAAAGCACTGGGATTACAGCTTTGAGCCACGGTGCCTGGCCTAGCTACTACTTTAATTTCTCAAATGATTATTAAATTCTGTGACTTTCTATTTCTTCTTGTCTTAATTTCAGTATTTCTTTTCTCTAGCCTCCTTCAGAGGAAAACCAGTTTCCGTATTTTAGATTTTCTATGAAGCTATGCATTCTTCCTAGGTTTTCTAACTCATTCCTGTATGCTTTACTTTAAAGGTCTGACAATGAAGTAATGCTCTCACAGCTATAGTTCTTTTCTCCCCTCTGTCCTGTATTTTGTTCTTCCCTTCTTTTCTCATTAGTCTTAATATATACTTCTTAGAGAGTCAGCTTTGATTTTGTTCATAATTTTTATTTTTTGTTTCTGTTCTCTGCTGATTTACATCGTTCTTCCTTGTTTCTTTCTATATATTTTGTGTGTTTTTATATATTCTTGACTTCTTGATTTGTTTTCAGTTTGTCTTTTCAGATAAACATATTCAAAGCTGTATAATTTATTCTAACGCCTTTAAAAATGTGTTCCGCACATTTTAACTGGTAGAGAATTTCATTATGATTAAATTCTAAGTATTTTTCAATTTACCTTATAAATTCCTCCTTAATCCAAAGGTTACTTAGGACTTTTTTAAAAAGTTTTTGACGATGGCTTTTTGTTTGTGTGAGCTTTTTGTTTGTGGGTACTCACTATGTTGCCTAGGCCAGCCTAGAACTCAAGTGATCCTCCCTCCTCAGCCTTGCAAGTAGCTGGGACTGCAGGTGTGTGGCACAGCACCTAGCTTAAATATGACTTTTTTTTTTTTTTTTTTTTGAGATGTGGTCTCAGGCTGGATTGCAGTGGTGCGATCTCGGCTCACTGCAACCTCCACCTCCCAGGTTCAAGTGATTTCTCCTGCCTCAGTCTCCAGAGTCGCTGGGATCACAGGCACCCATGATCACATCTGGCTAGATTTTGTATTTTTAGTAAAGATGCGGTTTCACCATGTTGGCCAGGCTTGTCTTGAACTCCCACTTATCAATTTCTTATGTGTCCTTTTGAAGACTTTCTAAGTATGGCCAACATAGTAAAATGAGTCACCCGCCACTCTTTTTTTTTTTTTTTTTTTTTTTTTGGTAGAATGGGGTTTCACCATGTTGCCTAGGCTAGTCTTGAGCTCCTGAGCTTTAGCAATCTGCTTGTCTCAGCTTACCAAAGTGCTGAGATTATAGGCGTGAGCCTCACCACTCATTCTTGACCTCTTCTCCTTTGTCTTTCTCTGCTGCAGAGTCCTGGAAGTTACATGCTGTTTCCCAGCCTCCCTTGCAGCTAGAAGCAGTCATGTGACTCCTTTCTGGCCAATGAGATACAAGAAACACTTGCTGAGAGGTGCAGCCAGAAAGTATTTGCTTTTCCAGAATTGTGTAGGACCAACCACCGTTTCGCTCTTCCCCTTTCCTCCTGATTTGAACACTCCATTGCCATCACGTTTGGAGATGAGGCAGCTATCTTGCAAGTAGGAGGCAGCAAGGCTGAAGAAAATGCCATCCTGCTTCAGACAGCGGAATGGAAAGAGAAACCTAAGATGGCGACAGCACAGTTAAACAGCTGAGTCAGGACTGAGGCCACTGCCCTGGGTCTCATGGGAGAAAAACAAACCCCTGTTTGTTGGCCTCATGCTAATTTGGGTTTTCTTTTACTGGAAACCAAGATATTTCTATGAAGCCAAGATATTTCTTATGAAACCAGACACACACGTGCATGCCACACATACATCACGGGTGATCGCATACTGTCACCTTAGCACCTTGAGTTTTCCGCTGGACCATCAAGTTTGCAGATCATCCTTTATCAGTGCCTGGCAAGCTGTCTTGTTCTTGTTTTCTTTGGTTTTGTTTTTGTTTTTTTAAAAAAAACAAGGTCTCACTCTGCTGCCCAGGCTGGAGTGCATTGGCACAATCATAGCCCATTTCAGCCTGGACCCTCTGGGCTCAGTAATCCTCCAGCCTCAGCTTCCCAATTAGCTGGTACTAAAGGCACATGCACAATGACTGGCTAATTTTTACATGTTCTTTTAGAGACTGGGTCTTGCTTTGTTCCCCAGGCTGGTCTTGAACTCCTGGACTCAAGTGGTCCCCCAGCCTAGGCCTCCCAAACTGCTGAGGCTATAGGTATTAGCCACTGTGCCTGGCCTTATTCTTGTTAATGGTAGTATACCACTACTCTGTATGTGTGACATGATTTATTTCACCAGCCTCATTGGCCTTTTCAGTTGTGTTCAATCATTTGCTATTGGGGTAGGAAGCGGAACTCAACTCTGGAGGTAGGGCTCAGACACTGGACCAAAGTGAGGACTAGCTAAAACAGGTGCAGGGCAGAGTTACCTCCCCATAAGACACATCCACCAGTGTGCCATGTCAGTTTACCGTTACCATAGCAACACCTAGAAGTTATGGCATCTTTCTATGGCGATGTCCTGACAACCCAGAAGTTACCACCCTCATTCTAGAAATGTCTGCATACACTACCCCTTAGTTTCCATGTAATCAAAAGTGGGTATAAATCAGGGTGCAGAGCTGCCTCTGAGCTTCTGCTCTGGGCCCACTGCTGATGGGTGGCCCTGCTCCACAAGGGGCAGTTCCTCTGCTGCTGCTGTGCATGGCAGCTTGGCTCTGATTCTTTCCTAGGTGAAGCCAGGAACCCTCCTGGCCTAAGCCCCAGTTTGGGAGCTTACCTGGCCTGCATCACTGTTATAGACAATGCTACAAGGAATAACCCTGGACATACCTGATTTCATACACATGAGAACGTATCTGTAGGATAAATTCCTAGCAGTGAAGATTGTTGTCTTTTGGTGTTCAGTCCCTGGATCTGAGAACAGGATATGTTTTTCATTCACTCAAGTCTCCTTTCATGTCCCTCAGTGGATTTAAAATGTTCTTCCTTCTGATTGTACATGTTTCTTTTTAGGTTTATTCCTAGGTTTTAAAATTGTTTTGGTGCTACTGTAAATGAGATATTTTTTCTCATTAATATTTCTGCTAGCAAGTCATTTTTTATGTAGATGAAGGTTAGTTTTCATGTTACTTTTGTCCCAGCCACAAAACTTAAACATTGTTTGTCATAGAAATTAAATTGACTCTCTTGGATTTTCCGGGGACTTATTCATGTCATCTGCAAAAAATGATATTGCATTTCCTCCTTTGCATTTTTCTTCATTTCTTTCTCTCTTCTGATTGCAAAAAAATTAAATAACAGTGATGATAGAAGACAATTTCCTGAGTTTTCACCTTGACCGAGATGCTTCTAGTATCTTCCCCATTTGATACAAGGGTAGCTTTGAGGCTGACATAAATGTATGGCAGCAGGTTGAGAAAGTTTTATTGAGAATGCAAGTTGATTCTGGCCACGATGAGCAACCAGATTTATACTTACCCTCCTGCCATAAACAACGGTAAAGTTGGGCCCAATGTATAAGGCAATTATGTACAGGAATGCGACAACTGGCAGGACTGTGATCCCTGAGAGAAGGTAAGTACCTGAAGTGAGTCCGAGTTTGCCCTGTCTTTTTACCTTGGGTTTTCCTACCAAGATATGCGAGATAAAGCCACAGCAGAGATCATCAGGCAGAGATCACTGGCTGGGAAAGCAGAGCTCAGTGTTTGGGCTGCTGAGGTGGCTATGACTGGTAGAGCAGGGCACTGGAGAGGAGGGTGCTACGTGGAATGAGGATGCAGAGCCTGCGTGGGGGTTCCCTCAGATCCCTGGATGAGGCCAGGCTGTACACGTGCAGAGGGTGATCCTCCACAAGGCCTCGCAGGAAGCCGCTGCTGTGGGGCCAAGAGCTGACGGAGAAGCCCGGCAGTGTGCAATGCTATGTGACGTTGCAGTTCTTGCCCAGCTAGGGTGGAGCAACCTCACTGAGCCCCTCAGGCAATCAGCTGAGAAATCCGAAAGGCCAAAGGGATGAGACTTGCACTCCAGCATAAGGGCCAAAGCATAGGACTAAGAACAAAACCAAAGCAGACTCACCCTTACAAAGCATAAAAGCAAGCCTGGAGTGGTATCTGCAAAATGGTGGAATTGGAAGCTCTGGACTCTCCTTTTCCCATCAACACATCAACTCAACAATAATTCATGAAGATTCGCTTTGCAAGAAATCCAGAAACTAGTTGAGAGTCTCCTGCACTCCAGGTGAGCATGAATCTACTCACATTGAAACTGGTAGGGAAATTCAAGGCACTCTGTTGGCATAATCCCTACCCCTAGCACAGTGCCATACGACTGAGAGGAAATCCCCTAGCTCCCAACTCACCATGGAGTGAGCAAGAAATGAGCTGTGTATTCAACACCTCAACTTTTCTGAGGGCTGCCCGGTGGCTGACTTCTGTTTAGCCTGTCTCAGAGTGCTGTTGGGACCTGGCATAACCCCGCTGCCTCAGGGCCGTGAGAACAGACATGGTGGGATGATCTAGAGTGCAGGTAGTCACCACAGCCCAACTCAGCACAGAGTGAATAAGAAACACACACACACACACACACACACACACACACACCTCAGATCCAAGTTTCTCACTAGGGAAGGAAAGAGTTGAACAAAACACCCAACTATCCAATTTTCTGGAGGCTACCTGAGGAACTTCCTTTAGTCACTTGTCTAAAGTGCTGACAGGACCTGGCATACTCTAGACACCTGGAGGTTGCAGAAAACAAAGAAAGTGGGGTGGGCCAGCAGGAAATTTAAAGAGGCCCCCAGAATCTTTGGCTTGGCTGATTGGTGAGGGTCTTCTCCGGTACCTGGCCAGTTCATGAAAACTTGACAGAGGCTGCTTTGTTTAATGTTCAGACACCAACACAGAAAGGCAAGGAAAATGAAGAAACAGGGAACAGTGTTTCAAAGGAATAAGATAAATCTCTAGAAACTGACCCTAGTAATGTGGAGTTATATGACTTATCGGACAGGAAATTTAAAATAACTATCAGAAAATTGCTAGCTGAAGACCGGAAAACAACGTATGAACAAAGAGAGAATTTCGACAAAGAGACAGAAAATACTAAAAAGTTCCAAACAGAAATCATGGAGCTGAAGAATATAATAACTGCACTGAAAAACTCACTAGAGGAGTTGAACAGCAGGCTGGATCAAGCAGAAAAAAGGATCAGTGAACTCAAAGAAAGGTCATCAGAAATTAATCATAGGATCAAACAGAGAAAAGACAAAAAGAGTAAATAAAGTAGAAGGGACTTATGGGACACCATCAAGCAGATCAACAGATGCATTAAGGAAGTCCCAGAAAGATAAGGGGAAGGACCATTATATTCAAAGAAATAATGGTTCAAAACTCCTTAGATTTGGGGGAGAAAATGGACATTCAGATTCAAGAAGCCCAAAAAATCACAAATAAGATGAACCCAAAGAAATTTACACCAAGGTACATTAAAATCAAATTGTCAAAGACAAAGAGAATTAAAAAGCAGCAGGGAGGCCGGGCACAGTGACTCATGCCTGTAATCCCAGCACTTTGGGAGGCCAATGTGGGTGCATCAAAAGGTCAGGAGATGGAGACCAGCCTGACCAACATGGTGAAACCCTGTCTCTACTGAAAATATAAAAATTAGCTGGGCATGGTGGCACATGCTTGTAGTCCCAGCTACTCAGGAGGCTGAGGCAGGAGAATCACTTGAAACCAGGAGGCGGAGGTTGCGTTGAGCCAAGATTGCACTCTCTGCACTCCGGCCTGGCNACCATAATGTAAAATTAGTGGAAGTGACTCACGCCCGTAATCTCAGCACTTTGGACGGCTGAGGCGGGCAGATTGATTGTGGTCAGAAGTTCAAGACCAGACTGGCCAATGTGGTGAAACCCCGTCTCTGCTAAAAGTACAAAAATTAGCCAGGCATGGTGGCACACACCTGTAATCCCAGTTACTGGGGAGGCAGAGGCGGGAGTATCACTTGAACCAGGAGGCAGAGGTTACAGAGAGCAGAGATTGCACCTCTGCACTCCGGCCTGGCAACAGAGTGAGATTCCATCTCAAAAAAAAAAAAAAAAAAAAAAAAAAAAAAAAAAAAAAAAAAAAAAAAAGAAAGAAAGAAAGAAAAGAAAAAGAAAAAGAAAGCAATAGGGAAAAGTGACTCATCACATTTAAGGATCTCCGTAAGAAATTAAGAAATAAGCTAACCTTTTAGAAATCTTGCAAAAATGAAGATGAGAGACATACTTTCCAGACAAACAAAAGCTGACACTATTCACTACTAAACCTCCCTTACAAGAAATAATGAAGGGAACTATTTCACTGGAAATGAAAGGACAATGAACAGCAACATGATAGCATAAGAAAACATAAAACTCTTTGACAAAGGTAAATAAATAGACATATACAGAATACAGTATTACGTCATGGTGGTGGGTAAATCACTTTTAGTTATAACATGAAAGTTAAGTTACAGAATTGTTGAAGATAATTACAACTAAAAATATTTTAATGGGTGCATAATCTAATGTTAATTGTGACATCAGTAACATAAAGTGGGAGGAATGGTAAAAGTGTAGAATTTACTTATGTGATTGAAGTTAAGTGTTATTAGCTTAAAACACAGTATTTTAATTATAAGATACTTTATGTAAGCCCTATGGTAGACACAAAAGAAATACCTACAGAAGTTACACAAAAGAAAAGGAGAAAGGAATCAAAGCATAGCAACACAAAAATATCAACGAAACACACACACAAAAAAAACATGAAAAGAGGGATAAAGCACAGGAAAACAGGAAAGGAAGACAGGAAAAAAACAGGAAGACAGATGATGCCACCTGATTCCACTTATATGAGGTACCTGAAATAGACTCATAAAGTCAGGGAATAGAATGTTGTTTGCCTGCCAGGAGCTGAAAGGAGTGGGGAATGGGGAGTTTCTAATCAATGGGCATGAAGTCTCAATTACGCAAGATGAATAAGTTCTAGAGATCTTCTATACCACATCGTCCCCATAGTTACAACACTACAGTGTACTACGCTTAAGATTTTCTAGAGAGGGTACATGTTAAGTGTTCATATCACATAAAAATAAAAATTTTAGATGAGGAAAACGGAGGGCATCTACAAGCATATTCATTGCAGAAAACTGAAGCCTCAGAGAAGACTAAAATCATTATCTCAACAAACCAAGGGTAACTTTGCTATGACTGTAAAATATTTACTTCTAGCCCTTTCTAGGCTTATATAGCCATTGTCAAATTTTTACAAATAAGAGATGGTATCAGAGTTTTTTGTTTGTTTGTTTGAGATGGAGTCTCGCACTGTTGCCCAGGCTGGAGTGCAATGGTGTGATCTCGGCTCACTGCAACCTCCGCCTCCTGGGTTCATGTGATTCTCCTGCCTCACCCTCCTGAGTAGCTGGGATTACAGGCACACACCACCGCACCTGGCCAATTTTTTGTATTTTTAATAGAGACTGGGTTTCACCATGTTGGCCAGACTGGACTGGTCTTGAACTCCTGACCTCGTGATTCATCTGTCTTGGCCTCCCAAAGTGCTGGGATTACAGGCGTGAGCCACCACATTTGGCTGATATTATTTTATAATGCATAATTTTGCTCAATTTACATTTAAGAATAAACTTTTTTTTTTGAGACAGGGTCTTACTCTGTGGCCCAAGCTGAAGTACAATGGTGCAATCATGGTTCACTTGAGACTTCTGGATTCAAGCAATCCTCCCACCTCAGCCTCTCAAGTAGCTGAGATTACAGACACATGCCACCACGCCCAGCTAATTTATTTTTATTTTTTAATATTTTTTTGTAAAGACAGGGTCTCACTATGTTGCAGAAACTGGTCTCCAATTTCTGGGTTCAAGCAATCCTCTCGCCTTGGCCTCCAAAGTGTTGGGATTACAGGCATGAGCCTTATTAATGTTTTGATAACATTATTTTATGTTATCAAAAAACAAGCCGCCAGGTGCGGTGGTGGGTGCTTGTAGTTCTAACAATTCAGGAGGCTGAAGTGGGAGGATCACTTGAGCCCAGGAGTTCGGGGCTACAGTGAGTCATGACCACGCCACTGCACTCAAGCCTGGGCAACAGAATGAGACCCTGTCTCAAAACAAAATAGAAATAAATTTAAAAACAAGCAGAAGCCAAGCCTGCTATGATCAAGAGGATCTGTCAGTAGAATAGAAGTAAACAGAAACAGATCTCCAGATGGACAGATTTTGGAATCAGCAGAACTTAACTTGAAAAAAATCTATTGTAAATATGTCCAAAGATTAAAGGAGCAGATGAGCAAAATGAATGGACAAACAGGAAATCTCCATAATGAAATGGAAACTGTAAGACCAGGCGTGGTAGTACACACTATAATCCCACTGCTTTGCGAAGGCGAGGCAGGAGGATTGCTTTAGGCCAGGAGTTCAAGACCAGCCTGGGCAATATAGCAAGACCCCATCTAGACACACACACAGACACAAATAGTTAGGCATGGAGGCACACTCCTGTAGTCTTAGCTAGTTGGAAGACTGAAGCAGGACTGTGGCTTGAACCCAGCAGGTTGAGGCTGCAGTGAGCTATGATCACCACTGCACCAGCCCAGGTGATGGAGCAAGACCCTGTCTCTAAAACAGAGACAGAGAGGGTCAGGCGCGGTGGCTCACACCTGTAATCCCGCATTTTGGGAGGCTGAGGCGGGAGATCACAAGGTCAGGAGGTCGAGATCATCCTGGCCAACATGGTGAAATCTCGTCTCTACTAAAAATACAAAAATTCGGTGGACAGGGTGGTGCGTGCCTGTAATCCCAGCTACTCGGGAGGCTGAGGCAGGAGAATCGCTTGAACCCGGGAGTCGGAGGTTGCAGTGAGTTAAGATTGTGCCACTGTACTCCAGCCTGGCAACAGAGTGAGACTCCATCTCAAAAAAAAAAAGAGAGAGAGAGAAAAGAGTCAGGCATGGTGGTTAATGCCTATAATGCCAGAACATTGTCAAGGTGATAAAGCAATTGTGGTAGAGTCATGCCATGAAATACTACACAGCAAAAGCAAAAATGAATTACTGACATATGCCACAACATGAATGAACCTCAAAAACTTTAGATTGAATAAAAACACCAAACACAACAACGTGTGTACTTAATATTCCTATTAACATGAAGAATTACTGAATTCTTCATCTCTGAATATAATCATGAATCTGTGTTGAGAGAAATCGGAAGAGTGACTGCTTATGGGGTAGGAATAGTGTTCAAGGGGCGGAGCGCCTTTTTGGGTGACGGAAATGTCTTCTATTTTGATTGGGGCTACTGTCCACAGTGGCGCACACATTTGTCAAATCTCATTGAACTGTACATTTAAGATCTCTATATTGAAACACCATTCTCCACTAAAAGGAATTAGGGATCCTTGAAGCAATGGCTAGTTACTAGGTTGGTTCAGGCAACACAGAGGGGAGCCTGGAACCCCATGTTTATCAGAGAATATGCTGTGCTTCAAGAATGAAGGGGTCTGTGTGGTGGTACAAACCTGTAATCCCAGATACTTGGGAGGCTAAGGTGGGAGGATCCCTTGAGCCCAGAATTTCATGACCAGCCTGGGCAACATAGCAAGACCCTGGTTCTACAAATAGTTTTGTAAAAATTAGCCGAGGTTGGCCTGGCACGGTGGCTCACACCTGTAATCCCAGCACTTTGGGAGGCCGAGTGGGTGGATCATGAGAAAAGAGATCGAGACCATCCTGGCCAACATGGTGAAACCCTGTCTCTACTAAAAATACAAAAAATTAGCTGGGCACGGTGGTGCATGCTTGTAGTCCCAGCTACTTGGGAGGCTGAGGCTGGAGAATCGCTTGAACCTGGAAGGTGGAGGTTGCAGTGAGCTGAGATGAAGCCACCGCACTCCACCTTGGGAACTGAGGGAGACTCCGTCTCAAAAAAAGAAAAAGTAGCCGGGACTAGTAGGGAGCACCTGTAGTCCCAGGTACCTGGGAGACTGAGGTGGAAGGATCCCTTGAGCCCAAGAGGTGGACGCTGCAGTTAGCTGTAATCGGGCCACTGTACACCAGCCTGGGTGACTGAGAAAAACTCTATCTCAAAAAAACAAACAAAAAACAAATGAAGGGGGCATGTTGAAAAGACACAGGAGCTAGCTTAAAGGCACTCAGGATGATTTGAGCTATAAAATAAATACTGGAAGTTACAATGAGAATGCATTGAATAAATAAGACTTCATGAATCCATTCTGATATTTATTAATTACATGACTTATGAGGGCTAGGATATTTACATAGTCTTGATTTACCTCCTCACAAAATTCTCGGCCATTACAGAGGGAGAGAGAGCAACTTCGCATTCTGAGAATGCTCGAGGTGCAGGTCATCTGTGACGGGGCAAAGTGAGATGTGTGTTCACCTGAGGGGGTGCCCTGGGAACACAGCGGCTCCTCTGAGATGATCCTAACAACAGTGTACACCCTGGATCTAACAACAAGGAAGCATCAGCCAGATCCAGACTGAGAAACCTCCTACGACGTCACCGGCGTGTGATTTTTCCAATGTTTCAAGGACATAAAAGTCAAGGAAATACTAAAGAGCTAATCCAAACGGAGGGAAACTGGAGAGATGTGATGACCGAATGCAGCGTGCAGTTCCAGGTGGGACCGTGTGAGGAAACTGATGATCTGTGCAGGGCGTGTGAGAACTAGAGGGCCCTCCTCTATCAGCCTGTTTCCTGACTTTGAGAGTTGCATTTTGATTATTGAGGAGAATATTCTTGCTGTGGGAACCACACACTAAAGTACTTGAGGGTGATGGGGCATCGAGTCGGCCACTTACTCTCACTTATTCCAGAAAATAAGTCGAGGCTGGACACGGTGGCTCACACCTGTAATCCCAGCACTTTGGGAGGCCAAGACGGGCAGATCACCTGAGGAGACAAGCCTGACCAGGATGGAGAAACCCCGTCTCTACTAAAAATACAAAAAAATTAGCTGAACGTGGTGTCATGCGCCTGTCATCCCAGCTACCTGGGAGGCTGAGACAGTAGAATTGCTTACACCTGGGAGGCAGATGTTGCCGTGAGCCGAGATCGCACCACTGTACTCTAGCCTGGGTGACAGAGCAAGACTTTGTCTCAAAAAAAAAAAAAAGAGCCATCCTCTCACATTCCACGATTCCGTGATAGATGCCACTCAATCTCAGAGTTTAGTTGTGTGTGTCTGTGGCGGGGCAGTGGGGGCTGTTTGTTTTTTGCTTTTTTTTTTTGAGACAGAGTTTCGCTCTTGTTGCCCAGGCTGGAGTGTATTGGCATGATCTCGGCTCACCGCAACCTCTGCCTCCTGGGCTCAAGCAATCCTCCTGCCTTGCCCTCCCAAGTAGCTGGGATTACAGGCATTTACCACCATGCCCTGCTAATTTTTGTATTTTTAGTAGAGACAGGGTTCTCCATGTTGGTCAGGCTGGTCTTGAACTCCCGACCTCAGGTGATCCGTCTGCCTCAGCCTCCCAAAGTGCTGGGATTACAGGTGTGAGCCACCGCACTCGGCCTTTGTGTGTGTGTGTGTGTGTGTGTTGTTGTTCTGTCACCCTGGCTGGAGTGCAGTGCCGTGATCACAGCTTACTGTAACATCCAATTCCTAGGCTCAGGTAATCCTCCTGCCTCAGCCTCCTGAGTAGCTGGGACTATAGGTGTGCACCACCACTCCCAGCAAGTTTTTAAAGCGTTGTAGAGCCAGGGACTTGCTACCTTTCCCAGGCTGCTCTCAAACTCCTGGCTTCAAGCAATCCTCCCACCTTGACCTCTCAACACACTGGGATTATAGGCATGAGCCTTTGTACCTGGCTCCAGAGTATGCTTTAAAAAATGTGCTGCTTGATCCTATTTACTAATATTTTATTTAATGTTTTACATTGTCGTTATTGCAAACGACAATAACATTGCAATGATTGTCATTATGGCCTGAATTTTACATTATTGTGCTACATTTTGGAGTTTTATCAATATTATTTTTAAAATATGTTATTTTTATTGATTGATTTTTTAAAGACAGGATCTCACTTGTTGCCCAGGCTGGAGTGCAGTGGTGCAGTCACAGTGCACTGCAGCCTCCACCTCCTGGGCTCGAGTGATCCTCCCACCTCAGCCTCCCAAAGTGCTGGGATTACAGATGTGAGCCACTGAGTGGCCAATGCAAAAATATTAAATAAAATATTAGTAAATAGGATCAAGAGGCACATTTTTAAAAACCACACTCTGGGGCCAGACACAGTGGTTCATGCCTGTAATCCCAGTGCTTTGAAGGCAAAGGTGGGAGGATTGCTAGAGCCCAGGAGTTTGAGACCAGCTTGGGCAACATAGTGAGACTCCATCTCTACAAAAAGTAAAATTTAAAAATTAGCTGGGCATGGTGGCTTGCACCTGTAGTCCCAGCTACGAGGGAGGCTGAGGTGGGAGGATCACTTGAGCCCAGGAGGTGGAGGCTGCAGTGAGCTATGATTGTGCCTCCGCACCTCAGCCTGGGCAACAGAGTGAGCTGTCTCAAAAAAAAATTTTTTTTAACATTTTTAAGAATGAAAAATGGGGCCAGGCTTGGTGGCTCATGCCTGTAATCCCAGCACTTTGGGAGGCTGAAGCAGGCAGGTCAGGAGTTGGAGACCAGTCTGGCTAATGTGGTGAAAGCCTATCTCTATTAAAAATACAAAACTAGGCCAGGTGCAGTGGCTCACGCCTGTAATCTCAGCACTTTGGGTGGCCAAGGCGGGTGGATCACCTGAGGTCAGGAGTTCAAGACCAGCCTGGGCAACATGGTGAAACCCTGTCTCTACTAAAAATACAGAAAAGTATCAGGGCATGGTGGCGGGTGCCTGTAATCCTAGCTACTCGGGAGGCTGAGGCAGTAAAATCACCTGAACCTGGGAGGTGGAGGGTGCAGTGAGCCTAGATCACATCATTGCACTCTAGCCTGGACAACAAGAGCAAAACTCTGTCTAAATAAATAAATAAATACAAAAACTAGCCGGATGAGGTTGTAGCTCCTGTAATCTCAGCTGCTCAGGAAGCTGAGGCAGGAGAATTGTTTGAACTTGGGAGGTGGAGGTTGCAGTGAGCTGAGATTGCACCACCGCACTCCAGCCTGGGCGACAGAGC